>NC_058081.1:337502238-337826227 GCF_014858855.1 Bufo gargarizans | reverse complement strand
TTTTGGAAGAATAAAAATCACATAGAGCAGTAAGAGTGGGACCATTTAACACAAAACAAGGAGACTGATGTGCACATATAAATATCTGTATAGGCTAAATCCTGGTAACACTCCACCACCAGTATCTCTTTACATGGCAGCAGTGATTCCTGTAAATACAGAATATTATCACTGCCGCCATGTAAACCATACGTGTCAATACTGGAGAATATGACGCACTGTGCAGAATTTTTCGGGCATAAGTCCAACCCCCTTTGCAGGTCATAACCTTTAACAAAGCCCAGGCAAAGGTGCTAGATGAGCAACGTGAGCAAAGAGCACAAATGGAGGGTCATAACTGAAACAGAGACATTAGGGTCACCTGAGGCAGGGTAATAGTGGAAATCCTGGAACAGTGGTAACTTGAGAAGAGGCAATATTAGTGGTGCATTTAAAGTGGGGGCATCTGGAGCTGGGGCACTTATGGGGGTGCACCTAAAGCATAGGCATTAGGGTCACCTGAGGCAGGGTAATAGTGGGGATCCTGGAGCAGCTGCAGGGTATTAGGGGGGCAACTGGAGAAGATTCAATATTAGGGGTGATTTTAGAGTGGGGGCATTGGGGGGCATCTGGAGCTGGGGCAATAATGGGGGTGCACCTAAAGCAGAGGCATTGGGGGGACCTAGGGCAGAGTCCCCCCAATGCCACTCTGAACTCTGCAGAGAGAAGCACACATTCATAGATCTACTATAAATAAATCCACTAATTCCCCCTTACAGTCTCCTACAGCTCAATACAGTCACACACCTGAGAAATCAGCCCAGCACTGCAGAGGAGTTCTCTCTAGCAACCACAGTTTTCTGACAGCAGGGAAGGCAGGAGGAGGCAGACACCTTCTCTCCTCCTTCACAGCCAGCATACCCAGAAGTCTAGAAGATACTGCGGCGCCTCCTGTACAATGTACACCAGTTGGAGGCTGCATCACTCTGTGATACAATAATTATCTCTCCTGAGAAGGGAGAAATAATTACTTCTCCATCTTATCTCGGGTGCAGGAGACTGGGGGCCCACCGACGAATCCCCCGCCTCCCTGTTGGGCCAGTCTGAGCCTGACCACCAATCCTGCTGTCTTTACAGTATGTACATCATTCATGTTACCACTGCAACCATTCAATAGCCTCAGTGGTCACATACCGTAAATGTGTACGTTGATGCAATTAAAGGGGTTGTCTGCTTTTTTAATATTCATGACCTATGCCCAGAATAGGACACCAATATGAGATTGGCAGGAGGCTGCCACTTCTATGGAACGGCTCCTTCCTGTTCAAGTGAATTCTCTTCAAACAGCTGATCGGCCGGGATGCCGGGAGTCAGCCCTCTGCCAATCAGATTTTGATGACCTATTATGAGGATGGGTCATCAATATTAAACAAATGGACACCCCCTTTAAAGAAAAAGATACATCCCAATGATGGGATGTGTGTACACATTGCTTTTGTTACACCAGACGCTGACACATCTATACCATGAATTCATATGGTATAACTATATATCATGCATTTAAATGCACAATATGATTTGTCTTTGTACATTCAGACCTAGATTGTTGAGAAAAATGTCTAAGCTCTTTAGTAGGGTTGTTGACACTTGAACTTTACTCATTGTTGCCTCCGGATCACCTGGGTCATGCTGACTGACAGGTGACTGTATATCTCAGATGTGTGGGTAACGCTATAAACTGGTGCTCACTGGCAGCTCATGTTGAAAAGTTGCCTTAATATTTGAAGGTCTCAGACATAAGGGAAAAATGTAGACACCTATTGGCAAGAGCATATGCCTTTGACAACAGGTTCTCTGGTGATGTGGCAGCAGATCGATACAGTATTTTAATGACAGCCATACAATTTCTCCTTTGAGGGCCTTACTCTTGAGGGGAGTACTGTCTACTTTCAAGAGGTGCAGAAAGACCAACCCCACCACAGCAGCTCCATTGCCAATGATGTGTGCTGAGGACACTACAGCACCTTTCATGCTACTGATGTGAGCTAAGGGTTTAATATAGGGTTAGTGGCATCATTACAATGTTTTTCCAGCAAGGGGATGACCTGAGAGGAGGAGACAATATCCTGAAAGATAGTGGGGATTGTACTGTTAGCAAGGCGCCTGTCTGATGAATGGCAGTCGGTACATGGTTAGGTTGAAAAAAAAACATATGGTCTAACTCATAATCACAATCACCCCAAATCATTCTACTCAGTGGAGGAGAATAGAGAAGATGAAGTTGGGTCAGCCAACATGTTACAAGTAGAGATTGCCGTCTATAAATCGCTAGTGACGTTGGTGTGCTGCTATCAGCTCCATGCATGCTTGTATGTACATTATAATATATGTCTGTGAAACTGAATACATGATAGGTGTAAAGTGTTGGATCTTAGGGATGTTCACACAGTGGATTTTCTGTGCCTATTTCCATGTGGAATCCATGGCAAAATCTGTGCAGAATCCACACTAAATTTGCTTCCTGTTGTTTTTAGTGGGAATCCAGACTGCCGATCTTTTGGGTGTCTGCACTTGAATGGGGCAAAATCCACAGGTGGATCCATGGCGTGGTCTGCCATGTGAAAATAACCTCAAGTAATATTTGGGTAGAATGGTCATTGAGATATACAGGGTGGGCCATTTATATGGATACACCTTAATAAAAATAGGAATGGTTGGTGATATTAACTTCCTGTTTGTGGCACATTAGTATATGTGAGGGGGAAACTTTTCAAGATGGGTGGTGACCATGTCGGCCATTTTGAAGTCGGCCATTTTGAAGTCGGCCATTTTGAATCCAACTTTAGTTTTTTAAATAGGAAGAAGGTCATGTGACACATCAAACTCATTGGTAATTTCACAAGAAAAACAATGGTGTGCTTGGTTTTAACGTAACTTTATTCTTTCATGAGTTATTTACAAGTTTCTGAGCACTTATAAAATGTGTTCAATGTGCTGCCCATTGTGTTGGATTGTCAATGCAACCCTCTTCTCCCACTCTTCACACACTGATAGCAACACCGCAGGAGAAATGCTAGCACAGGCTTCCAGTATATGTAGTTTCAGGTGCTGCACATCTCGTATCTTCACAACAATTGTCTATGCTGTGAAGATACGAGATGTGCAGCACCTGAAACTACGGATACTGGAAGCCTGTGCTAGCATTTCTCCTGTGGTCTTGCTATCAGTGTGTGAAGAGTGGGAGAAGAGGGTTGCATTGACAATCCAACACAATGGGCAGCACATTGAACACATTTTATAAGTGCTCAGAAACTTGTAAATAAGGCTACTTTCACACTAGCGTTCGGGCGGATCCGTTCTGAACGGATCCGCTCATAATAATGCAGACGGAGGCTCCGTTCAGAACGGATCCGTCTGCATTATTTTTAGCATAGAACAGCTAAGTGTGAAAATAGCCTGGGACGGATCCGTCCAGACTTTCAATGTAAAGTCAATGGGGGACGGATCCGCTTGAAGATTGAGCCACATTGTGGCATCTTCAAACGGATCCGTCCCCATTGACTTACATTGAAAGTCTGGACGGATCCGCACGGATCCGCACGCCTCCGCACGGCCAGGCGGACACCCGAACGCTGCAAGCAGCGTTCAGCTGTCCGCCTGTCCGCGCGGAGGCGAGCGGAGCGGAGGCTGAACGCCGCCAGACTGATGCAGTCTGAGCGGATCCGCCTCCATTCAGACTGCATCAGGGCTGGACAGCTGCGTTCGGGTCCGCTCGTGAGCTCCTTCAAACGGAGCTCACGAGCGGAAACCCGAACGCTAGTGTGAAAGTAGCCTAACTCATTAAAGAATAAAGTTAAAACCAAGCACACCATTGTTTTTCTTGTGAAATTCCTAATAAGTTTGATGTGTCACATGACCCTCCTCCTATTGAAAAAACGAAAGTTGGATTCAAAATGTCCAACTTCAAAATGGCCGCCATGGTCACCACCCATCTTGAAAAGTTTCCCCCCTCACATATACTAATGTGCCACAAACAGGAAGTTAATATCACCAACCATTCCCATTTTATTAAGGTGTATCCATATAAATGGCCCACCCTGTAGAGATGATAACATTTTGAACAGACTGTTCACTCCTTCTTATTGCTTCTATTGAGAATTCTGAGCAATAGGGTCATCCAACAGGGTCAAGACAGATTGTCCTCTACTCTATACACTTTTTGTATTGATCAAGCACTTCACCACCAATGTGCGGGATCTACTTTCCATCTTTTTCCATTTTTCTTTTTAGTGAATTTTGGATACAATATGCAGCTTAGAATTGTGTTCTAGTGCCTATAAAGAAAATTTTGAGGGTTTGTCTGGCTTTTACTAAGTAATAGGGAACACTAATTTAAGTTAAATTCATATCATACTGATAAGAATATGACTTATGAGATCAGAGATAAGGGCTACAGATCAAGTCATCAGAGCAGCTACCTGATAGATTCAGTGTGAGGCATAGAGCAGTAGTCTGTAAAGCACCAAAACTGAAAGCTGTAGAGGAAAAACTGTTGAATTAAGAAAAAAAAAAGGAAAAAGTTATTTTTAGCCTAAAATGAGTAAAAGGTAAAGATTTAACCCCTTAAGGACATAGGGCGTACCGGTACGCCCTATTTCCCGAGTCCTTAAGGACCAAGGGCGTACCGGTACGTCCTAACTTAAAATCTTAATTCCGGCGCCGCTGGGGTTAATCGGAACGGGATTTCGGCTGAAATCATTCAGCCGGCATCCCGTAACAACGCAGGGGGGGGTCATTTGACCCCCCCGTATCGGCGATCGCAGAAAACCGCAGGTCAATTCAGACCTGCGGTTTGCTGCGCTTTTTGCCGTTTCTGATCCCCGCGGTCCCTGACCGCGGGGATCAGAAACTTCAGAGTGCCCGAAATCAATATTGTTAACCCCCCCTGCACCCCTGCACGATTTGATGGCGGCGGGTGGTGCAGGGGGGGTGTCGCATGCAGTGGGGGCGTTGCGGGAGGCGGGCGGTGCGGCAGGCGGGATCGCGATCCCCCGCCCGCCTCCCATTGCATAATCGTTGGTGTACAGTGGGTATACCAGGGTGCCAGCACATTGCTGGCACCCTGGTATAAACGGCTGACATCGTTGATGCGATGTCAGCCGTTTAACCCTTTCCATACAGCGGTCCGTACGGACCGCTGTATGGAAAAGGTTAACAGTAAGAGGGAGCTCCCTCCCTCTCCGATCGGGGGGCTGCTGTGCCTTTGCAGCCCCCCGATGGGAGAAGGAGAGAGCCCCCAGACAGCCCCCCCAGAACCCCGTCCTTACCCTTCCCCGTCTGCGAAGTTCTGACCATAACTGAGCAGACGGGGAAGGTTCCCATGGCAACAGGACGCCTGATCAGGCGTCCTGCTGTCCATGGTGCTGAACAGATCTGTGCTGAAAGCATAGACCTGTTCAGTGTAAGTAAAATACAGTGCAGAAACCTATATAGGTTCTGTTCTGTATTTTACAGACATCAGACCCACTGGATCTTCAAGAACCAAGTGGGTCTGGGTCAAAAAAATCAAATAAAAAGTGAAAAAAGTTAAGATAAAAAAAAAAAACATTTATCACTGAATAAAAATTAAAAAAATAAAATACACTACACATATTAGGTATCGCCGCGTCCGTAACGACCTGATCTATAAAATGGTCATGTTACTTTCCCCGCACAGTGAACGCCATAAAAATAAAAAAATAAAAACTATGAGAAAATTGAAATTTTGCCCACCTTACTTCCCAAAAAAGGTAATAAAAGTGATCAAAAAAGTCGCATGTACGCCAAAATAGTACCAATCAAACCGTCATCTCATCCCGCAAAAAATGAGACCCTACTCAAGATAATCGCCCAAAAACTGAAAAAACTATGGCTCTTAGACTATGGAAACACTAAAACATGATTTTTTTTGGTTTCAAAAATAAAATCATTGTGTAAAATGTACATAAATAAAAATAAAGTATACATATTAGGTATCGCCGCGTCCGTATCGACCGGCTCTATATAAATATCACATGACCTAACCCCTCAGGTGACCACCGTAAAAAAAAAATATAATAAACTGTGTAAAAAAAGCAATTTTTTGCCATCTTACGTCACAAAAAGTGTAATAGCAAGCGATCAAAAAGTCATATGCACCCCAAAATAGTGCCAATCAAACTGTCATCTCACCCCGCAAAAAATTAGACCCTACTCAAGATAATCACCCAAAAACTGAAAAAACTATGGCTCTTAGACTATGGAGACACTAAACAATTTTTTGGTTTTCAAAATGAAGTTATTGTATAAAACTTACATAAATAAAAAAAATTGTATACATATTAGGTATCGCCGCGTCCGTGACAACCTGCTCTATAAAATTACCACATGATCTAACCTGTCAGATGAATGTTGTAAATAACAAAAAAAAAAAACATGCCAAAAAAGCTATTTCTTGTTACCTTGCCGCACAAAAAGTGTAAGCAACCAAAAATCATATGTACCCTAAACTAGTACCAACAATACTGCCACCCTATTCCGTACTTTCTAAAATGGGGTCACTTTTTTTGGAGTTTCTACTCTAGGGGTGCATCAGGGGGGCTTCAAATGGGACATGGTGTCAAAAAACCAGTCCAGCAAAATCTGCCTTCCAAAAACCGTATGGCATTCCTTTTCTTCTGCACCCTGCCGTGTGCCCGTACAGTAGTTTAGGACCACATATGGGGTGTTTCTGTAAACTACAGAATCAGGGCCATAAATAATGAGTTTTGTTTGGCTGTTAACCCTTGCTTTGTTACAGGAAAAAAAATATTAAAATGGAAAATCTGCCAAAAAAGTGAAATTTTGAAATTGTATCTCTATTTTCCATTGAATCTTGTGCAACACCTAAAGGGTTAACAAAGTTTGTAAAATCAGTTTTGAATACCTTGAGGGGTGTAGTTTCTTAGATGGGGTCACTTTTATGGAGTTTCTACTCTAGGGGGGCATCAGGGGGGCTCCAAATGGGACATGGTGTCAAAAAACCAGTCCAGCAAAATCTGCCTTCCAAAAACCGTATGGCATTCCTTTCCTTCTGCGCCCTGCCGTGTGCCCGTACAGTAGTTTACGACCACATATGGGGTGTTTCTGTAAACTACAGAATCAGGGCCATAAATAATGAGTTTTGTTTGGCTGTTAACCCTTGCTTTGTTACTGGAAAAAAAATATTAAAATGGAAAATCTGCCAAAAAAGTGAAATTTTGAAATTATATCTCTATTTTCCATTGAATCTTGTGCAACACCTAAAGGGTTAACAAAGTTTGTAAAATCAGTTTTGAATACCTTGAGGGGTGTAGTTTCTTAGATGGGGTCACTTTTATGGAGTTTCTACTCTAGGGGTGCATCAGGGGGGCTTCAAATGGGACATGGTGTCAAAAAAACTGTCCAGCACAATCTGGCTTCCAAAAACCATACGGCGCACCTTTCACTCTACGCCCCGCTGTGTGGCCGTACAGTAGTTTATGGCCACATATGGGGTGTTTCTGTAAACAGTAGAGTCAGGGCAATAAAGATACAGTCTTGTTTGGCTGTTAACCCTTGCTTTGTTAGTGGAAAAAATGGGTTAAAATGGAAAATTAGGCAAAAAAATGAAATTCTCAAATTTCATCCCCATTTGCCAATAACTCTTGTGCAACACCTAAAGGGTTAACGGAGTTTGTAAAATCAGTTTTGAATACCTTGAGGGGTGTAGTTTCTTAGATGGGGTCACTTTTATGGAGTTTCTACTCTAGGGGTGCATCAGGGGGCTTCAAATGGGACATGGTGTCAAAAAAACTGTCCAGCAAAATCTGGCTTCCAAAAACCATACGGCGCACCTTTCACTCTACGCCCCGCTGTGTGGCCGTACAGTAGTTTATGGCCACATATGGGGTGTTTCTGTAAACAGCAGAGTCAGGGCAATAAAGATACAGTCTTGTTTGGCTGTTAACCCTTGCTTTGTTAGTGGAAAAAATGGGTTAAAATGGAAAATTAGGCAAAAAAATGAAATTCTCAAATTTCATCCCCATTTGCCAATAACTCTTGTGCAACACCTAAAGGGTTAACGGAGTTTGTAAAATCAGTTTTGAATACCTTGAGGGGTGTAGTTTATAGAATGGGGTCATTTTTGGGCGGTTTCTATTATGTAAGCCTCGCAAAGTGACTTCAGAGCTGTAGTGGTCCCTAAAAATTGGGTTTTTGTAAATTTCTGAAAAATTTCAAGATTTGCTTCTAAACTTCTAAGCCTTGTAACATCCCCAAAAAATAAAATATCATTCCCAAAATAATTCAAACATGAAGTAGACATATGGGGAATGTTAAGTCATCACAATTTTTTGGGGTATTACTATGTATTACAGAAGTAGAGAAACTGAAACTTTGAAATTTGCTAATTTTTCCAAATTTTTGGTAAATTAGGTATTTTATTATGCAAAAAAATTAATTTTTTTGACTTTTTTTTACTAGTATCATGAAGTACAATATGTGACGAAAAAACAATCTCAGAATGGCCTGGATAAGTCAAAGCGTTTTAAAGTTATCACCACTTAAAGTGACACTGGTCAGATTTGCAAAAAATGGCCTGGTCCTTAAGGTGAAAATGAGCCCGGTCCTTAAGGGGTTAAAAAATGCCCCCCCCCCCCCCCAAGTGTTCATAACCTTTTATTAAATGGAAAGGCTGACTTTATTGGTGCAACAGAGGAGTTTTGAATTTCCCCATTTAGTTCCTCCAGAATTATTTTTATATTCCCCTAGGACGTCACCTGGAATATCCCTAATTCCTTTCCGGTATCTGTGAAGTTTGCAAGTCATGGTTACGCACACCTTTGAGAGAGTGAGGAGTCAGAGGTGTGAGGAAGCATTAGAGACGGTGTGGTTGTGAAATAAAAGCTCCCTCCCATTTTGCTCATCTTATAAATGAACATGTCACCTGTGATTTTTCCACAGACAACGGGCAGAGCCTGGAGAAGGAGCTCTATAAATATACCATGGGGACAGAATTACCCAATGTCTTTGTGAAGGAAAGGCTTATAGGAGATTACGCGAATGTTATACAGGTACATTCACTTAATACTAGCATTGATTTTTTTTACTTTGTTATTATTTAAGTAGTTTTTCTTAGGGTACTTTCACACTTGTGTTAAAGTTTTCCGGTATTGAGTTCCGTCCTCGGGGCTCAATACCGGAAAAAAACTCATCAGTTTAATTATCCTAATGCATTCTGAATAGAGAGCAATCCAGTCAGGATGCATCAGTTCAGTCCCTCTTACTTTTTATGGACGGACAAAATACCGCAGCATTCTGCAGTTTTCTCTCCAGCCTAAAATACTGATAACTTGGGGAATTTACATTGAAGTGTATTAGTGCCAGATCTGGCATTAAGTGTTCCGGCAAAACGGATCCAGCTTTAGTGCCGGATCCGGCATTAAGTGTTTCGGCAAAACGTATCCAGCAAAACGAAGCCGGCATTAAGTGTTCAGGAAAAACGGATCCGGCATTAAGTGTTCCGGCAAACTGATCCAGAGAGACGGATCAGTTATTGTAATGCATTTGCGAGACGGATCCGCATCCGGATCCGTCTCACAAATGCATCCATTTGCGTCCGATTCTGCCTGCCGGAATCCTCTGCCACAAGTGTGAAAGTACCCTTATATCTATGTTTATAAAAATAATGGAACCCTGATGGAAATCGGACAGACCCCATTATAACTCAGTGTGACCCATTAGTATTTATTTATAGATCCAGCATAGTTGTCATGAATGGACGCCATAATGCTAGGATAAATTGAGCGATAAATATTTGTTTCAATTTGACCAAAATGAATGATTTCAATCAAACTGGCAATGGCAGACAACTTCTGAAAAGAAGTCGTTCTTGAAATTTTTGTCTGATAATGTGATTAAAGATCTTTCATTTAAAGAGAGCTCATTTGTGGATGAAACATCTTTCTTTGCAAAAAAGTTCCCGGAAAGATCTTTTAGCCTTTGGCTGGTGAAATTGAACATGTATGGGCAGTTTGAACAACTGTAATGGCTAATATGGACTAAAATGTGTATGGCCATGTCTGCGAAAGGAATGTTCACCAGATGTTTGTTCATCCTCTGTTCAACCATCAACCAACTTCTATTCAATGTGCATGCCTACCCGTTGTCTCCCAAATTTTTACGTTTATGGAAATTAGAAACGGCCTCAAGATCGACATTCATCATCTTTCCACAGAAAAGGCGATAATTGATTGTTGGGGATTCTACTGATCATGAAAGTGTGGGTCCCAAGTCTCCCCTCTGAATGGAATGGTGGTTGCATATGCTAACTTCCATTATAATCAAACTCTATAGGACTGATGGAGATAGCCAAGTACAGTGCTCAGCTACCATATCCTTGTCCTTCCCATAGACTGCTTTAAAGAGGTTGTCCGGGCTACAGATATTGATGAGATGACCTATCCGGAGGATAAGTCATCAATATCTTTAGCCAAGACAGCTCCTTTAATTCTTCATGAATCCTGAACTGATTTTTTGGTTATTCGATGCTTTCTTTCCCATTCATGCATAGAATTCTGTTGGTTTCCTGTTACCAGAAGTTCAGGTGTAGATTAGCAGACAGATGGCAGCTGTTATGTCACACGTAGACTGTGCAGGCCTCATTGTAAATTAAACGCATCCTCTGGCAGTCCATGCGCCTAGACAGTGTCGGGCTGGGGTAGCTATGGACCACCAGTAAAATTTATTTTGGGGCCCACCGTACGGATACATTCAAATATAATAAATAATCAAATTTTTTTTTATATGAACAAAGGCTGGTTGATGTGCTGTACATTGAATATATGTATGTAGTGTACTAAATCTAATGTGTTATGTGCCACTTGTGCAGGGGGTGGGAGCTAGGGGCCCACCTTGCTCAGGCGCCGGGGATTCCCCTGTACCCCTGTGGGCCAGTCTGAGCCTGCGCCTAGATACAAATCTACTCCAGATCATAACTGGTCTAGATTTCAGTAATCATTTTTGCCAGTAAACTGACATAAATGACAATATATGTGTTGATGCCGATGGCCCTGCCCACACCATACGCCAGCTTTGCCTACACCCTTTTTTTTGGGGCGGCTTAGAAATGCCACTTGCTGTTTAGAAAGTTACAAACTAGTGGTTTGTGACTTTTTATGCCAGTAAACTACCAAATAACTATTGTAAATGACCCATTATGGGTGGAAAAATCTGCTCAAAAATCCTAAAGCAAAGTATTTATGAAGCTAAGTCTAAATAGATCTCTGCTGTAATTTAGGAGGGTCCTGAATGAGGGACCTTCTCTATATTTAGTTAGAATTCCCTAAAAGGGTATTAGGTTTTCTAAACCAGACAACCCCTTTACCCTGGGTTCACACCTGAGCGTTTTACAGCGTGTTCAAACGCGCTGTAAAAAGCTCAACACATGAAAACCAATGTTTCCCTATGGCCCTGGTTCACACTTGAGCGTTTTACAGCGCGTTTGAACGCGCTGAAAAACACCCTACGCTCCAAAAAGTTCTTGAGCTTCTTTGGGGCGTTTTGTCAAGTCGTACCTAGACTTTCGGGACGCACGACAATGGGCGTTCGCTTGTCTCTGTATGTGCGATTGCAAACGCCGGTACAATCGCGCATACAGAGCGCTCCATCGCAAACGCTCAGGTGTGAACCCAGGGTAAGGCTTTCAGAACCAGGTAACTGAACCGAATGTGTCCATTTAGGAATTCCATGTAGATTTATATTTGGTGCAACTGACAAGATTACTAGAATGGGGAAAGATTGATCATTTTTCTTTCCAAAAGCTAATGAAAGTGGATGAAGCTAATGAGTATGATCCATAAAAGAAACTAGTTAAGTAGATCATTTCAGCTAAGCAGCACACGTCATGTGGACTGCTCTCAGGATTTTACTTTGCTTTGCAGAGATATAGTCACGTGGCTGACACACCCCAATGTACAGTCACAGGTTTCTCAACTGTCATTGAGTAGATGTACAGGAAATGTTTTAGTCACATGTTCCCGGAGATAGTATGACCAGCGTGTGTTTCATTACTGGTACTGTCATCCCTGGGTGCTTGCATATAAATTAGCATTGATTTAGTACATAAAAAGGATGGACATGCTAGCAAGTAATAATAGCCTGAGAAATGAAATAGAAGAGAAGATATAATGAGGGAGATTTATTAATACGGGTTCTCTATGGGAAGGTTGTGCCAGTATCACTCTCCCTGGCATGGGCTTGAAACCAACCTCAATCAGATCCGGCATTGCTTTGTGACAGTTTTAAATTAGATAAATATATTGCCCTCATCATAACCCATTTTTTTTCCAGATATGTTTGCGTAAAAAAAAAAATATGGAGCAGAGGATTCATACATATTTTAATTGAACCAAATGGCACATTTTTCACCAAATTTAGTGTGTGGTCAAACTAGTTGTATTTTGCTGTGGATTTGCTGCAGGTTTTACCCCAATACACAGTGGAAATCAACAGCATAAATTAACATGCTGTGGATGTAAAATCTGCATTGCATATCAAGGCATGTGTGGATTCCAGAATTGCAGAAACCCCCAGCGTGTAGATGAGATTTTGTAGTCTCCTCTCCTCTGCTGCTACTGTATTCGCTAAGGATTTTCTGCAAACCCTTCACATGTGGCCGTTACCGTTACAGCCAACAACTGCCATAAATACATGTTGTAGTCAGATACGTGTATTGTACTCGTGATGTTGGTTGGTTATCCATAATTCCATTATAGTTTCCACAGGGGCCACATTTTGCAGAAACAGTCCTGAATCTGCCTAGTTATGCATTCATACTCTTCCCACTCATATACAGGAGTCTGGCAGACAATGCTGGATAACACCCAAGTAATTGCAGCCATATTGTCATTTAACTTTCCCAGAAGCAATTGTAGAAGGCAACTCGGGGATTTAGCGTGCAGCCACATGTTCAGGTTTCCTGATGCAGCTTCAATTAGATTAGATTCATACATAAAGTGAAAGACAGAGCTTCCCGATACACACGTGCCTCCATTTTGATTTCAAGAAAGACAAAATCAGGAGTGAATTTAAATAAAAGAGAAGTTCTATATTTCCTTCATACTTTCTCTCCTTTTATGATCCACCTGACCATGTGGGCATACCTTTACATTTTGATTATAATGGGAAATGCCAAAAAGGCTATGGTAACATCTGCATCAAAGTCTCCATAAGGACTTTCGGTTGCAAATCTCATTGTTTTTGCCAGGAAACATAGTTCTATACCTAGTGGTGTACATAGAGAAATAAGGGCCCCATAGCAAGGATAAAACCAGCCCCCCCACCCCACACAGGACAGAAGGGTTTCCGCCTAAACCCTTTTCAATGACCCTTGGGCCATTTTTCCATTGCCTCATTTGCTAAAAGTTGTTCCTTTAGAGGGTAGAGTCCTGACCACGTTTTCATCCCCAGTAGAAGAGGAGATAGTCCAAACTAAGACTGGGCCCCCTCGTGCCCTGGGCCCCATAGCAGTCTCATGATCTGCCGCTATGGTAGTTACGCCCCTGTCTGTACCTTCTGTGAAGGTTCTCATTCAACCAGGACATGGTATATTAGTAGTAATAAAGATACATTCACACAACCGTATGTGTTTTGCGGTCTGCAAATTGTGGATCTGCAAAACACAAATGCCTATTCTTGTCTGCGATTGTGGACAAGAATAGGACATACTCTATATTTTTGCGGGGCCGCAGAACGGAACTACGGATTCAGACAGCACACTATGTGCTGTCTGCATCTTTTGCAACCCCATTGAAATGAATGGACACACACCCATGCCGCAAAATTGCGGAACTGATGCAGACCTATTTATATGGCCATGTGAATGGACCCTTAATCAGAACAACTGGTTTTCTCAGTTCTAATTGAGAGCCAGTCAGATGACCAGCCAACGTCTTTAAGAAAAAAATATACAAGTCCAGTTGTTCTGGCTTATTACTACTAACAGCGCTGCACTATTTTTCCCATCAATGCAATGGACACATCATCAAAACCCAATGGACCTCTTCATAGGTTGATAGAGTCAGTTGGGCCCCCTCAGTTTATAATGAAAACCACAATGCAGATTAAAACTTAGCCGGGCAGATAACCTTGTGTGATATCTGTAACTATGTACTATACATTATTAAACAATAATATAACATCTCACCTGTAACTTGTCAATACAGTAATAGATCACAGTGGCGCAAAAATAATACCATATCAATTTATGTTCTTTTTTCTAGTTATCTAAGGATGGGTTGTTCCAGAAATTGTTAGAAGGCAAAGATGATAAACCCAAGGAAATTAACTACGATTATGACTTGATTGTTATAGGGGGAGGATCCGGAGGTCTAGCAGCTTCTAAGGTATAAACACTTCGAGGAAGATCTGCACTCCTAGAATGATCGCAATCGATAATATTATCTCCATGGTGTATAGACATATGAATGTGATGTACGGTATATTGGCTTTATATTTAACAGGAGGCTGCACAGTATGGGAAGAAAGTGCTTGTACTGGATTATGTCACCCCCTCACCTTTAGGGACCACATGGGGTAAGTTGGGGACTATTTATTTTGTGGTCTCATTTACAGCTCTTGTGCCTGGTGAATGAGATATACATTAGCCTTTCATCTAACTACCAGAGGCTTCACATGCCACCATATATAATGATCACTTATGAAATCTATATAAGCTTCTAGAGGTCTGAATTGCACTTTCCATCTCAACAATACCTTTAGTTATATCATACTCATTTTACACTTCCATTTTCAATGAATCCTCCATTAACATACACCATAGCCATTGATTGATGCCTTACGTGATCCACTTCTCCATTGACTCCAATAGTAACAATAACAGAACAGCAACAATTATGCCCAAAAATCCTCTCGAGGCCCATGGGACCAATAATGGAGAAAAACAATGGAACAGAATAGCATAAATTAATGTCCAGTGTAATGCCCAGAGAACTTTATTCTTCAGAATTGAACTTTTAGATGTACTTGTGTCTGTTTTGCTTTCCACTTGCTATAATTAGTATTAGAAAGCTATTGTATATGCAGTAGATGTAGAGTGAAGCAAAGGGAAGTCATCCATGCATGAGATATTTAACCTGCACATATTTGTGAATGTTGGTTAATGAAGATAGTGCACATACTAGTATGCATTTAATACTGAATGTATTAATAGTGATGCCTTTATGTATTTATTTATAGGGCTCGGAGGAACCTGTGTAAATGTGGGCTGCATACCCAAAAAATTGATGCACCAGGCAGCACTACTAAGGCAAGCTTTGAAAGATTCCAGCAAATATGGATGGCAGATTGAAGATAATGGTATGTGATACATGTGATTTTCATTTTCTCACATTGGACTGAATCTTGTAGCCTTATCTATCATAGATCTGCTCCGTACAAACCTATTGGTACAATACAGTGTTTATCTGCATACTGCATACCTCACTATTCCCCCTGCAACTCTATTACAATGTTTACCAGGTCCCTGCTGGTCTACTTCTTGGTCCCATCTTGACGCATAAAAAATTCCTGGAAATGCCAACCCAGCCAATCACTAGCCACAGGGGTGACCCGCCATAGCCAATAATTTGCTGAGCAGGCTTTTCCTGGCTTTTTATGTAAATTGAGGCCGATGCAGGAAAGTAAAGTCGAGCAGGGACCTGGTGAACATTGGAATAGGAGTGGCGGGGGGGATCGGTAAGTGTTGATTCTCATATTTTATGTTAACCAACTCTGAGGCCATTCCAAAAATGTTGTTCGACTGGACAACCCATATAAATCACAAGTTATATTTATACAATTATTCACACATGCAAACTACTACAGGTAGAAGAATATAGGACATATCATCAAAATCTGAATCCTTGATGAGATGACTTGTCACATCAGAGTTTATGCATAGGTCTGAAGCTTCAGAAGCTCTTAAGTCATACATTTTTGCTTGCCTACCAGTGCAGGAATAATAAGTATGTATACAAATTGCACATAACCAAAATAGGTACGGTGCTAAATTTTACAAATTATTGAGAGAACTCTGGGGAAATGATGGCAAATTTGCCTTTTTCTGAATCTGCTCACTTTAATTACTATGTCACACGTGTGGTTATACTTTCAGTTGCCATAATTGGGCATTTATCAGGATTATAGGAGCTATAATAAGCATATAAATTATACAAGCCTTGACTAGTAAATTACAAAAACATATCCTAGTTATGAAATGTGCCTGTAGCTGTGTACTGCTGTCTTTATACCACTGACATCATGCACTCCCTATGGAAGTTATTCAGAACTAGTAAAATAACCTTGACGTGGAGCCAAGTGCTCACAACTAACACAGTATATTCAAAACCAGTTAATTTTCTTGTATAATTTCATATACCCTGTAAATATTATTTCGTTACGGTTTGACTGTATACATTTTTATCTTGCTTTTCCTTCCAAAAGTGCAACACAACTGGGACATTATGACAGAATCAATCCAGAATTACATTGGCTCTCTGAACTGGAACTACAGGGTGGCCCTGATGGAAAATAAAGTGAAATATGATAATGGCTATGGAGAATTTGTGGAGCCGCACAAGATAAAAGTAAGTAAGGCCATGTCCAAATCCATACACTGAATGGCCAATTTATTAGAGATACCTGTCTTTTCACAATCGGAGCTTCCCCTAATGGAAATTAGACCCTGGAGGGAAACATAGAATGAATGAATTGAGCAAGTTTTCCGTGGATCAGTTTCAGCGTTAATGCAAATTAGAATGAGGAAAATCAAGTGATGTGACCAATTTCAAACAAGACATGGTCATCAGTTCTGGTAAACTAAACAGAACTGTGAAGGGGAAACTAAAACGATGTATGAAAATTGTCCCAGTCCTTAGTGGTTATGTCATGATTGATGTAAAAAAAATAAAGAATCGGACATCATATAGTACATAACAATACCTTTCTAACAAAGCTAGAACCAGCCCTAGACCTCACATGGATCTCCACATTTACTAGTCCAATTGCTTTGCTAGATTATCTTTAGCCTGGTACTGTAGCTCAGGGGGGCATGCCCTTTCTGTTGCAGCTCTCTCCCTGAAACTTCCACAGCCTCTAACAGAACATATGGCTGGTGGCAGCTTAAAATGTAAAGTGAGCATATTCGACCAGCTCAGTGAGACAGACAAAAAATAAGGAAATGAACAAACAGCAGGCGGCGCTATACAGATTTATTTTATTGAATAGCTTAATTGCTATACTAAATTATTAAGTGCATGTAATTACAAAGGTATTCAGATCTAGGGGCTGGTTTGAAAAAAATGTAGAACATATTTTGTGACACAATACCTTTAAAGGGTTAAGAGTCTGGTAGCTTTAATAAATTAATATGGGAATATATTTGTCTAAATGGCCGCTCTTTAAATGATAGAAATGCATTCGTAGTAGCATATTTGTAACTGTTATGATAGAAAGGCATCTTCATTTCCCTATTTCTCTCTCTTTATAGTCAACTAATTCCAAAGGAAAAGTGAAGTATTTTACAGCAGAAAAATTCCTCATAGCTACTGGAGAAAGGCCACGTTACCTTGGTATACCTGGTGATAAGGAATACTGCATTACAAGGTATTAATAATAACTGCTATATACAGTGGATGTAAAAAGTCTACACACCCCTGTTAAAATGTCAGGTTTTTGTGACGTAAAAAAATGAGACAAAGATAAATAATTTCAGAACTTTTTCCACCTTTAATGTGACCTATAAACTGTACCACTCAATTGAAAAACAAACTGAAATATTTTAGGTAGAGGGAAGAAAAAAGATAAAAAAATCAGCATGGCACATTTTGACTTGGCAAGATTTGCCCACTCTTTGTGAGGGCATCTCCTGTGCACAACCCTCTTCAGATCACCCCACAGATTTTCAATCAGATTCAGGTCTGGGCTCTGGATGGGCCGTTCCAAAACTTTAATCTTCTTCTGGTGAAGCCATTTATTTGTTGATTTGGATGTATGCTTTGGGTCATTGTCATGCTGAAAGATGAAGTTCCTCATCATGTTCAGCTTTCTAGCAGAAGCCTGGAGGTTTTGTGCCAATATTGACTGGTATTTGGAAATGTTCATAATTTCCTCTAGCCTAACTAAAGCCCCAGTTCCACCATACTTCACTGTGGGTATGGTGTTCTTTGGTGATGTGCAGTGTTGTTTTTGGGCCAAACATATCTTTTGGAATTATGGCCAAAAAGTTCAACCTTGGTTTCATCAGACCATAACATCTTTTCCCACATGCTTTTGGGGGACTTCAGATGTGTTTTTGCTAAATGTAGCCTGGCTTGGATGTTTTTCTTCGTAAGAAAAGGCTTTCGTCTTGCCACTGTACCCCATAGCCCAGACATATGAAGAATACGGGAGATTGTTGTTACATGTACCACACAGCCAGTACTTGCCAGATATTCCTGCAGCTCCTTTAATGTTTCTGTAGGCCTCTTGGTAGTCTCCCAGACCAGTTTTCTTCTCGTCTGTTCATCAATTTTGCAGGGACGTCCAGTTCTTGGTAATGTCGCTGTTGTGCTATATTTTCTCCACTTGATGATGACCGTTTTCACTGTGTTCCATGGTATATCTAATGCCTTGGAAATTATTTTGTACCCTTCTCCTGACTGATACCTTTTAACAATGAGATCCCTCTGATGCTTTGGAAGCTCTCTGTGGACCACGGCTTTTGCTGTGGGATGCGACTAAAAAAAATTCAGGAAAGACCAACTAGAGCAGCTGACCTTTATTTGAGGTTAATCAGAGGCACTTTAAATGATGGCAGGTGTATGCTGACTCCTATTTAACATGCTTTTGAATGTGATTGCTTTATTCTGAACACAGCTACATCCACAGTTATAAGAGGGTGTGGATACTTATGCAACCACATTATTATTATTATTTTTTTGTTTTCTTCCCTCCACTTAAAAGATTTCAGTTTGGTTTTCAATTGAGTGGTACAGTTTATAGGTCACATTAAAGGTGGAAAAAATTCTGAAATGATTTATCTTTGGCTAATTTTTTTACAGCACAGAAACCTGACATTTTAACAGGGGTGTGTAGACTTTTTTATATCCACTGTAGATTTAGTTCTATGTTATTGCTGGATATATTTTTGTGTATAGATCAACTATGCCGGGCCGCAGGGGAAACACGTGAGGCTCACGGTAGGCCGATGGGGGTAGTAGCTCATGTACTCACAGTTAACAGAGCCTCCCTGGGCCGGCAGTGCAGTGGAAGGGAAGACAGCACTAAATCCTCCTGGGCACTCTCTATTGCAGGGAACACCAGAAGTTGAGGTGCCCGTGATGGTGTAGGTGTTTAAGGTGTTTTGGTGGCTGGGCCCCTGTGTTCGTGACGCCAGCACCGTAAGGTGCAAATGTTAAATGTAGTAGTAGTAATGAAGAGTCAGTTGTTGCAAAACAATTCAAACATTTACTTGAATTAATAGTCTCAAGACAGATGTTATAGTCCATCAATAAAGTGCATTCATATGGCACCAGTAATGATTCAGATGTTAAGGTAATTGTAATCCTTATATCAAGTTTAGGCAATTGTCAATGGAGGGATTTTCTAATGCTGTTATTTGACAGGCAAAGACTGAGTATATTTACTTTAAGTCCCAAGTATAGCACTCTGGCACTAAATATGCTGTTTTCCACTTATCTTGAGTTATCCAATAAGGGTGTTCTCCCTCGTGGCAGGCATCAGTCTTCATGCTACATTATTTGCATGATGCTCTCCTAAAAAGGTTGAGGTTTTCCACTATACCCTGGAAGGCTTCTAGTGAATAAGGACAATTCTGCGCACTAATTATCCATTCATATCCCGGCACTTGGAAAGTTGCTCTCAGGCACTTGTGCTGATGAGGTCCATAAACTAGATTCAGCTGTAACCCTCACAAGGCTTGCCTCATATTTAGACATAGACTCACTGTCTGGTGCTTTGCTGCTGTAGATAAATGTTCACTGTACTCCCTTAGCCTGGCCATGACCAAGGGGTAGAAATAGCAGACTACATGTTGGACGATGCCTGTTTCTCTCCTCCATACACACTGTCCTAACTAACTTCACTTCCTCTCTACAATCCCTCTCTCCTTCACACTCCTTCTGAGCTCGAGACACCCAAGCTATATATATATTATGTGGTGCCAGCACCACCTAGGGACGAATGGGTGAAATGACAATGCCGGACTGATAGGAAATACCAAACAATGCAAATAAATGCATACATATTCAGATGTTTAAAGTGTCCCATTGAAGCTAAGTTCACACTAGCATTCAGCCTTTCCATTTAGCAGAATGGAAAGGACGGATTCGGCACATAACTGAGCTGAACGGAGCCTACGGACCCCATAGACTATAATGGGGTCCGTTATGTTTCAGCTCAGAGGACGATTTTTGAATTGGAGACAAAAGTCCTGCGAGCACAACTTTTGTCTCTGCACCAAAATCATCTTCTGAGCTGAAACCTAACGGGCCCCATTATAGTTTATGGGGTCTTAGGTTCCGTTCGGCTTAGTTATTTGCCGAATCCGTCCTTTTAGTTCTCCTGCGCCTATAAAGGGTGCAGGAGAACGGAAAGGCTGAACGCTGATGTGAACTCAGCCTGAGGCCTCATGCACACAACCGTTTTTTTTTAAGGTCCGCAAAAACGTGGTCCGTAGGTCCGTGATCCGTGGGTCTTCCTTGTTTTTTGGAGGATCCACGGACATGAAAAATGAAAAAAAAAATCTAAGTCAAGTTTGCCATTGAAATGATAGGAAAAAACGGACACGGATCACGGACACGGATGACAATCTTGTGTGCATCCGTGATTTTTCACGGACCCATTGACTTGAATGGGTCCGTGAACCGTTGGCCGTGAAAAAAATAGGACAGGTCATATTTTTTTCACGGCCAGGAAACACGGATCACGGATGCGGCTGCCAAACGGTGCATTTTCCGATTTTTCCACGGACTCATTGAAAGTCAATGGGTCTGTGAAAAAAATGGAAAACGGCACAACGGCCACGGATGCACACAACGGTCGTGTGCATGAGGCCTTACACAAATGTGGGATGCTGCATATCTATCTAATATCTATCTATCTCTCATATCTATCTATCTCATATCTATCTATCTATCTCTCTGTCTGTCTATCTATCTCATATCCAGGGACGTAACTACCATAGCGACAGACCATGCGACTGCTTTGGGACCCAGGGCAGGGGGGGACCCAGTTGGGATCATCCCCTCTACTTTTCCAGGACTCTACCCTCTAAAGGAACAACTTTTAGCAAATGAGACAGTGCAAAGGGGGAGAAAGGGTCATTGAAAAAGGTTTAGGCAGAAACCCTTCTGTCCTGTGTGTGGGGCCTGGTTTGATCCTTGCTATGGGGCCCTTACTTTCACTGCTCATATCTATCCATCTATCTATCTAAAAGAAAAATTTCCACAGCACTTCCCAAATGTGTATCAAAAGGTATATTTCAAATCACCAGTCAGCAACGTTTCGGTTCCACTCAATGGGACCTTAAGGTCTCAGTGAGTTGTCTGCTGATTTGAAATATACCTTTTGATACACATTTGGGAAGTGCTGTAGAATTTTTTCTTTTATATCTTTCTATCTATCTATCTATCTATCTATCTATCTGTCTGTCTATCCAGAAACCAAAGTTATTTCATGTACTGCAGCAAAATCATATCTTTTATTATTGGCAAATCCATTTTAATGGTTGAAGCTTTAATTTCTGTAAAACAATGATCTAATGTTAACATTTGACCATGACTACCGTGTATTCCTCATGTTATATTAAAAATCTGTTCTTTGATTCCAGTGACGACCTCTTCTCCCTGCCGAACTGCCCTGGAAAGACGCTGGTGGTTGGTGCATCCTATGTGGCACTAGAGTGTGCCGGCTTCCTGGCAGGACTGGGGCTAGATGTTACTGTTATGGTGCGCTCTATTCTCTTGAGAGGTTTTGACCAACAAATAGCTGATAAGATTGGTGAACACATGGAGGAGCATGGAGTGAAGTTTATCAGACACTTTGTGCCAACAAAGGTACAATCTCTTTTACCAAACATATTTATATACTAGTTTTCCTTACAAATGAATAGTGCTAGACCAGTCATTGTGTCTTTCCTCCCAACCCACCACATGTGTGAAGCAGAACATGGTAGAAGAAGTAGCCCTCTCATATATCAAGTGAAATATGTAGAATTGTTCACAGTCAGGGACGGACTGAGAACTTAAAGTGGCCCTGCAAAAAAACACAAAAAAAAACAGTGGCCCCATCTTGTAGGCGGGTCAAAATTAACAGAAGGCAGGGCTAACACATGTTTACAGGACCAACAGAAGTAGGAAAAATACTGTCCCAGCAGAGCCAAGTTCCAGAGCGCAGTACAAAATACTGTCCCAGCAGAACCAAGTACCATAGTGCAATGCAAAATACTTCCACTCACGCCAATTTATGAAACTGTATCATCGTACTGAGGATGTGAATACAGTGGAATTCAGGAGGGCACTTGCGGCCTCCTACAGTAATTAATGCTGAGAGCATCAGTTCTTTATGTACCTGGCTGGCAGCCATGGCAGCCCCCTGGGCTTCAACTCATCAAGAAATTCCCCTAGCGTCTATGGCCAGTAAACCCCTGTTCACAGAAGAACTTTTCCTCCATGTGACCATTTGTATGGAGGAAACATTGTGCTGTGAACAATAAATGAATACACTCAACATATTTCCCTTGGGACATTGAAGGGCTGCTTCTTCTTCCATGTTACCTGCACATCTTCTTGCTTGCAGAGGCGGCACAGTGCAAACACAACTGCTCGGCCCATTTATGTGAATGGGACCCTCAATTGCCATTACACTGCATGGGCTCTGCAAATGAGACTAGTAATTCTGAAGAGGAGGCAGCGCTCGTACAAGCACCGCTACCTCTTCAAACAGCTGGGGAGTCAGACCCCCCCACCGATCAGATATTGATTACCTAGCCTGAGGATGACCTATCTTTTTTGCCCTCTGTAAAATGAATGCTTGATGCATGTTTGATGATGAACAGTATGAGCATATTTCAAAAATCAAACTGCAAAGCAGCATATCATTTGTACACTTTACCGCTGCTTTCCACAAAGATGCCCTCATGTAATCATTTTGACCCGTGCCAGAGAATTAGAGTTCTAGATATAATCTGTTTGCTGGTCCATGCAATTTAATTAATTCCCCAATTCATTTTGTGTTTAGGATTAAGGTGTCTTTAGTTGTGTTTAGATTGGATTGTGCCTAACACATTATATTTTCTCTGCAGATAGAGCAGATAGAAGCAGGAACACCTGGGAAATTGAAAGTTACATCTCAGTCGACTGACGGTACAGAGATTACAGAGGAATATAACACCGTGAGTAATGAATACATAAATTACTATTCCATTCCCTGCTAGACGGAAAGAAAATACGCTTAGTGCATCAGTAGGAGCATGTACATTACTCTGTGCTGTGTCTGACACCCTTTTTATTAGGCTGTTGTTTTGTGTGCTCTCCTTATCTTTAATACTACACTAATAAAACATCTTACAATGCTTTGCAGGTTTTACTAGCTATTGGAAGAGATGCATGCACAAGAATGATTGGCCTGGATATACCTGGAGTAAAGATCAATGAAAAGTATGTATATTAGGCCACAATTAGTATATGTATTTTGGGGGTCATTTACTAAATGATAGACTCCAATTTCCAGGTTATTTGCGCCGCAGTCTGATAAATTTTCCCTCTCATGCCAGGTCTAAAAAAGGGGGAGGGCCGGCAGCCCATCTCATTTATCAATTTCTACGCCTGTTCTAGGCGTAGAAAATATTCTAAATCTACGGCAGCAAGGAAACTGCCATGCTTACCAGATAGGGCGGCCCCTACAGATGCCAGAACTTTTTTTTTTTCTAAAATACCCCTCCATTCCAGCGCTGTGTCCCCCGCTGTTTTTCACGCCCAGTATGTTAATTTAGAGTACCTGTATAAAGAGGAGGAGACGGCTGGGTTTCTCAATGGGTGCCTCCTTCTCCCTGGCTGTGACGCTCTCGCTGCGATTGGACTGCGCTACCGCCATTTACTTGAATGGCTACCATGAAATATGACATTACAGGGTAAATGACTGGCGGACCTCGGCTTCCCGTGGCTTAATCAGCCATTTGCTGGGGGGTTGGCCGGAGCAGAATAGTCTTCTCAGGACTCCACAACTTAATCGGGCTCATGTTTACTGTTTTAAGAGAAAGTGTTCTAAGGAAAATTCTATGTGGTACTATATCTCCTTATGGAGTAGAGAGTCCCATGGGACTCATGTGCAATGCTCCTCTGGGAAAAGATATGCAAATTACCTCTCTTTAAAAAAATGCAGATGAGTGTGTGGTTTGGCTTACAGCCTAACTTATGTTTCAAGGCCTGTTTAAAGGTTGGACATTGACTTATAGGATACCTACTTTTGGAAAGAGAGCTAATTCTTACCATGTTTGATCAATATGTTAGAAGGACAATAAAAAAAAGTATTCAGCTGTATACTGTACAATGACCATAGGTTTCTATGGGGTATAATTTTGACAGATGTAGATCTGGTTACTGTTTTTTCAATATTACTCAAAGGGACAAAGGATGTATATGTTATTTTTACAATGGAATTTAACAGCAGGAAAAATGTAGGGGGTAATTTATTAAGATCTGTGTTTTAAACGCAGTCTTAATAACCCCTATAGCTGGCGATGGATCTGCCAAAGTTATGTAGAGGCGCCGGCCTCTACATAACTTCGGCGCATCCAGCGCCAGTTTAAATGTAAGACAGCTTCCTAGCTGTCTTACATTTAGACCATTTTCTATGCCTAAAACAGGCGTAAAAAATGTCTAATGAGACGGGCCTGCTGCCCGTCCACTTCCCCGCCACACCCACTTTTTTAGACCTGGTGTGAGCGGGGAAAAGTCGTAGATTTCAGCACAAATAATCTTTGCGCCGCAATGTGCACCAGAAATACGCCTAATGCAAGCGCATTTCTGGATAATAAATGACCCCCTAAGTGTTCAACTGTACGGTGCAAACATGTTGTGATCTTAGCCTGAGTCAATTGTCATGCCTCTCAGTAGTAAAGAATATAATACTATGCAATGCGTCACACGCAGTCTGGTCTGACGATATATCAGGTTTAATAAAGGCTGTTTCCTTTCAATAAAAGAATGTAACATTATATCTGATGTGTTATTTCCTTCAGAACAGGAAAAATCCCAGTTAATGAAGAAGAACAGACAAATGTGCCTTACATTTATGCGATTGGAGATGTGCTGGAAGATAAATTAGAACTTACCCCAGTAGCTATCCAGGCGGGTCGCTTATTGGCCAGAAGACTATATGGAAACTCAACTCTAAAGGTCAGTAATCTCCTTTTTGTATGTGACTAGATATGAGATTCCTGCATGTGCTGATGATTTGTTTGGTTTCCTACAGTATTAACCCATTAGAAAGAATTTGACATACTAAATAAAATGCAGGTTCCATATGATGGATCTCAATTATATACATGAGAACCTAGGTTTCCACCAAAGCCAAACTTAGCATTTCTAAAAAGAATGCAATAGGTATAAGATGTGAACTTTGTTTCCCCTAAAATTGACCATACAGAATGCGCCCCTTAGTTACCTTACACTTCAACTGAGAATAGGCAGTGCTGCTTCTAACAACGAGCCACCCTTCTCCATGCTGTATCTGGTATTACAGAGTAGAGCCATTCTACAAGCCCTGGTGAACAACTCCTTTAGTAAGATGTTTGAATACACAAAATTTTGGGTGTCACCAGAGTTTTAGAGAATTGCCATATCTTGGAAACAGGGTCATAACAAGTGGAAATTCCATACTGCTACTCTAAACGCCTATATTTCAGTCTAATCTCTTATAACACATTTCTACCCACTAATTATGTGATTATTAAGATCATTGAGCCTTATAATTTATACTCAATATTAATGCATGTATTACGTCTCTTACCCAGTGTGACTATATAAATGTTCCAACAACCGTATTTACTCCTCTGGAATATGGTGCCTGCGGTTTGTCTGAGGAAAATGCCATAGTGAAGTATGGCGAGGAAAATATAGAGGTAAGAAAAAACACCCACTCCCATATACATTGCCAGTGCACACAATGGGAGAAGTTTATCAAATCTAGTTCAAGTAAAAAAGCGGAGCAGGTTTCAGCCCATGTTTTTCAGGCATCGACCTGAATGGTTCTTATAGGTATCTGCTCCACTCTTCCTTTGCACATAAAGGAACCGATCTAGCAATGGATCCCATTGATTCCATAGATGACATGATATTTTTTTCATCCATGCCTTATGGTCTGGTTTTATATTCGTACAAAAAGTGCTCTCAACATAAGGGTAGTATGAACATAGGCTAAATGACTTTACTCTGCAACATCTACCACTACTATACTGCAGTGCTACAGAATTCGGAAAGTATTGCCACCCATCACAAGTATCCTACACAGTTTTTTTTGGCTCTGTATTGTATTTTGCTGCCTTTGTCTAAAGTTCACAAAATGTTTTCTGTAGGTTTACCACAGTTATTTCTGGCCTTTGGAATGGACCGTCCCCTCCAGAGACAACAACAAGTGTTATGCAAAAGTCATCTGCAACATAAAAGACAATGTAAGTGTGGAAAATATTACACTATTGCTCAGCTCTAAGGGGTTATCCAGGTTTCTAAAATTGATGGCCTATCCTTAGGACAGGCCATCGATATTAGATTAATGGCTGTCCAAGTCTCGGCACCCTCTCGTACGAGCGCTGCAGCCTCTTGTTCAAATTGATCCATGTTCAGTGCCATACTGTTATAAGTGTGCTTTGTATTGCAGCTTTAGAAACACTAAGCTGGAAAACTGTGAATACTGGTATAAATGTTAATAACAAAGTGTTGGGAGAGCTATTAAACAGTACATAACCTCTCAGAATATCAAGACTTTTAAGTCTTTTTTTAGATTAAGGCAATAGTAAAATGTGTTATCAAAGCCAAATTAGTGGGCACAATTGATCCAAGTGACCCCATAAAGGTGCCAGATCATGTGAGCTCTTCCTGACTCCTTAGATGCAACTCTGGTAGGATTGGGTAAGGATATACAAGCTTTTCTAATCTGCTGAAGCTTTTAATATATACAGCCTAAGGCACATTACATAGCTGTTGACTGAACAATTGTTTGGCTGACAGCTCTTCATCCTGACCCCCCCCCCCCATCCCACACACTACACATACCTGCTCGGCAGAGATCAGGCGGTTGAAATCCTACTGCTCAATATATATCCCCCAACATTTTCCATTGGGAGAGGGTCGGGAAGTCCCCAATCATTAGATGGTTAGTCATTCTTATTGAAATCGGATTAGATGGCCCCCATATGCCTTAGATGGTCCGGGTGACATTTTATCTAATATGTAGGGCCAGCTTAATTCTCAGCCCTTACACCATATTAGACTAGCCATTCACTGTACATGGCAGATGATCTGTGATTTCGTGGACTGCTCAGGTCCTACAAGTAAGGTTTATCTACCGTCATATACACAGTACACAGAAATGTTGTGTGTGGGAGAAGAAAGGGAATGGGCTGTGATCCAAATTCTACAAGGTCACTTTGTCATTGTTTTATTCTTTTCTAACATGTCCCTATTGCCATACAGGCAAATTTGTAAAATGTAATACTGGAGAAGGGAATGCACATACTGTATGCCACCATACTAATGATCTATTCAGCTCTCATGTACAACAGTAGCTTCATATAGCAATCCATTCCAGGAGAGGCATGATGGTGGTGAAGTTATGACAACCACTTTATTTGGCCTTGTGGATTATACAGTATGTTAAAAATGAATGGCAAGAACTGTAAGCGTAATTTCTGGAATGGGGTTTCAAGGAGAATTCAGCAAAGCTGCATAGTACAACAGAGAAAAAAGAAAGAAAAAATTCAATAAACTTTTACTTTAAATATGAAAAATGTTACGTATATTGTGGCCAATATTATACTGTGTGGCTATTACTCGTCTTTTCATATTCATGAAATTAATTACTTAATAGGTTCTAAGCAATTTTATCATCCTTACAAGTTATGTTCTGACCAAGACATGTTACATTAATTTTATAAAAAGCCCTTAAAATAATAATAATAATGACCACATTCCCTCAATATAAAAAAGATTTATAGTGATAAAATATCATTAAAGTTAATGTTCAGACTACTGACGGAATTGTTAAAGCTTATGTCAAATGTTTTCTTCAAAGCTTCTTTGCTATTGAAAGATTACTTTTTTTATATATATAAAAATCACATTTCTTACACGATTGTTATTATATAAAGCCTTTTCTGTCTTGCTGTAACCCTAAATGAAAGGAATGAAAACTGTTCCTCATTTATAATATTCAAAGTGGTCAAATAAGGCATAGGGCCGTGACTTAGGGGGCACTATACAAGAGAGTACTGAAAGAGGACAGACACTGGGGAAAAGTGTGTAAAGTGGTGGTGCAGGTGGGTGACTGGGTGACAGCTCCAATATGACTACATTTTATACTATGCTACAGGGGAAATGTTATGCAGTATGTAAGAACTAGTTATCCTAATTTCTGTAGATTACATTACCTGTATTAGAAGAGTGAAGGGAGCCTCTGAATGCTCTCTCTCTCTCTATATATATATATACAGTGTGTGTATATATATATATATATACTATATGGACAATCTTGGTGAAACATGTAAATTACTAGCAATAAAAGAAAGAAAACCTTACATTATATATAAAATTATAGCAAATGACCTACAAAAAGCTTTGTCAACAATCAGTGGTCCTCATTACACTTGCAGACCCCCAAATCGATATACCCCAAATTGATATACAGTGGTCCCTCAAGTTACAATATTAATTGGTTCCAGGACGACCATTGTGTGTTGAAACCATTGCAACTTGAGTAATCGGTTCTAAAGCTCCAAAATGTCATCCAAGATCAGATAAAATGAAGATTTAAGAAAAATAAGCAGATAACTAAGACAGATAAACAAGTCCTTACATATAACAGTCAGGAATAGCTGCTAACTAGCAACTAATACAGTTATTTTACCGGAGAAGTGGTTGGATCAGAGTCTGAGGCATTGTATGTTGTTGAGTCTGGTTTCAACTTACTATGGGTCAGAAAAGACCATTGTATGTTGAAAATATTGTATCCTGAGGCCATTGTATCTTGAGGGATCACTGTATTATTATTATTATTGCTTTACCAGTGGTCTAGTTAAGAGTTCTCCTTCAGCTTTTTACACTCTGTGGTTTTCAGCACTTGGACAGCTCCGTAAGAGCTTGCTGAGAACATAATATTGTATTACAGTAGGTGGGCTCAATCTGGACCATACACGTGTATCTTCAGACATACAGTCACACCCAGCTAGCTAACCATCAGGATCATCCCTAGAACATGCAGCCATTGTATAATCTCAAGCAATTAACACAGTCTCTAGGTGTTTAATTACTTTTTTCTGCAAAACCGGGATTGCGTGGTCATCACATCAATTTATTGTGTCCCAGATTGTGACAGAACCTTTCTTCCTGTCTACTCTTGATGACAATTACTTATAAGCTGCAATTTCTGGAAGCACTAAAATGCTTTTCCAGTAACTAGCAGCAGAATAAATACATAAGGTTGACTGTAAGAAAATCTCATCCCTGACCATAGGATTGCATCAGTACATACGCTGGTGGTTTATGATAATCAGCAATTACTGCTTTCTCGCCCTGACCTGACACATCCCATGAATTAACATAATAAAAGACTGCTGCTTATGACTTTTACTGCTGTCATCAAAAATAGGCCTGCATTTTCCTAAAGTGTCGACCTGATAAGACTTCATAAAGTCTGTACTCTAGTAATACAGTCTGTAAAATGTGCAGAGATAAGGGTAATAAAATGACCTATCCATCATCCTTCCTTCTAGCCTCCAGTTTAGTGTCACATCAGATATCAATGTTATGAAAGTTAAATAAGTAAAAAAAGGAATCAAATTACCATTCTCCTTGGAAGGTGGCTGTCACCTTGCCCCGCTCACCTGTGTTGTGCTGCCTATGGTAATGTGGCAGGCCATAATCATAAAGATGATGAATTGAATGCAGGAGAACAGCATCAATTCTGCTAACCTGACTTGTGAAGGCTGTTGACCCTCATAAAGCATGCTGACTTATGCGCTGCATGTCCGGGGTAGTGATTGCCTTAGAGATTAGACGCCTAGCACATACTGACTGTTCCCCAATGATCAAGCGCCATCAGCACAAAGTGGTAGTAATTGTGACATTTAGAACTAATTGAGGTTTGAGGGAAAATGCTGACATTTCAATATCATCCCTGGGAGAAGTAATTCCCATCTAACTAAATTTGTGTGTAGATCTGTTATAGGTAACTGAATAGCGGTTTACATTTTTTTTACATACCGGGTGAGAATATTAGAAAGTTAACATTATGCACAGTGTGAATTTATTTCTATACTTCAAAGTGCAATTCTTGTTTTATAAAACTTTTGACTCTCCATAGGGATATGTCACAAGTTTATATTGCTGAAACACCTACCAATCACTAAAGAGGGTGCAGAATCACTCAGTTGAGTGTTGTACTGTATACCTTTAGCTTTGATCGGTTCTGCACAGCTCTTCTCTGTGTATGGATCCATAGCATTTAGCTGAATGCTTCTTCTTCTTCGTTTTGGTGATCAATGGGGGTCTCACTGCCTGGATCAAAACTTCTGACATGTCAAAAATTTTATAAAATTATAGCTACTCTTTCAAGCAAAGACCCATTCACTGGTGTATAACACTTAAAGGTGTTATCTGGCCCAGGAGTAGGCTTAAAGAAGGGTCCAAACATGTGCCCAAAGCAATAGAAAAACTCCGCTCACTGGTTCACATTCCCACTGGACTAGAGATAATGATCTTCTACCAGTCTCTGGCCTTGGTGGTCACATGTGAAAAAATGGCACATCACTGCAGTGAGATCCATAACATAGAAACATAGAATGTGTCGGCAGATAAGAACTGTTTGACACATCTAGTCTGCCCAATATACTAACAACCATACAACTCCTTCCTCTGTAACTATATTTTAAGAAATTAAAGCGTAATCAACATCATATTTTTAGGTGTATATATATGGGTTTTCTATAATGTTTTTATTTGATTTCTCGAACAGGAAAGAGTGGTGGGTCTCCATCTCCTTGCCCCTAATGCTGGAGAAATCACGCAAGGGTTTGCGGTTGCCATAAAATGTGGTCTCACCAAAGAACAATTGGACTGTACAATAGGAATACATCCCGTATGTGCAGAGGTGAGTTCTGGGAATGGGATATTTTCTATCATTGTTTAATATGGGTACTCATGATCATAAGTAATTATAGGATGCCAGTATGCATGTCACATAACAGTAGCCAGAAGAAAGACAGAGCTTGAAATAGAACTGCAGAGCGTGTTCTTTTCTAAGACAAGCAGGACAAACCTTAGGAATTATAGCAGCTGCTTCTCTCATTAGAAGTCAGCACAAAGTCTGAGAAGCTTAGGAAAAAATATTATTGGTTCTAAATTATAAAATGCATCCAACTTCAGAAAAATTAATAATAGTTATGGCAATTTTTGGGATTTATTGAAGACTTCTCTTATAAGTTCAAAATCATCCAAGGTCAGAACTGACATCTAATATACTGAGTAGCTATGCAGAGCAATGCCTCAATCCACTATGAAGTGCAGAAGCTAAGAACTCTTCTTCTCCATGCTGCTTAAGGCCTCGTGCACGTGACCGTATTCTGCATCCATGTCTAATCCACATTTTTTATGGAGAGTACACGGACCCATTCATTTCTAGGGATCTGCAAAGAAAAATGCACAGCACGTGGAAGTCATTTGTGTGTCCTGTCTGTAAATTATGGAACATGTCCTATTCTTGTCCATTTTGTGGGGGAGAATAGTCGTTTTCAGTGATGAGTGAGAAAAAATGCGGCGTGCACACGGAAGGTATCCGTATTTTGCAGATCCGTGGTTTGTAGACCACAACACAGACCTCGTCAGGTGCATGAAGACTAAATTTCAATTCTAGTATAACTCCTTGTTATCATTAAACTGGAAGAGTTTTATGTGACTGAAAGCTAGCATTTGGACAGTTCATAGTGCGTTCTGCACACTGTTCCACATCAGGATGATCTATCTTGCCATCAGTGCCAGGCAAACCTGAGATGATGCCAGGGGCCACGGGGCTTTGGGAGCACATGGTAATCTGGATAATTATGCTTTATGCTTGTCAAGCAAAGGGTGGGTTAGACAGGTTGCCCACTGTGACTCAGTGGCCTACATACTAATGGAGTCCATCCTAGATGATTCATAGTGCGCTAATAGATTTCATCATTTGTATACTTCATAGCGCACTGTATATTGTTAATTATTTGTATGACGTATAGGCAGTATTGCACTGGGGTACTTAGGTCCCACCAGTGTAACTGATTCTGGGGGCCCATCTTAGGGCTCCTGCACACAAAATTATTATTTTTTCCATGTTTGTACTGTTCCCTTCACTTCAATAGGGACGCAAGAAAAAAAGAAATGACTCTGTGTGCATTCCGTGTCTGTATGTCCGCATGGCCATTCTGCAAAATGATAGAACATGTCCTATTATTGTCCACATTACAGACAAGGATAGGACTGTTCTATTAGAGCCCGGCTGTTCTGTTCCGCATAATGTGGAATGCACACACCCGGTATCCATGTTTTGCGGATCCGCAATTTGCAGACTGCAAAACATCCAACGGTCGTGTTCATGAGCCCCTTACAGTGATAACAGAAATATTAAAGATGAAGTACAATGGCAGACACTCACAGCAAAATGCACAAACATACATGTGGCAGAATTCACACATATATGGTTATCCTGCACTTAAGTCAGACAGAAACAGACACATGCAGCGCACACCAATCACTCATTGGACAGATGTGGGACACAAGACACTTATACGTGGCTCACATGCCACTGATGCATATGTCACATACTGCACATACACCACTGATACATAGATCATATTTAGCACACACCAATCACACATAGGAAACACGCAATGCACACACCAAGACATTTATGCCTAACCCTATTAAAGGGAGTCTGTCACCTCCATATGGCCATATACAGTGCTTACATGGCTATACAGGATTGTAATAGTACCTTTGTCTTTTTCTTTAGACTTGCACAAGCAGGAAAAACTGAGTTTAATTCATATGCAAAAGTGCCCAGGGGCGGCATTCAGTGTGTAGGTGCCCAGGCTTTTCTGCCTTCTTTTCACTTTACTCCTCCCCAGCCTCTTCCTTTGCCCACCCTCCAAGTCTCTTGCCTCATGGATAGGTCTGGCTGAGGGCATGCGCACTAGGTGAAGCGATGCAGTGCCCACAATGGGCATCACCATGCGCATGCCCCAGCCTGGTGAAGCAGTGCAAAGGCGTGGGATCTTGGCCGGACCTAGCGATGACATAAAGGACTTGGAGGGCAGGGCAAAGGCAGAGGCTGGGGAGGAGTAAAGTGCAAAGAAGGCAGAGCAGCCTGGGCACCTACACACTGAACGCTGCCCCTGGGCACTTGCGAGTGCTCATTTGCATATGAATTAAACTTCGTTTTTCCTGCTGGTGCAAGTCTAAAGAAAAGAACAAAGGTACCGTTACAATACTGTGTAGGTGTGCTACAGAGCCATGTAAGCACTGTATATGGCCATATGGAGGTGACAGACTCCTTTTAAGTGTATCACACTTAAAGGGGTTAAAGGAGTCATCTCACTTCAGCAATTGGCATTTATCATGTAGAGAAAGTTAATACAAGGCACTTACTACAATGTATTGTGATTGTCCATATTGCCTCCTTTTCATCACATTATACACAGGCACACAGCACATATCCGTGGTTATTACCACTGTGTAAGGCTACATGCACACGACCGTATTTTGTTTCAGTGTCCGATCCGTTTTTTTTGCGGATAGAATGCGGATCCATTCATTTCAATGGGTCCGCAAAAAACAAGGACAGCACATCAGTATGGCCTAAGGGTACATGCACACGACCGTGTGTGTTTTGCGGTCCCGCAAAAAAACCGGATGACATTCCGTATGGCATCCGTTTATTTTTGCGGATCCGTTTTTTTGCGGATCCATTGTAATAATGCCTATTCTTGTCCGCAAACTAGAAAAAAATAGGACATGCACTATTTTTTTTGCGGAGCAACGGAACGTACATACTGATGCGGACAGCACACTGTGTGCTGTCCTTGTTTTTTGCGGACCCATTGAAATGAATGGGTCCGCATCCTATCCGCAAAAAAAACGGATCGGACACTGAAACAAAATACGGTCGTGTGCATGTAGCCTAATCCAGCAGCAGTGGCTGTGCTTGCTCACTATAGGTGAAGGTGTTGGACTATGCGTACTTCCAGCCTTTCCCTATAGTGTGTAAGCACGGCCACCACTGCTGGTGGTGATAACCACGGATACGTGCTGTGTATAATGTGATGGAAAGGAGGCAATATGGAGTATCACAATACATTAGTAAGTGCCTTGTATTAACTGCATGATAAATGCCATTTACTGAAGTGAGACAAACCCCACGCAGGGCACGGGCTCTTTTGTTTATCATAACACACTGCCGAGCGGAAGCTTCTGCCCGGCAGTGTGTTCATTTTACTGGCTAGAGCAGTGCTAAATCCCGCCCATCAGTGCCGGTGAAGTCACCAGGCTTCCTGGCAGCCCCATGGAGAGCCCGGTATGTCACCGGCCCAGCCCAGCACCACAAAGGAGTCCTTCTCTCCAGGAGCCAGTTTTCTGACAGCAAGGAAGGCAGGAGGATGGCTAGACATGTTCTCTACTCCTTCACTGCCAGCAGCCGGGAAGTTAAGAAGATACTGCGGGGCCTCCTGTACAATTTACACCAGTAGGAGGCTGCATTACTGTGCGATACTGCCACCTAGTGACTACAATAATTATCTCTCCTGAGAAACAATCTTATCTCCGGGCGCAGGAGACTAGGGGCCCACTGAGGAATCCCTTGTCTCCACTGTGGGCCAGTCCGAGCCTGCGTATAGGGTACATACATATTTAAGTCATCATCTGGGTGATTCACAGTGCACTTGTATACATATCAGTCAACTGGATGATTCACAGTGCACTTTTATATACATCAGTCATTTGGATGATTCACAAAGCACTCATATATATCAATGTACAAATTGTTAAACGGAACCATCTAGATAGAAAAAAGTTCCATGTTAAACAAGTTTGTTGCAGTAAATGAATTGTCGCTGTCTTTAGTTGTTGCGGTTGTTTAGACAGTGAACACGTGCATCATGAGGACGCTTACATAAAAACACATCAAATAAGCTTTGCGGACAAACTTAACATCGAGCTTGTCAAAGCAGCGTATTGATGCTCCCACAAAAGATGTCTTTGATACAGTTAATTAAGGCCTTTGAACAAACCCAAGCAGACATATTGCAATTTTCTCTAATTATTCTGTTACATTTACTCTCTGCTGCAGCATGACACATTGCAGACATGCATTTTTAATTGGAGCTATCATAACCCACGTCTTAGGCTTGGTACATGCATTGCACTGTAGTAATGATTTACTTGGAGGGAACTGGCATGTAACATAAATATATTCTATGTAATGTTTTTTTTATTAAAATAAGATACATTTTTTTATTAAAATTGGTGGTTGCATGGCAAACAATCTTGCTTAACCCCTGTAAGGACTTAATTAGAGCATCACACGTTACACTGATAAATGCAATACTCTTCTGTGGGTATCTTTTATACTGGCTTATTAACAAGATTAATAGCGCTTTCATACTGTTATCCTAATTCTATACCTACTATTACAATGAGGATTATACTTCAGATAACATTTCCTCACAGCAGCAGTAAAATAACAATGGACTAACTATCTATACATTAGGAATTATCATTTGTGCTGGCTGCTACAGAAGGGCAACATTTTATATTGAATTTAAAATGGTATAGTACTGTCGAAATGGAAAAGAGAAACAGCCCAAAATATTTAAAAAAATCTGTTTTCTATGACTGTTGACTTAAAAAAAATCCCCTTTCTGATCGAAGTATACATTTAAATAGAAATTGCACCATCAATTGCAAGTCGTTTTGGCTGAACTTTTCACTGGGCAGTAGTGGTATGATTTTCCAGTGCTCCACTATCATCCTGCCACCCTTAGGCTACTTTCACACTAGCGTTCGGCTGTCCGCTTGTGAGCTCCGTTTGAAGGCTCTCACAAGCGGCCCCGAACGCATCCGTCCAGCACTAATGCATTCTGAGTGGACGCGGATCCGCTCAGAATGCATCAGTCTGGCGGAGTTTGGCCTCCGCTCCGCTCAGCAGGCGGACACCTGAACGCTGCTTGCAGCGTTCGGGTGTCCGCCTGGCCGTGCGGAGGCGTGCGGATCCGTCCAGACTTACAATGTAAGTCAATGGGGACGGAGCCGTTTGAAGATGACACAATATGGCTCAATCTTCAAACGGATCCGTCCCCCATTGACTTTCAATGTAAAGTCTGGACGGATCCGTTCAGGCTACTTTCACACTTAGAATTTTTTTTAACATTATAATACAGACGGATCCGTTCTGAACAGAGCCACCGTCTGCATTATATGAACGCAAGTGTGAAAGTAGCCTTATTCTGCACCAGCTGTATGAAGGTCTTCCTCCACATGAAGTGCAATTTCCCTAACATTCCTCACCACTTTATTATTTCAAACGTGATGGTGAATAATGCCTCCATGTTCCAACAAGAATATGTTTTATATATTTCAGTGCTCTTATGCTCTTCCATAGATTGGTGTACAGCTTTTCCTGTATGCCAGTCTCAATACATCAGCCTCAAGCACGTCTATTCAGTGCACACAGATGGCATGTCCCAAAATATGGTTCCTCCGTAAGAAGCTATATGCTTCTAAGAAGCAATACTTTTCGAGAACAATACTAACATAGCATAACATGGAATTAATGATAATAAATACATTAGTACAGTATAGGCCCAAAGATTGGGCACAGAATTTCTGCTTTATAGTTATTTTTTGCCCTACACGTGAATTAGATTTTCTACATTTAAGCCTTGAACAGAATACCCCTATATAACTGCCCTTTATTTAGTCACTCTTCTTCAAGCTTTTTTTTTTTTTTTTTTTTACCATTTAAACAGCTTGTCTGGGTGTTTAATAATAATGACCTATCCTCAAGATAGATCATCAATATCCTAATATCCCCTCAATGTTTGAAGAGACCATGGTGCTCCAGTGAGTGCTGCAGCCTCAACTGTCACATGGCCTACTAGTCCCTTTTAGCTGTGAGGAGGCTGTGACAGTCAACAGAGCGTTGTGGCTTCCATAAACAGCTGATCGGCGGGGGTGCCAGAAGTCGGATCCCCGTCATTCTGAAATTAATGACTTATCTTGAGGATAGGTCATCAATATTAAACACCTGGACAGAGCAAAATCATCACGCAAATTATTGACTTTGACCATCTTGCAAATAAAGGGAAAAAAAAGCATAATATGCAACCATCACAAAATGGGACATATAGAGTACATGGGAATTCAGAGTGCCAAAAATTGCAAAAGCATCCTGCGTGAACCTATCCTTAGGCCTTCAGGGTTCTTGCTACTGCCTATATTACTAAAATGTGCCTTTAAACAAGTTTTCTAATATAATGTTTTTTAGAACATGCCTTTTTCATCATGGAGGAAGGGTAAAAAAAAAATATTTTTCTGCTTTAAGGAATTCTCCTCACAGTGCAGTGATTTGTATTTTGCTTTGTGCAAGACATGTCAGTAATTGTCATTTATCTTTGATAACGGAGAAAGGAAACCCAGTGTGGTTTCCTCCGTTCATGTACTATGTCTGCCTTTGATTGCAAACACAAAATTATCTAGAAATGTCCACTTCTCTATTCATGACTGCACTCAGGAATAATCAATCATAGTTCTTTGCTGGGGAAAAAAATCAGCTAAATTTTCTAAATAGCAACATAATCTCTGCTTTCAGATTTTCACCACCCTAAGTGTGACGAAGCGGTCTGGAGGAAACATTCTGCAGTCTGGATGCTGAGGTTAAACCCCGCTGTTTGTTGCTGTTGGCCATTATCTCACAAAGCAAGCGAGCTAAACTGCTAATGCCAGAAGACAATGCCAAGGGAAGAGAATAAGGAGCAGCTACATGACCGAAGAACAAGAAGCTCATTAGCTTTGAGAATGGCAGCGAACAATACAGCTAGATTACTGGAAGTAAACTACTGCAGTGCACCCTCTTAGTGCTTTTGTGATGTCACAACCCAAAGCCATAATTGGTGGGTTGTGACTGAAGAACTGCAAGCTTGGTTTATGGACACTGGGGAACAAGTCCCTAAATTTTAAGTGGAATCAAACATTTTGATATTGAAGTTAGTAATGAATATAGACAACTCTTTTAAGGGCAAAACGTTTAGAGGGTTTCAGAGTTGGCTAGGGAATCCTGGGGTCCACCAGAGAAAATTATTCTTGAGGTGGAACCATTATATCATCAATAAAGTTTAACAAGTTTTAAATCAAATAAATAGACTGTAGCGGCAAGTGGATGACTCCAAAGGCAGCCAAATGGGTTTGTACTCTGGGATCATTGGTGCCTATTATGATATCAGTGCCGAGGTCCACTGGAGGATGCTGTGGTAAACTGGTGGGCCAGTCTGACCCTGAAGTGGTTGTCTGCTTTGGACAACTGGACAATCCCTTATTGCTTGAGCTGTGATCCTCTGGGAAATAAAAAGCAAGTGAACAATTCCTCTACAGGGCCAGGGCAAAATGATGCATTACATGGTGCCCTTTGAAATCCTAGGCCTGGCTGTTTAATGCATGGATATGCCAGGTCCAAGATGTTCTTTGTAGATGTCTTCCACTCAGTCTACCTGATATTAGTCCCATACAAGAAACCCCATTCCATTAACTCATAATGCCCACGTAGAGTACTGTATTTGAAAATGGGTTTTCTAAATCAGGAATATAACCCTTTAACTTATAGTCTATGTGATATGAACACTAGGTTGATGCTACACGGTGATATATTTTTTGGCTTCTATGTTTCCACCTTAAGTTATTATTTTTCTATTGGTAATATTAGAAGTTGTATGAGATAAATTGCTATCTGCTAAGTCAATTTTTCCAAAAGTTGCAGCAGGCTGTGTTGGCAGATGACAGTTCTTTTGTATCATAAAGTCATGGATGTAGCTGTCTCCAATGCAAAGTATTAAAAAATGACTAAATTAGATGATTTTGTGCAATGCAATATATCAATGACATATGCTTACAGTATATACCTCTGTGCAGTAAATCACATCTTTTGCTGAACTACACAGGAGACATTTTTGTAAGCTAATGCAAAAGTTGCTGCACTCAATGCATTGTACTAGAGATTTGTTTATATGTTCTAAATTGTATTATCCAACTACAGATAGTGCACCACACGTGCAGTTTACATAAGTTATTTTTGTGTAGTTCTTGTATTTGTTACTATTTTGTATATTGATTATACATTCATGCTGTGAAAAGGCCATAGGAAATTTTATTACTTCAAAAATATTATTTATTGAGTGGTTTATTTACATTTATGAACCCAGTGATCAAAAAAAAAGAGATGAAAGGACTGTTGCTACTGTTGCTTCTGATCGTAATGTAAATGCAGCACAGCTAGACAGTGGGCACATGTCCAATAGCCAAGAGCTGATATTAAGAGTGCTAGAAGTTACAGAACATTTGCACATATCTCACTATTATTGTAACCACCCCTATTCACTCAATTACGTTGTGTGTTTTATGTCTGTGTGAATATTTGTAAATTATGGCTCTATTTTGTCAAATAGTAACCTTATTCAGAAAATAAAATGTGGTTTTTGATAAACATTGGCTGTTCAACTTTATTGGGAAGCGTGACGTTACACAAAGTTAATGGGCTGTAGAATTCTCCAGCTTCTCAAAGCATTTTGGCTGATAGTTTGCAAAGGAGCCCACCAAGGATATGTTTTCTATTACAGTCAAGCTATATGCACAGTGCTGTTTGCTCGTAGCTGTTCTATTCCTTGCAGTTTTTGCACAATTTTTTAGAGAACAGTTACAAAGGCAAAGGATGTTTGATACTGGAAAGTGACCAATCAGTTTTAATAGAGAGTACACAGATTGAATTAGCAATGTCAATAAATATGTTAAGTCCCAGTAATGACCCAGTCATCAACATATCCAAGGCCTTAGCCACTGTATTGTCTGACACTTTGAAATTCACCAACACTAAACTGATTGAAAAAGATTGCCCACGTAGTTAAAGGGGTTTTCTAGTATCTACACATTGATGGCCTAATGACATGTTTAGTTACATGACAATGTTTAGTGACATGACCCTCCAACTGTGGCCATCTTATGGACGGAAGCAATGCCTGGATGGAACAAAGGTTGGCTAAGCTAGGGCACAAGACCGGATATATTAGTAGATTGCATAAATGCATTTTTAACACACTTTGTTAAGATTTTCCAGTACTTAGATATTGATGACTTATCCTGAGTATAGGCCATTGATATCAGACAGGTGGGGGTCTTATACCTAGATATTGATGACATATCCTCAGGATAGGTCATCATTATTAGATAGGTGGGGATCCGGCATCTTGTACCTCCTCCAGTAGCTGTTTTTGGTGGCCAACTATGCTGGGAACTGTACGCTGGAAGGCTCCATTCACTGTGGAGTGACCTTGCTTGGGTACTGCAGCTCAACTCCCATTCAAGTTCAATTAAATTCTCTGCAGTGAAGGAAAGTGCTGATTTATGAATAGGAGGCAGGATGGAAGGATATGTTGTAACTTTTCATTTTTTGGGGGGTAAATTATATTTTTTTAACAAGTTCCTGCAGCATGGCCCCTGAAATAGAAGATTCATATATGCCTGCTCCACGCCGCACTGGTCCTCCGCACTGTCCCCGCTGCCTCAATCTTCCTGTCCCTGCGCTGTTTACACCTGGCAGTGCATGGCCATGGTCACATACACTGCTCTATGGAAATGATTGGTTTCAGTGTTGACATGCTGCCTGTGGCCGCGTCACCTCTGAATAAATGTGACTATGCTCATGCACTGCCAGATGTAAGCAGGGCAAGGACCGGAAGATGGCGACAGTGGGAAGGACCAGAGTGGCAAGGATCAAGTAAATCTTCTCTTTTAGGGGCCATGTGCAATGAGCCGGACCGTGGGTACAGTTACACAGATGCCAAATTATGCAGTGTGTCAGGATATGGGTATAACAGTCTATAGTTTGTTCGTGACGCCAATTGCAACGGGCGCAGGGTACATTCACAGGGCCCTTTAAGGTGTTGTAACTCACACCCCAGGTTAGGAATGCCAGAGTGGTGTAATGTCTCTGAATGGTAGTGGTAATAGTGTCAACGGTGTCTCCTACCTGGGTATGGCTGAACTCCTGGATCCTGGCTCACTTGCAATAAATTGAGTGTAGTGCTAGTAGGAGTAATAGAAGGATTTGCAGCTTAAATTGAGATTCGGACCTTTGGTAAAGTTCAAACTTGTATTTACTGGAAGTAGCTTTCATCCAAGCAAGGTACAGCATTAGTCTTTGGTCCCGGCAGGTATTGGCAATGTGTGGCATGAATTTATCTTCTGCTCCATCATGTACCTGGAGCTTTGCAGGAAAGGACATCTGCTTGTTGCTCTGTAATGTGGCAGGAATTCGGCTCCTGCGCTTTCTCTCTTCTGCTGTATGGGGACTGACTAGCTGAGGAGGAATTTGGCGTCTCCTGGGTCTCTGGTCTGTACTCACAGCTATCTTCACAGGGTATGCTTCTTCCTGGAACTGGAGTTGTCTGCTTGCGTCTTCCAGCTGAGGCTGAAGAGCTCAGGCTGGGGATGATGATCAATGTCTCAGCCGAGACAAGATCCTGGCTTGGATCCCTATATCTGGGAACTCCTACATGCACAGCCTTCCCCTAGCAGGGGTGGCTGGCACACTAACTTCTAACTTCCGTCTCTCCCCATGAGGCAGGATGTGGGCGCAACCCACTTTGCTTACAGAGGGGGAGCTAAACTGGAATTAACTATTCCAGTCTAAAAACACTAAACTGACTTAAGTCCTTGATAACACATTGCTGCCACCTGCTGGTGAACATGAAGAATGACAACAATATACATTTAAAAAGGCTTTCAATGCACATTTGTGAGAATATTATGTGAAATTACATAAGATGACAATGTAAATGCTCTTAACAGGTTGTAGCGGGGTAAAAGAGTTTTGTAACACAACTCTGGGGTGTTACATTCCCCCTTACTTCGAGTTAAGCCGCCCTCGGCTTATGCTTAGGAGGGAAAGAAACCAGCTCTGGGGTACCCAAATAAGTACAAAGTGCAGCATGTATTACATATAAGACATACAAAGACTAACATGAAACGGCTACCCGAGGTTACTGCCTGCATGAGTAGGGTGTCCTAAGTCACAGTTTCCTTCTCGGTATAACCAGTGAACCAAGGTCTGCACTAAGCAATCACTACTGACTAACTTTGAAGTATTCTGGCCTTTAAACACCAAAGAAAGCATGGGAGTGTCTTTACTCTGTAGTCCCGCCATTATGTAATGAAATACTTGCAAATGGAAGGGTGGCTTTATCCTGTATTCCCTTCATTGCACCAAAGTCAAAATATAAGGCTTAAAGCACGATCACTATGGTGACTATGGGTAGCTAGAAGGCTTTCAAGGTTTGAGGTGCCATACCTTTGGCAAAGGCACAGAAGGGGAGGTATTAGCGTCTCCATGCACTTCTGGCAGTCACAGGAGAAGGGCATAGTAATCCCATGAAACTCCTGCAAGACACCTTAGGATGGGAGCAATCCTGAACAAATAACGAACGGGAAGGAGGGTTCAAAAACTCCTCTAACCATTCCCAAAGTAGCAGGGTTACCTGTGTAGTTACTAGACCTGCCAGGACTTACCACTTGGTCCAACCCTGGGTACCCAGGATATATGACTCCAGATGTAGGCCATTAGTATTAAGCGTCCACATAGGCAGTCCATAAAAGGGGTGAGAGAAGAAGAGCTGTAAAGTAAGGCACACAATAGTAAGCTGCTACATTTCTGGTTAAGTGCAAAGTTAAGTGCAATTATCACAATAAGTGCAATAAGGTCTTATTGGGGCACCTAAAAGAGAATACACACAATGGGCATATAATACTGAAACGTCACATAACCTGTAAACTGGAAAAAATTAGTGCAAAAACATTACAGTATGAATCACAAAGAGCTCAGGTATACGTTTGAGTCTTTTCTTTGGGTGCAAGCTTTTTACGTTGCAGTAAACCATTTTTGTAAAATAGTGCAAATTTATTAGTGCAAGAGTATGCTCAAATATGACTTGAGTCCTTTTGCTTGAAGTGCTTAATGTAGAATCCTCTGGAAACGGTAAAAGTCAATTGTAATCCACAGGAATAGTAAAAGTTAATTGTAATCCAATAGGAGATATAAAATGTATAAACAGCAGCATAATTTAGAACCATAGTTCCATAAGGTTATCAAGTAACCTGAGAAAGGGGATAAAACAATGTAAACTTGGACATGAGGGGTTAAATTATGATAGAGATTGAGGGAGTCCTTACAGCACATGACCTTCAGGGTGAGGACGGAATAAGGCAACCTGTAAAAGAAAACATTAAAACAATGCCAACGGGTCCTCACCCGTCAGGAACAGTCCATGACGTGTGCTCCCATTAGTCCTTTATTTTTAGAAAAGGATAGCATTTTTAGAGAAGGACTAAAGCGCATCAGGGGGCGCTCTTGCTTTTGGTAGCTCAGGGTTGCAGCAGTAGTGGTACGCCACTGCCCTCTAGTGGTGTCCTTTGGAGTTGGCTGTGCAGTCAGCCTGGTGAATGCCGCTGTGACATGCTGCAAGCCAGGATCCCTAGCCGGTGCAGAGGGGGTTAATGCCTCCGGCTGAAGGGGTTCTGGTAGGCAAACAGGGGCTGCTTCCATGGTAGCACATATGGCTGCACTCTGGGATTAAAAGTGAGGACAGAGTTATTTATCTGGCCCACCCGTAGTGTTGGTGGTGCGGGCAGGTCAGGGATGAGGGGTTCAGGTTCTGGCTGAGGCTGTTCTTTGAACTACAACCTGCCGTCTTGAGTTTCTTGCAGACATCTAACTCTCCCTGCAGAGCCTGGATCTTCCTGCCAGGAGTCTGGGAAAACTGCAGGGGACAAAGGCTTGGCCAGCAGGGTCACACCGGCAGCAAATAGGCCTTGGATGGTGCGCATAGGGGTATACTCCACTTGATCCTCTGCGTACAGGTTGTGACGGGCCTGGGGCAAGTAGTGGCGCTTGACAGAGCGGCGGCACACAAATATTTCCTCCCCGGAATGCCTTTCTTGGAGGAAGCCCACTCCTCTCTCTACAGTGAACAATAATACAGTCCCTGTACGCCTTATGAGTTTTGGGTCGCCGGGCCGGGGGTCATCTATAACCTTCTTTACCCATTCCTCAACTGCCGATTTATATTCCCAGGCCATCTGGGCATGCGTAGTGATTTCCATTGGGACCTCTAGGTTAAGGCATCCCGCTCTGGAGGTGTTGGTTCTGGGCAGCGGAGTGGAAGTTCCGTCCGCCTCCGCCGCACCAGTATATGTGCATGGTGGAGCTGACTTAGGCCTATCAGGGGTATTGAAGTCCACTGGGCCTGATGCAGGGGCAGCTTCGGACCGGGCCTGGGCCTCAGGGAGCGCGACTGCTCCTACCTGATGTCGCGGCTGGGCGGTCGGTTCCGGTGCCGCCTGATGGTCATCTGGTGCTTCAGGTGCCGTCAGTGGTGCAGGTTGGTCCAAGGCCTGGGCGATCTGGTCGGTGGTGTCTTCCCCGGGAGCAGGCTTGGCGTCGGTGGCCATCTTGGGGGATGTCTGGTTGGCGGCGGCTGTCTCTCCACCAGTCGCGGCATGCGCAGTCTCCAGGGACACTCCAAACGTGCAGGGGCCAGCTCTCTTCACGAGCTGGGAGACCCGAATCTCTGGTAAGGTAGCCTCGTAGATTAGTTCTTCCTGTATTGCTATCTGGTCCCACTTAGGTGAAGGGAGCGCCATATTTCTTGCGTCTTTCTTCTTACACGGTACAGGGCATGAGGGTGGCGCCCAGAGGGAGGAGTCTGCACTCCCTTGGCTCGCATTGCAAAGTTCTTGGTGGGCAGGCTTGAGAGTTCCCGCTTCTAGGGGGCGTATTCGGCATTTTCACTCTCTTGAGAGGGCGTTCTTGAGCTATCCCGTTTCTGAAGGGCATGAAGACAAGATAATTGCGATTTAACCCTTGGAGTGCTGGGGCGCACGTTTTAGCGCTTTCTGGCACAGAAACAAAGCAATAAAGTCAATTTTCAGGGTTTTGGCATAATACTCAGATCTTGCAGTGCTGTTAAACATGCAATTTGATCCTGTTGGCACACAATTGGATCCGGTTCTGTTGTAGCAGGGATAGGGACACAATTAAATCCGATCCTGTTGTAGCAGGGATAGGCACACAATTCGGCTCGTATCCTGTTCCAGTGATGCTACTTTTGCAATGAGCCGTACCGTGGGTACAGTTACACAGACACCAAATTATGCAGTGGGTCAGGATATGGGTATAATAGTCTATAGTTTGTTTGTGACACCAATTGCAGCAGGCGCAGGGTACAGTCACAGGGCCTTTTAAGGTGCTGTAACTCACGCCCCAGGTTAGGAATGCCAGAGTGGTGTAATGTCTCTGTATGGTAGTGGTAATAGTGTCAACGGTGTCTCCTACCTGGGTACAGCTGGACTCCTGGATCCTGGCTCACTTGCAATAAATTGAGTGTTGAGTGTAGTGCTAGTAGGAGTAGTAGAGGGATTTGCAGATGAAATTGAGATTCAGACCTTTGGTAAAGTTCAAACTTGTCTTTACTGGTTGTAGCTTTCATCCAAGCAAGGTACACCATTAGTCTTTGGTCCCAGCAGGTATTGGCAATGTGTGGCATAAATTTATCTTCTGCTCTATCATGTACCCGGAGCTTTGCAGGAAAGGACGTCTGCTTGTTGTTCTGTAATGTGGCAGGAATTTGGCTTCTGCACTTTCTATCTTCTGCTGTATGGGGACTGACTAGCTGAAAGGAAGTTGGCTTCTCCTGGGTCTCTGGTCTGTACTCACAGCTATCTTCACAGGGTATGCTTCTTCCTGGGACTAGAGTTGTCTGCTTGCTTATCCAGCTGAGGCTCAAGGGCTCAGGCTGGGAATGATGATCAATGTCTCAGCCGAGACAAGATCCTGGCTTGGATCCATATATCTGGGACCTCCTACACACACAGTCTTCCCCTAGCAGGGGTGGCTGGCATTCTAACTTCTAACTTCCTTCTTTACCCATGAGGCAGGATGTGGGCGCAACCCACTTTGCTTACAGAGGGGGAGCTAAACTGGAATGAACTATTCCAGTCTAGAAACACTAAACTGACTTAAAGAGGACCTTTCACCTGAAAATGCAAGTTAAACTAGATATACCCTTACTTGCCGGCCCCCGGTGGTGTTTATTCAGTTGTTCATTTTGCACTCAGTGCCCCCGTTTGTCTGTGGTGCCCCCGCAATATTTCCCGCCTTCTATGCTAATGAGCCATTCAGCTCAACTGGGCGGGCCTGCAAAAGTTCTCCCGGGCGTGTCTTTCTTCTCCCTGGCACGGAGTGCATCCAATCAGCGCGCTCCGCTCTTAGCCAGGGAGAAGAAGCTCCAGTTCTTGCGAGATTTGCGAGAACTGGAGTGATTTCATCCATCCTGAGCCGTAAGAATCTTGCAAGAACTGGAGCTTCTTCTCCCTGGCTAATAGCAGAGCGCACTGATTGGATGCGCTCCGTGCCAGGGAGAAGAAAGACATTCCCGGGAGAACTTTTGCAGGCCCGCCCAGTTGAGCCGAATGGATCATTAGCATAGAAGGCGGGAAATATTGCAGGGGGCACCGCGGACAAACGGGGGCACTGAGTGCAAAATGAACAACTGAATAAGCACCACCGGGGGCCGGCAAGTAAGGGTATATCTTTAGTTTAACTTGCATTTTCAGGTGAAAGGTCCTCTTTAAGTCCTTGCTAACACATTGCTGCCACCTGCTAGTGAACCTGAAGAATGACAACAATATACATTTAACAAGGCTTTCAATGCACATTTGTGAGGATATTATGTGAAATTACATGAGATGACAATGTAAATGCTCTTAACAGGTTGTAGCGGGGTAAAAGAGTTTCGTAACACAACTCTGGGGTGTTACACATGCTGAAGGAACTTATTAAAAAAATGTTTTTTACCGGGAAATCTCTTTAAGTCCCTAATACACTGCACGATATTTGGGACAACTACTGGGAACAAGTGTCCACAGGAACGCTCATTCCTGATATCTGGCTGTATAATTGTGCCGCTGATGAGCCGATAAACCAGCAATCACTCGTTTGTCGGCTGATATGCATATTTTATCAGAATGAAAGATGTACAATCATCGTCAGCACATCTCCTTGTGCAATCACAGATGTGCTACCAATAATCAATATAACTAAATGAAGAAGGAATGACTGCGGTAGTGATCATTCCTCCCCAGTCACTTTGCAGATAGTGACGCCCTGGTTAATAATAGAAGAATATTCTAAAGCTAGAGATAAGTGTTCAGAGCATAACATGTACCATATGTGTGAATCCACTATCTGTATACCCAAGGGAGCAATAGATTAGATACAAATTTTTTATGTAGCGTGGCAACACAAGTATTGCATTCATGTTCTCTTATATGAAGACATTTAATCCTTCTGAGTTTAAGAATTCAAAGAGCAGTCCTATCAGTGATTGACAGCCTTCCCTGTCTGACTATGTCATGGAAGTACCTCAAACACAATCCTCTTCTAAGCAGTTCCAAAGGTGGGTCTTCACTTTAAATGTCACAGGACCACTTTATGGGTTGTAGATGGTTGCTGTCAGAATCAGACGTGGCATCAGTGCTGTGATTCTCAATACTTACTTTTTTTCCCCTAAGTACAGCTGCTCCCAAGCAAATTGATATTTGATATTTGCCATGAGTACCGCTTATTAACACTATCTGTCATTTACTTTACAGTGTTCTGTTATAAACTAGGCTACTGCAATACTCAAATAGCCTATAAAGCTTTATCCGGGCTAGGAACACATAATGCTGGCCCTCTACCTTCTGCATTATTAACTTTTATCCTGGAAATAAATTCCAGACCTATTAAATATATTTATGTGATTTTATAGAGCGTGCTTGTGGATTATAAAATAGCTATTTAACAAGCTCTGCTGATATCGGCAACCATGCCCATCTTTCAGAGTGTATTCATTTCATTAGACATACAGTTGAGTTTAACCACTTCACTGCTGCCTCAAACATTGTAATACGCAGACTGGGTACGAGATTATGAACAACACACAATTCATTAAAGGGTTTCTACCACCAGAAATACTGTTATGTAACTGACTGACATTAGCGATGCGCTAATGTCAGCACTACATAACAGTATGTTTCTAACATTTGTCCCTGCAGCCGTTTTTTTATAGTATGCTAATGAGCCTCTAGGTGCTATGTGGGCGTAGAATCAGCACCTAGAGGCTCGTCTACTCACCCTTTATCCTGCCCAGGTCCCCTGTTCTGCCCGCCCTGCTCCTCTTGATTGATGCCACGGTCCACCGCATCGTTGACGAAATCCCGCGCCTGCACCATTCACTTCTGTCTTCTGTCTTCCTCACTGTGATGTAGTCAGCGCAGGCACAGTGAGGAATCCGGCACCAGGTACGCATCATTCACTCACTGCGCCTGCGCCGAATACAGAAGTGAACGGCGATGCAGGGAACAGTGACATCAATCAAGAGGAGCGGGGCAGGCAGAACAGATTTTACGACCACATAGCACCTAGAGGCTCATTAGCATATTATAAAAGTGCTTATTTAAAAAAAAAAACGGCTATAGGGACAAATGTTAGAAACATACTGTTATGTAGTGCTGACATTAGCGCATCGCTAATGTCAGTCAGCTACATAACAGTTTTTCTGGTGGTAGAAACCCTTTAAAGGGGTTGTCCAGGTTATTGATATCCTCATTATGGGTCATCAATATCAGATCGGTGGGGGTCTGACTTATGCCATCCAACTGATCAGATATTCGCAGCAGCTCTGTAACTAACACAGAAATAGGAGCTGGAAGCAGAGATCCATGCACTGTGTAGCAAATAGCAGCAGAACTGCAGTAACCCAGCATGGCACCTACACGGTGGATGGACCCGTGCTTCCGACTCAGTTTTCAGTGTTAGTTCTGGGTGCTGCTGCAAACACTTGATCATGGGGGTGCTGGACCTCCACTATCTGGTATTGATGATGACCCATCCTAAGGTCAGGTCATCAATATCTAGAACATGGAGAAACCCTGTAAAGGATTGTTGTATTTTATGCAAATGCTTGATATAATATACTTGCTGTATTAATTCCTTACTCAAGATCCCAGCTTGCTGTAATTAAAGAGGTTATCCCATGACTAATGTAAAAAATGAAACTCAGACATCATATAGTACATGACAATCTCTTTCAAGCAAAACTATAACCAGCCCTGTACCTCACATGGATCCAGAGATCTCCCCATTCATTACTCTGCTAGATGTATATCAAGTGAACAGCTCATGGGGAGTATCCTTTCTGCTACAGCTAAGGGGGCTCCCTATCACAGCTCAGGAGGTGTGTCCATGCTCTCCCTATCACAGCTCAGGAGGTGTGTCCATGCTCTCCCTATCACAGCTCAGGAGGTGTGTCCATGCTCTCCCTATCACAGCTCAGGAGGTGTGTCCATGCTCTCCCTATCACAGCTCAGGAGGTGTGTCCATGCTCTCCCTATCACAGCTCAGGAGGCAGTTGAAGGATTAAACTGAGCATGTGCGGCCTTCTCAGTGAGCCGGACAAGGAAATAAGAAAAAACTAGCTGCAGGTGGCGCTATACAGATACATTTTATAGAATAAAAAAAGAATCAGTGGCTATGCAAAATTTTTAGTTACCGTATTTTTCGCCCCTATAAGACGCACCCCCCCCAAAAGTGTGTGTGGGGGGGGGGGGGGAATAGCAGTGCGTCTTATGGGGTGAATGCTGCGACCGTCGGGTGTATCGGCTGAGAGGGAGGAGGGGCTGGGGGCCGGCATCTGGTTCTGTAATGGCGTCAGGGCATGGTGCAGTCACAGTATTCTACTACACCGGGCCCCGCTCACTGTAGTATAATCATATCTAACTTGTGAGTATTGTTAAAGTATTCAAATCATCTTAAATCCAGCGCTGTGCTACTTACTACTAACTTCTAACTTCTTGCCAGTCAGGAGACCGGGCGCTCACTACATCACACACCTACTTTATGAATGAAGCAAGCGGCGCAGGTGCATAGTGAGCTATTCTGCGAGCGTCCGCCCGGCCTCCTGACTGCCAAGAAGTAAGTAGTAAGTAGCACAGCGCTGGATTTAAGATGATTTAACAATACCCACAAGTTAGATATGATTATACTACAGTGAGCGGGGCCCGGTGTAGTAGAATACAGTGACTGCACTGGGGCCCGCTGCCATTACAGGACCAGATGCCGGCCCCCATTCACTACACAGGGACACTGTTATGGGGGATCTGTGGATGACATAATAGATAAGATGCTATATATGTGTCATCCACAGATGCCCCCATAACAGTGCCATCCACAGATGCCCCCATAACAGTGCCATCTACAGATGCCCCCAGAACAGTGCCATTCACAGATCCCCCATAATAGTGTCATCCACAGACCACCATTAGTTCAAAACCCACCAAAAGCACACCTTTTGGTTCAAAATATTTGTTTTCTTATTTTCCTCCTCAAAAACCTAGGTGCGTCTTATGGGCCGTGTGTCTTATAGGGCGAAAAATACGTCTTAGATGCAGGTGCTGGTTTGAAAACCGTAGAATATTTTTTGTGGGACAACCCCTTTAAAGTGTGAATCTTGTCTTGGTTATGTGCTGATTATACAGGTGTAAGTAAGCCATGCATCTGTGTCATCAACACGTGACCAAGGCAGATTTTCTGCAACATGAAATAAGAAACTCCCATTGAATTAAAACAGAGACATCCTGAGTGATAAATTGTGTTTTGCCAGTCATGTGATTTAAAGTGATTGTAATAAAATTATGCATTGATTGATTATACTTTGTGTTGGTATATTATTTCATATGATAAAAAATCTGGGATATAGCATAACTTCTCCCCAGTTTTTAAACAAGGTACATCACAAAGATGCTAGATTTCATGTGTGCTGGTGGTGATAAAACTAAAGTAAATCCCAGTAAGAGCATCACATTGTTGGACTGGAATGGCAGCAGCTTGGCATTTCACAGTGAAGAAATGGAGATTATTTGTTTCCTTTATATCCTCTCGAACTGAACGCTGATTGACTCTTGACTCTTGGCTGGGCTTACACATATTGATTTTTGCTTCAAACGAACAAAACAATATCCGGCTGTAGCAATGCACTATATGTGTAAATGTGCCCAATGATCCAAAAGTGATTTGGTCTTCCTCAAAAATTCTGGGATTGCATTGATCATTAGACATTTTAGAGAAGTTTAGTGAAGAGTTTTGCTCTACCTGTTAAAGGGGTATTCCTATCTTTTAGAGTGATGGCATAGCACTAGGATATGGCCTGCACAGTCGGATATTATCCAATCAGTGCTGCCAGTGTCAGGATGTGCAGGGACCCCCCAATTAATTCAGAAACTTTTAGTAGGAATAATAAAGGAATGGCATACCATACAGCCATAAGAATAGATGCTCCAGAATTGTTATTACATGGGGATGCTAGTGGCTAAACAGAAATGTCAGGAGAGGGGACAGGTCCTATTTAAATGACAGCTGTAACTTCAAACTGTATGGTAACAATCTATCATTAGAGGGGCAGACATACCATATATTCAACTTGTGTAGTTGCACAGGGGACCTTAAAGGGGTTTTCTGAAATGTTGATACTGATGACCCATTCTCAGGGTAGGTCATCAGTATCTGATTGATGGGGGTCCGACAGCTGTTTTAGAAGGCATCAGTACTCCTTTAAGCGCCCTAGCCTTCTCTGTGCTTACCAAGCACAGCACTGTACATTGTGTTGCGACTGTGCTTGGTATGGAGCTCAGCCCCATTCACTTCAATGGGTCTAAGCTCAATACCAAGGACAGCCACTATCAAATTTAGTGACCGTGTGAAAGAGGCCATTGACTACATATAGGAGGCTATACTCCATCCTATTCATGTCTCACAATTACTGGCTGATAGGAAGAGCAATTAGGAATTTGATGTCTAGGGTAAGCACTGCACTCTCACCGACTTATCAGTTTGAAATCATGGAGCCCATAAAAAGCTCACGCACAAGGGTCCTCTGCACTTTGGTAGATTCTCTAATGGCACAATAGTGTTTCAGTCAGGTAACCTGGCGCGACATCACAACTGCGCTTCTGTCAGGTAAGCGGGCTGTGAGATCACATGTAGGTGTCTCTTAAATGTTTGTATATCATTAACGGTATTTACAATTATTATTCACTATAATGATGATAAAGTATAATATATTCTTTCCAATGGTATTATGTCGACAAAGTTAATATATGTGGGTATCCACGTGAATTAATAAGTGCAAAAATAAATAAAAATTTTTATAAGTGCATAAATCTGACTACAACAGAGTAAGTGCCACAATAAATAAGAACGTTTGTACTACAATTTGACGGTGATAGAACTGGTTTCTTTCTGACAATAATTCCTTTCTGACAATAGTTCAAAACACAGCAATGTATAGAAACATATAAAAAAAACTACATAAAATATTGATAATATAAAGTACAGTATTAGAATTTAAGTATAAAATACAGTATTAAAAATCCGATATTAGTATAGTATAAAATACAGAACCGCAATCTGTTGTATTTTATCCAGCATCAGCAATAATCTCACTGTATGACGTAAGTCTGGATATTTGTGTCCTATCCAGCACTGATCAAAGGATTGTATGCTGTCTAGTACTCTAAGGGTTAAGTTTCTCCCACAGGATAGCAATGCAGAGGGCACCCTGTGATGTGCAAATAGTATTTCTTTCTCCAATAGCAATGTCATATAGATGTAGATTCTATTTTGTGATTATATAGTTCCAGTTTGTCGGCCGACTTACTGTCTACATTCATGCATTGGTGGTAGTTGAGTATCATATCGCTTACTCACAGTTAGTTGTCTCCGGATTTAGCTCCTGACATAAGCAGCTTGGTAGTGTTGTATCGCTTGTAGTAGCCCGTTAATGTTGTATATATCTCTGTGGCCGCGGCATCCCACGTTAATGTTGTATATATCTCTGTGGCCGCGGCGTCCCACGTGGGACGCCGCGGCCACAGAGATATATACAACATTAACGGGCTACTACAAGCGATACAACACTACCAAGCTGCTTATGTCAGGAGCTAAATCCGGAGACAACTAGCAAAGGATCAGTCAAAACTGTAGTCAAGGACAAGCCAAGGCCAGGACAGGCAGAGTTTGTGTACTCCAAAGACAGTCTGAGGGTCAGAGCAGGCATCTCAGGGTCAGTAAGAACATCAGGCAGCAAAGGGTCAAATCTGGAGAAAGGCAGGACAGTACATGGGAGAGTGAACAATTGTGCACTTTTGCAGAAAGCTAGACAACTAGAACCTATTGCATAGGCACCCTCCCACAGGAGAAGGTGCCATAAAGGGGTTTTGCCATTTCAGGAGGAAACTGAACAACACACATGATCCACCTGCAATAAAGAATAGGTTGTTACTTACCTGATAGCTCCCAAGCTGCCGCTGTTATTCTCCCAGTGGGGCTCTGTTCACCCCCTGCAGCTGTGACATAATGTTGACAACATCTGACCATTGCAGCCAGTCACTGGCCTCAGCAGTGCACAGATGAGGCCTGTGATTGGATGCAGTGGTCACATGTTGTTGACGTGACATCACTGTTGCAGCTTGGTAAACAGAGCCCTGCTGAGAGAACCAGAGTAACTGTCCAGAATCTGTTGTGTAAGGCTACTTTCTGCGGTTTTGAATTCCGTTTTTGAGATCCCACAGAGGGCAGCTCAGCTTGCAAAGTATGATTTCTCGATTTGCTACCACTCCGCTGCAGAGAACACTAATGTCGACGGTCTGTCGAGGGTCACTTTTGAAACTCCGGTAGGGGATCTCGATTAACAAAAAGAAGAGGATGAAACTTCAGACTTCCACAAGTTCGCACCTCCAGCAGTCGCAGCACAGACAAGTGGGGAGGCCCGTGCCGAGATGAAGTCCATTCTACATCAATGGGACAGACTGGAAGTTCACGGAGCTGTTTTGTACCGCAAGTAGCAGCAGCCTGCTGATCTAGAGGCGAGGTGGCAGGTAGTAATTCCCAGAAACGTGGCACGGGAGATAGTTAAAGATGCCCATGAATTCGGAGCTCACTTCCGGCCAGTCAAGACCTACCAGTGGCTGCAGCATTATATAAATTGTCCGCGACTGGAGGCCACGGTTGAGGAAGTTTGCTGACAGTGTTGAGTGTGCAGAATCACTAAAAGCACGGAACACAGGGCACCCCTACAGGCCATACAGACAAAAGAACCGCTAGAAGTATTAATGATAGACTATCTCCTCGTGGGACAATCAGCCAGAGGCCTACAGTACTGAGTGGTCATGAATGACCACATCTCCAAGTTTGCAGTGGTCATCCCAACTTGGGACCAGACGGCTGAGTCCGCAGCTCGGGCTGTCTGTCAAGACTTCATCTGGGTCTAGGGGTGTCTGAAGCGGATTCACTCAGATCAAGGAGCGTGTTTTCAAGGGAAAGTGATGGAGGAGCTACACCCACTGTATGGCATTGAAAAATCCAGGACAACCCCATATCACCCCCAAGGGAAATGGGCCTGTGAGCGCTTTATCCAAACACTGCTTCAAATGTTGAGGACGCTAGAGGAAGATAAGAAGACACACTGGCCTGACTACCTGCCTGAATTGGTCTGGGCCTACAATATCCGGGTCCACACCACCACCGGTTACACCCCATACATGTTACTGTTCAGAAGAGCTGGTCGGGAAATCACTGAATTAAACCTAGAACAACCAGAGGACCTAATAGAACGATCGACCACCTCCTGGGTGAAAGAACACCGTCAGTGGCTCCAGACCATCTGCCGGTTTGCAGGTCAGTGATTACAAGAGAGAACTCATACTGACCGTACTCCAATCCAGGAGATTCCATTGCGGCCTGGGGACCGGGTACTGGTGCGAGAGAAAAGGCCCGGAGGCAAGTTAAGCGAGCGTTGGGAAGTACAGCCATACAAAGTGATCAAGAGAGTGTACCTGTCACGATCAGTGTGGGGGGTAAACTCCACACTGAACACAGGAGGGAAGGGGAACAGTAATTTGGCCTGGAAACTAGGGAAGAAACATGTCACCTCCTAGACAACCCTAATCCGGGTCCTAACTATCTATCAATATGAATAGACCCTGAAGGTAGGAATATTCATATGTAGGATACCTAGGCCTTTATATCCCTATTAGGCCCTGGAAAAGGTTAGGACCAGAGACAACCCATTCCTCCTCATATGGATGAATGTAAGTCTCTGTCTCAGTCCCAGATACAAACAACAGTGAACATAACAAACACAAACGCGACACTTAACTTCTGTAGAGACGGATGAGCAGGAACACCAGAGACAAACTCACACCAGCTCAGCCAAACCCAAATGAAGCTATCTACCACATAGTCAGAAGGGTGGGGTCAGACTATAAAGGGTAGAAGTGATGACCACTGAGCAACAGCTGAGAAAAAGGAAGTGGTTATTAACCCTATCAACACTGAATCAAGAAAAATCAAGGAGGCTGTTAGATTCCTCCATGCTCAACCAATCTCTTTGATTTCCTGACATCAGTCACCTGAGGGACCGTGACAGTACCCCAATGGTCCGGTCTACAAAGTACGGGTTGAAAATGAGGAGTTTGCCTCAAAGACTCTACATAGGAATATGCTATGCCCATGCTGTTCTGAAGATCCCGCACCTGCTCAGAGGACACCTCCTTCTTTTCCATCCTCAGAACTTATTATCCCCAATGAAAATGATAGTGAAGACTGGTGGACCGTTCCTAACACTGAGGAAAGTTCCCAAGCCGCACGTGATGAAGAACCTGCCACAGAACCAGTACCGGCTTGCAGTGAGGCGGAACCCTCAACCACATCCAAATCTCTTATTGTAGTGGAAGACTCCAGGTTGGCAGCTCCCAGTGGTGAGAATCAGGTCTTAATAGATAGTCAAGTCCCCCGGAGATCCAGTAGACTTACTGCAGGGGTTCCACCAAACAGTTATGCTGCCGATCAGCTCATTTGGTCCACTTGTATGTATTATGGACACTGTAGTACTGCCATTTAGAAGTTGTATTAACCATTTCTTTCTCATGGACTATATAGAAAGGCCGAGGACGGCCACCTTTAAGTGGGGAGGCATGTAAGGGTCAGCCCCTAGAAACACCAATTTACATTACGCTGTATTGCTTGTTACAAGCTTGTAAGGATTTACATAGACTGTGATGTGTTCCTCCAGCCACAAGAGGCCGCTGTGTAATTGAGTAAGAAAGAAATGAAGATGTTTGTTCCAGAGGATGTAGGAGGAATTTCAAGTTCCCGGGCTCAGAGACCAGTGTTAGGACAGGTACTCCTATCAGAGCCAAACTATGTTGATGCCTGTATCTGCAATCTAGACAGAGAGAGGAAAAGACCGCACTGGGACAAGCAAGCGACCGGATCAGGAGCCAGTCTACACCTGCCTCCACGTACCAGACCAAGACAAGCAGCTGCCCACAGAACTGTGAGTGTGCACCGGTACTAATCTGTGATAGGTCATAGAACAGGATACTTTAGTCAGAGCGTTGTAGCAACGTGCCCTGAGTAGAAGGGTTCAGACAGGAAAATAATGGAGGAGAGCAGCCTGTATTTTTATGTGCTTGCTGTTTGGAGCGTATTTGGTAGATGCAAAGTTCAGTTATCCTTCCTGTAAATTTATGTAACCTTGTTAACACTGTTCCTGTCATTTGTTGATTGCGCCCCTGGTGCATTGGCACAATACTGTTAATCCGATTTTCCGGCCGTTATATTCTGTTATTTAATAAAGCCGGTATCTGCTTCAGCCTCCTCGTCTGCTGTACTGTATTTGAACCCTGCCCTGTGGTCTCTTCCTCCCCTGACTGCTACAGCTGCATTCGTCCAGAACCATTCTTAGCCACACCCGAACTGCAACTATAATCCCGGAGGATCAGCAGTTTGTGAGGAATAGGCGAACAAGGTACTACAGCGTTCATAACAACTGGTGGCAGAGCGGTGGGATCGAATGGAACTCCCAAGGACAACTGGTGAATGGCCCAGCAGTATGAGAAACTAAAAAGGACTACGCTGAAAGATCTGATGGAAGCCCGAGGTCAGGTGGCAAGCAACAAAAAGAGAGCTACCCTCATAGCAGAACTGATGGAGGGCGACCAAACCAGCAGGTTGGCAAATGTCAGCCGGGAGGAAGCAGAATTCCAACAGAATGTGATGTGGAGGTTGAACATGTTCGGACCAAATCCCACACCAGAGATGGTGGCGCAAGCCCCGGCTCAGGTAGGCACAGAGCACAGTGCACAACAGGCAAGTATGAGCCAGGGAAACACAGCATCCTTGTCTCGATTTACAAATGAAGGGCAGCAGAGAAAAGTTAATTATGCTGCATTTAAAACTTTTTCGGACGGAAAGATGGAGATTAATGGTTATTTGCAAGACTTTGAGCGACAGTGCGCTTTAGAGGGTCTGGAGCCAGAACAGTGGACCGCGATACTAAGCAGCAAAATCACTGGTTGAGCAGCAGAGGCATACCGAGCAGTTCTGGATGCAGCCATACACGACTACGCCAAGGTAAAGGACATTCTGCTTGCCCGGTATGTTGTGACTCCAGAAAAAGTTTCGGGCTTTAAGGAAAGGGAACCGAGACTCTTACACTGAAAGGGTATTTAGGATGTACTGGGACGCCCAAAGTTGGATACAAGGCTGCCAAGCCACTACGCTGGAGGAGGTAATGTAACTCCTTTTACTAGAGCAGTTCTTTGAGCACTCCACCATGGACACTAGAGACTGGGTAAGGGATCAGAAGCTTACCACAGTAGAAGAAGCCACAAGGTTGGCGGACGAACAGCATGTGGGGAGAAAAGGGGAATCGAGTGGAGGTCGGAATATTGCTAAAACCTTCCCTCCAACGCCAGGGGCTGGGCCTGCTCCCAGGCCTAACCTTTTCACACCAGCACCCTTTCCCAACAACAACCGACGTGCACCAAATGTGTGCCATCAGTGCAACCAGCCGGGGCATTACAAAACGCATTGCCCACAGCAGAGCAGAGGGAACTGGGAGCGATCAACACCACCACCAATGAGGGTTGCCGCACACTACTACCAGCATGAGACCACAAAAACACTGACCACCAGCGCTGAACTGTGGGACGTAGTGCACGAGGTCAACCCAGCACAAGCAGAAGGTGACATTCAGGAGCACCACAGGCAGTGGGTTACCGTAGATGGGAAGAATGTCCAAGCCCTAAGAGACTCAGGAGCCACTCTCACCCTGGTGCAACCCCACACAGTACCCGCCAGGGCCCGCACGAATAGGACTGTGGCGGTTCGAGTAGCAGGAGGTGCCATCCACAAGCTACCCACCGCTAAGTCACACCTCAACTGCGGCTCAGGTACTAAACAGCTGGACGTAGGCATTATGTCCGGCCTACCAGCTGAAGTTTTGTTGGGGAACGATTTGGGATGTCTTACCTCGCAGCTGACCCACCCCGAACCAGTCGGAGTATACCCTGTGACTACCAGGGCTCAAGCCCGTTGAGAGGAACCAACACACTCAGAGGAACCACCGGTAGGAAACTCTAACCCCCTCATTGTCACATCACCCTATCCCATTCTGGGGCACCCCACAGGGTTTTGGACAAGCTCAACAGACCGACCCCACGTTAGCGGGTTACAGGAAGGCGGTAGGATCCCCTAGAGAGGGTAATTCTCAGGAGAGTTTTCGCTGAGAGAAGGGGCTAATATACAGGGTCACTGGTGGAGTGGGGAGGGGGGCAGACCAAATCATAAAGAAACATTTAGAGGTACCCCGCAAGTGCAGGGCCGAACTCCTTAAGCTCAGCCACGATATCTCGTTAGCAGGACATCTGGGGGTGAAGAAAACTAAGGATTGCCTGACCCAGACGTTCTTTTGGCCCGGTATATCCAAAGATCTACAGACATACTGTAGGACATGTGATACATGTAAATGCATAGGAAATAGGGGGGACCACCCTAAGGCTAAGATACGCTCCCTACCTATAATAGAAGAACTATTCTACCGAGTAGCGGTAGACCTGATAGGACCGCTCAGCAAGCCCAGCTCCTCAGGAAAACGCCACATCCTCACGTTAGTGGACTGTGCCACTAGATACCTGAGGCTGTAGCGCTCTCCAATATTGAGGCAGAAACCGTAGCAGAGGCTCTAGTTAAAATCTTTTCCAGAGTAGTGTTTCCCAAGGAGATCTTGTCCGATCAGGTAACGCAGTTCACCGCAACTTTGACCCAACAGTTGTGGCAGAGCTGCGGGGTAAAACCCATGTTTAGCCTCCCTACCACCCCCAAACCAACGGCCTCTGTGAACGATTTACTGGCATGCTTAAGCAAATGCTCACGGCATCCTAAGGACACTGGGAACAGTTTTTCCCTCATCTCCTGTTTGCCTACTGAGAAGTGCCCCAGGCGTCCACCGTGTTCTCCCCCTTCGAACTCCTATATAGGAGAAAAGTTCGGGGACCCCTGGACCTCATACAGGAGCACTGGGAGGGCAATAAAGAAGAGGAAGGAATCCCTATCTGTACCATACGTACTGGAGTTCAGAGACCAGTTACAGGCCCTGACCGACTCAGTATGAGAAAGCCTACAAGCGGCTCAGAAACGGTTGGCACGAGATAGGATACTCGAGGTAGGGCAAAAGGTATTGGCCCTTAGACCCTCCAAAAAGGACAAGCTACAGGCGGCTTGGCAAGGGCTCTTTAAGGTGGTAAAACGGATTAGCGACACCACCTACATTGTAGCAAAATGTTCAGATGAAAGGATCAGACGGGCGTTTCATGTGAACATGTTAAATCTGTATTTTGAACGTCACGAGGAGGATATTACAATATCGCCCAGGCAAACAAAACGGTAATGTGGATGGCCTCTCATGCCAAACGGAACCAGAGATATATCTATCATGCCCGGACATCCCCAAGCCAACCCAACAGGGTCTAGGCGGGTATGCCAACCAATGGAAGTAAGGGAGAATAATGTGAGGCCCTGCTATGTTTTATTAGTTCGGTAGAGGAATCTACTGACCACCAATCCATGCCCCCCCCCATGGCTCCTTATTCTAAAAAGGGAAAAGTGTGTAGCTTCTGCCTGTGAGTGATTACGTTATCCCATTCTGTTGATTCATTCTATAACGTGTGTGTTTTCTGCCTGTAACTGCATGTGATTGGTTTATGTAAGAAAATGTCTCAGTCTTCCACAAGGTCCCTTTGCTGGAAGACCTGCATAAAAGTCTGACATAGCCCCATCAAAGGTTCCTGTTGTACCCTTCATGAAGTCTGGGCTCCTGTTTGGGTAGCTATCTACTGGCTGGGGAAGGAACTACTTGGAAGCTGCATTCGTCTAGAACCATTCTTATCCACAACCGAACCGCAACTATAATCCCGGAGGATCAGCCGTTTGTGAGGAATAGACAAGCAAGGTACTACAACTACCAGCGTCTGAACCAGTCACCATGCATTTGGAATGGAGAAAAATCCATTCAGGATGCATCAGTATACAGTACATCAGTTTCGGTTTGTTTCATTTTGTTTTAATACAACCACATCCTAACGGAATGGATGCATCCTGGTGCATTAAATCAAATGGAACAGTTTTGCTTCGGTTTTTAGATCCTCTGCCGGATTTTAAAACCGGAATAAAAAAAACACAGATGTAAAAGTAGTCTTAATAACAATCTATTCTTTACTGCAGATGGATCACACGCACTGTCTAGTTTTGTCCTGAGACAGGACAACCCCTATACATACCCTGAAGTGGTCAGCCATAGGCAGGGGTGCACCTATCTTTTCTGCTGCCTGAGGCAAAAATTGAAACGGCTCCCCCACTCCTGTCCTACTGTTAAAGACATGCAGGTAGCTATAGAGAGATGAGCACTTCCACAATGGAAGCGCTCAATTCCATGGCCCTGCCACTGCCCCGCTTGTCTCTAGGTCTCGCCACCTAACCTAGCCTCAGTGCACCCCTGGCCGTAGGGGAGATTAAAGGGCTTGTGCAGGGGTTTTATATTGATGATTAGCATTGAGTAAATCAAAGTATCCGAAGTGGACTTTGATCCGAATTTCAGGAAAAATGTGATTTACCACAAAGCTGAATTTCCTTAAGCTTGGTCGTAACGAATAAATTTTTCCTAAAATTGTGGCTGAAAATAAAAAAAATTATACTCACCTCATCCACTTGCTCACAGAGAGGTGGTCCGCTCCTGTCTTGATTGAAGAAAACCCGCCAAAGGACCTGCAGCGAGCATGATGACCTCACTACGTGATCACACTGTCCCCAGTGAAGTTATCAGTGAAGTCACTGCGCACGCCCAGCATGATCACGTGTTGATGTCATCATGCTCGCTGCAGGTCCTTTGGATGGCCTCTCCATGAGCAAGTGGGTGAGGTGAGTATAATTTTTTTTTTAAACCCCTGATTACCCACTGAATGTAAATGTCTGAGGGGTTAAATGAGGGGGCGGTGCGATCGCCATTCCCCATCATTGCGCCCACTCCATACAATGGAAAGCAATTTGTGACAAAGTAAATTATAACAAATCGAATTTAATTGTTGAAGTTCGACAAAGCAGTGAAGTCAAATTTTTCAAAACTTCGCTCAGATCAGCAGGGGTAGGACATATGGTATTCCTGCCAATCAGCTGTTTGAAGATTCCGCAGCTCCGCCAAAAAATAGAATATGTTCTATTCTTGTCCGTTTTGCGGTGGACTATAGCACATTTCTGCAGGCGTAAAAAAAAATTGCAGCTTGCTCTCTGCCAGTATCTGTGTTTGGAGATTCCATGATTTCCAGAACGCAAAACACTTACGTTGTGTGTATGACCCCAATGACAGGTAAACCATTGTGACATCACAAGTGGGTTTGAGAAAGGTCACATGCTATGGCATCACAAATGTATGTCACTCATGTAGGCTGCTAGGTGATAACACAAGTAACCTGCTGTGATAAGATACTGTATGAGTGTGTCAGTCAGTTAAGTAGCTGACATCACAAGTAGGTTATAGACGGGTACCAATCTGTGACATAAATCTTAATGTAAAATAAGCTTCTGTGACATCAAAGGTTTGGATTTCAGTCAACTAATCTGCTGTGGTATCACAAGTGGGATATCATTAGTTAAGCTACTGGTAAGCTACTGTGACAGCACAACTATTTTCAGTTTGGTAAGCTCACGGGTGGGCATAGCATGCAATTAAATTAGCAGTTGGAAATTAAGGAACCCATATACTTTTTTTCTGAGCCCTATGATCTTGGTGTTCTCCACTGTGTTATAAGACAAATTTAACAGTACCTATGGAATTGCAACATCAGGCCTGGCACGAGAAGACACTGGGTGTAAAGTTTGGGAAAGGTAGTCCAGGTGGTGGCAGTAGATCGCACTCCAATGCTCCCCTAGGGGCCGTGTGCATAGTGAAAGGAGGAGGGGGGGGTCACTCTTTGTTCCCCCTGAGACCCACCCTGATTTTGGGGTTTCCAACCTTTAGTGTTGGAAAATTTTGGGGTGCGAGGCAGGGATCCAGGAGTAGCAATACAATCATGAGGCCAACTTGGTGAAACAAATAAACAGTTCTGTACTGAAAACTCTGCAGTTTTCATATAAACAACTGCATAGGCACAGTTCTTAAACATTACTCAGCGGCTCCTGAGGTTGCATATATGGGATGGACAGTACAGGAACTCCTTTAGTCACTCTCCAAAGTACCGGCGCTATTTTTTCAATCCATCTGAGGGGTGAAATTTATTTCTCTCAACATGTGGTTCTACAATGCCAACTACTGGGTGTAGTCTTTTAACAGATTTGCAATCTGTCTCTAGGATACGACTGGGAGCCTGAAGCCTCTAGCCCAGCCAACACTGTGAAGTCTCAAAGCCTTATTGCCTTCACAGTCTTGTATCATGCACTGCTCCTCTAGAGGGTGGCCCCACCTAGCAACTTCTGCTATAGGACGAGTGTCTACCCAATATTCCAGCCTTCATGGATGAAAAACATACAAAACATAGAAATATATAACTCTACAGTTTCAACCTCTTTGCAGTACACCACTGGGTCACTGAAAATATTTTAATTTACTCAATGGGGGGAATTTATCATTCCCCCCACCATTTTTCTACATTAACAGACAACCAATAACACTCTTGAACATGTCTGGAGAGGGTCACTCTAGCATCTTACAATAGGGTCAAAGGAAATATAAAGATTAAGGAAGGAATTCTTGGAACTTTAAAAAAAATAAACATTTTGAACATTTAGTGATTCTTTATGTAAAGACATCAGTCATCAGACTGGGCAGATACCATAGGTTGAGTTGATAATTCAATATTCATGGCCAGGATCTTGGCCACTTCTTTTTATCTATTCAAGATTTCTTTTACTCCACTTTGGCCCTTCTGAAAACGAACATACTGAAGAGATTGTCTCCTGGAAAAAGGGAAGACTTCCTAGATTCCTGGAGGAATTGGCAAATCTCCCACACAGTACATTGAAGGCTGCTTTCTCCTTCGCTTTACGTGCTGCAATCATTTGCCTCATAGAAGTCAACTACTGAAAGTTGGCAAGTATGAATTAAGTTACTATTGCAGCTCTCACTTTGAGATAGGCATCAAGCTAAATAAGAGACTCCTTGACATACCAAGTTGATCTATGAATACAAATGCATAGTTTAATCCTTAGGCCCCAAATGCAAACTCTTTCAAAGTGCCTCCCATCTACTATGTGCCATTTGTAACACCAGTGTCTTTTTATATGACAGAGGTGCCTTTGAGCCCCCTTAGGCACTAGGTCCCAGGTGCAGCTGCTCCACATCTATGCCCCTTTATGAATATGTCTATAAAATTGTACTTGATTTGTTTATAAATGCTTTTTTTATTTGGTGACAATTGGTGACAGAGGACAAATATGTTCAGGATGTTGCTTAGCAATATATACCACAGTCAGCAAGTGACTACACTAGATCTCCATTATACTGTGAAGACTCGCTGCATTCTATAAAATGGCTGGTAATCGGGCTTCCGGTTCCGGCGCGCACATGACCGGTCGAGTGTAGGGTGAGCTCCGGCCCACGCTGCCCAAACACACAGGAGCCGCCTAAAACCTAGTGGCAATCGGTCCCCAGCGGACGCGCCTTCTGAGCCCTGTAGTGCTCTATGGAAAAGTTCCTACAGAAAGGCAGTTCCCGGCAAGCGACATCGCCGCTCCCGCTCCAGCAAGAAAAGCTGAGGCAGAGCAACAAGATGGTGGCGGCAGCAGCAGGAAAGCCACAGCGACAGACGAGATCAACCTCCCAGCCCCCGCAGCCCTCCTCGGAACTTGAGGAGGCACAAAACGATGAGGGAGAGATGCAGTCAAGCCAGGGCCCAGATTTTACAGCCTCATGCCAGGAAATGGCAGTTGCGGTGGCGAAATTGCTAGCGCCGGATATAAAGTCCACACTAGAGGCCACTGTATCCACAACATTATTACAGATTCAGTAAGAGGTATCCCAGCACTCTAGGAGAGCTGGAGCAAAGAATCTTGCTAGTGGAGGAAGAACTGGAAAAAACCCAGATACAAACTAAAGTACTCCGCAGCAACCAAGCTCTGAAAGAAAAAGTAGACGATTTGAAGAACCGCTCCAGGCGAAATAATTTATGGATAGTGGGACTCCCGGAATTGATCCCACCGAATAAATTAATGCAGATATGTGCGACTGAAATTCCACATGCCCTGGGCCTACAAGGAACCTTTACGGTTGAGAGGGCCCACAGATTAGGCCCAAGAAGACCTCCAGGCCAGGAACTGGACACGGAGAGGCCCAGAAACACCATTGTAAAATATCTAAATTATGCGGCAAAGGAGTCGATACTTACACGATATCGCCGTAATCCGCAGAGCCTCATTGTACGGGGTAACAAGCTACTTCTCTTCAGCGACTACTCGGCGGAAGTGGTGAGACGTAAGAGAGCCTTCTCAGACGTATGTTCAGCCTTGGTGAGGAAAAAACTTAAATTCGCTCTTCAATACCCAGAGACGCTGAGGGTGTTCCAAGCAGATGGCTCTATATCCACCTTCCTAACACCGAAGGAAGCCCGAAATGGCTTAGATGTGGAGATGGATCTTCCGGCCCTCCGCAGCGACTCACCCCCGAGAAGTGGATTCTCTGGTAGAGGAAGAAAAGGGAACCGACATCAAGAACCAAGATCCCCCGGAGAATTGACTGAGAACGGAAGTCACCAGGTGGTGTTTTCTTCAAGTCAAGAGTCCTCATGGGGATGAAGATGATCCAGAGAGACTCATGTGAGATCTATGTTTTATGTTTTTTTTTTATAGTTTTCAGGGTCTTTCTGATACCTCCTGGAGGCTGCCTATAGACTTACAGATGATAGGAAATCTAGGACACTTGAGATAAAGTTTGTAATGTTTCCTGTTTGCTTAGAAAAGGACTAGCGGTGGGGAAGCTAGTAATTATAGAGGTAAGACAGTAGAACAATGGATAGCTACAACGGCTAAAAAAAAAGTGTAGCCAAATTGTTGGATGATAACGTTGTTTTGTGGGGAAGTTTTCGGGGTAAAGAAGGTTGGGGGGAGGGATAAAGTGATTCTGACATGTGGAGGAAAAAATAGCCTTAAACCTCGGTCTGATGTAAGAATGACACGAGACGTACTGGGGGGTCCAAGCGGGGTCCATCCAGGTGTGCCTCTTGAGATTAACCCTGTGGTCTTTATATTATGCGCTTGGTGACCTGGAATGTGAAAGGTCTGCAATCGCAAACTAAACGTATAGCCATTTTGAGGCATCTTAAAAAATTGGGCGCTGATGTGGCCTTGTTACAGGAGACACACCTGGGGGAGTCAGACTTTTGGAGACTCCAGAAATTGTGGGTGGGCCAGGTAGTGGGTTCCCCATCATTGGGGAGGAAAGCAGGGGTTATTATTCTACTCCATAAACGGTTACAATATACAGTTAAGACTGTAACGAGTGAGGTAGGGGGCGGCACCACTATCCCGGCTGCGTACACAAGGATCATATGCTCCTGACGGCTGGAGAGGACGGCACACGATCGGTGGTGCTCAGCTGCGCAGGTAAGGTTCAGTGTGAGCGTAATAGGAGGTAAATGAAAACAGCGGCACTCACCCGTGTGCTTCAAACAACTTCAGTAGCTTTATTCATTCCAGGATTGACTCAGGCAGGGGGCGGATGTACACAGGCACGTATTGATCAGCGGCGGCCGTTTCGCGCTAACTGCGCTTCTTCTGGCTGTGCGCACAGCCAGAAGAAGCGCAGTTAGCGCGAAACGGCCGCCGCTGATCAATACGTGCCTGTGTACATCCGCCCCCTGCCTGAGTCAATCCTGGAATGAATAAAGCTACTGAAGTTGTTTGAAGCACACGGGTGAGTGCCGCTGTTTTCATTTACCTCCTATTACGCTTACAGTTAAGACTGTCGAGTCATTAGAGGAGGGTAGAATCTTGAAATTGATTCTGAAGTCTTCAACTGGCTTGATCACCATATATAACATATATGCGCTAAACTCTTCCCAACCATCTTTCTATAGAACTCTGGAAACGACTATTCTACAAGAAGGGGTGGGACACCTGATAGTCGCAGGTGACTTCAATAGAGTACATGATGGTGAAGAAGACAGGCTTCGTAGTAACCCGCAAGTAAGATCCAAGCTAGGTGAGACAGGTACTCTCTCCCCATTGTTACAGGCCACAGGATTGGTCGATGTATGGAGACATCAACACCCTATGGAGAGAGACCACTCGCAGATGTCATGGTCGCGGTTGGACCATTTTTTGTTATCCCCACACTTGCTGGGTAGAACAAAATTTACCAAGATCTCAGACATGGTCCTGTCGGATCATTCTCCGGTACTACGGCACTATGGGGGCAGTAAAGGGGAGAACGGCACTATGGGGGGCAGTAAAGGGGAGAACGGCACTATGGGGGGCAGTAAAGGGGAGAACGGCACTATGGGGGGCACTAAAGGGAAGAACGGCACTATGGGGGGCACTAAAGGGGAGAACGGCACTATGGGGCACTAAAGGGGAGAACGGCACTATGGGGGCACTAAAGGGGAGAACTGCACTATGGGGGCACTAAAGGAGAGAACTGCACTATGGGGGCACTAAAGGGGAGAACTGCACTATGGGGGCACTAAAGGGGAGAACGGCACTATGGGGGGCAGTAAAGGGGAGAACGACACTATGGGGGCACTAAAGGGGAGAACGGCACTATGGGGGGCAGTAAAGGGGAGAACGGCACTATAGGGGGCAGTAAAGGGGAGAACGGCACTATGGGGGGCAGTAAAGGGGAGAACGGCACTATGGGGGGCACTAAAGGGGAGAACGGCACTATGGGGGCACTAAAGGGGAGAACGGCACTATGGGGGCACTAAAGGGGAGAACTGAACTATGGGTGCACTAAAGGGGAGAACTGCACTATGGGGGCACTAAAGGGGAGAACTGAACTATGGGGGCACTAAAGGGGAGAACTGCACTATGGGGGCATTAAAGGGGAGAACTGCACTATGGGGGCACTAAAGGGGAGAACTGCACTATGGGGCACTAAAGGGGATAACTGCACTATGGGGGCACTAAAGGGGAGAACGGCACTATGGGGGGCAGTAAAGGGGAGAACGGCACTATGGGGGCATTATTTGGGGGGCACCATGGGGGAGAGGAGCACTATGGGGGCTCTAAAGGGGCTTTTTTTTTTTACACATTATGGGGTGCACTATAGGGGAGAATGGCACTATGGGGCATCTGGTGGCACTATAGGGGAAGTGGGGGCTCTAAAGGGTCCTTTATTCTTATTGGCACATTACGGGGGCATTATTGCATCTGGTGGCACTAAGGGGGCATTTTTTTACTGGCACATTATGGTAGGCATTATGGGGGAAAGGAGCACTATTGGGGCATATGGTGGCACTTAGAAGGGGCATTTTTTACTGGCATATTATGGGCGACACTATGGGGAAGGGGAGAGGAGCACTATGAGGGCATTTACTGGGGCACTATATAGGGGTATTTTATACTGGCATACATTATGTGGACATTAGCTCAACAGCGGGTACTAAGCGGGGGTACAATCATTTTTGGGGGACATTATCTTTATACTATTAGTGTCTGGGCGCAGTTATTTTTTTAGAGCACTGTGTGCCAATAATTGTTGAAGGGGGCACTATCTGTGTGGTAGCAGTATTTCCAGGGGGACTGTTTCTGCAGTATAGTATTGAGGGCACAGTATTGGGGCACTATCTGTGTGGTAGCAGTATTTCCAGGGGGACTGTTTCTGCAGTATAGTATTGGGGGCACAGCAGGCACTATCTGTGTGGTAGTAGTATTTCCAGGGGGAGACGGGAGATGGCTGAAAAATCATCATGGCGGTCTGGTCTGAATGGAGAAGATGAGGAAAGAGAACGTCTACAACAAAGGTGACATCACTGGATGTAAGAGGTAGGGGGCGCTATGTAGGAGAGGAGATGCTCCGGCTCCTCCCCTGCCATTTGCAGAAGGAGGATTCAGAGCTGGGTGAGGACAGCCAAAGGGGGCAGCAGGCAGATGGTGGGGGGAACCACAGGCCTTGAGCAGGATCGGGGGAGGGAGGAGAGCGGAGGAGCTTCCTGGCTGCAGCCTGCTGTCTGTTGTATGATGTGAAGCAGGCAGTGCAGCCAGGACAGACCCCCCCTCTCTTAGTATGATGTGTAGAGACAGGCCGCAACTATAGAATGTCAGCTGTACAGTGTTTGTTGGGAGTGGCCTATTATATGTAGGAGGGGCTTTTAGTAATGGGGGCTTTGCGCGCCGCATTGTTCTTTTCCTGCAGAGCTTTTAGAATCGCCAAGTAAAAGAATCAACACGCTACACCCCCCGTCCCTGCAGTTTTAAATATAAAGGGGGCTTTGAAAAATTGAATTAGCACAGCACACTACACATGCCACATTTTTTTGCCTTTCGGATCCCCCCTAGACAAAATTCCTGGGTGCTCCCCTGTCAGGCGTACATAACGTTAATCCCTAAGCCTGATAGAGACTTGACTCAACCAGGTTCATATAGAACCATATCACTTATAAACCAAGATGTCAAACTTATCTCGAAAATAATAGCTAACAGGTTAGCCTCTATATTACCAGACATAATAGGAGATCACCAAGTAGGTTTTATGAAGGGGAGGTCAGGGATAACAAATATACGTAAAGTCCTCACGGTGCAAGATGGACTATGAGGGGAGCGACGAGAAGGCAATCCAGCTTTGTTGGCGATAGATGGCGAAAAAGCCTTTGACAATGTCAGTTGGGAATGGCTTGAATTGGTTTTGGATGCAATAGGTTTTGCGGGGTAATTTCGTAATTGTTTGAAGGCTCTTTATTCTAAACACCAAGCGAAAATATATATACCCTTATCTGATACAATTGCACTAGAGAAAGGCACACGACAAGGGTGCCCCTTATCTCCTTTGCTATTCAACCTGGCCTTGGAGCCCCTTGTCTTATACCTGAAACACTCTGACCTGTATAAGGGTATTATAGTGGGGAGATTGGAAACTAAAGTAACCTGTTTTGCTGACGACCTGTTGCTCTATTTGTGTTCCATGGCTTGCATCTCCCAGGGATACTAGATGCTTTGCTTTATTATGGCTCAGCAACAGGATACTAAATAAATGTGGCCAAAAGCCAAATTCTCTTTTTAAATCCTGGCCAGGGGGACCAACAGCGGTATGATACTATAGAGGTGAGGAAGGATTATCTAAAGTATTTAGGGATTAAGATTGGACGTTCTGCGACAGCTCTATATAAATTAAACTATCCTCCCCTTTTCCAGAGAAACATGACCTAACTAAGTGGAGAGATCGGCCACTCTCATTAAGTGGTAGGGCACACCTGATTAAGATGGTGTGTTTCTCTAGACTTTTGTATCCCCTCCAAACAATCCCCTTGCTTCTACGACACGAAGATATCCGGAAGATTCACTCAGCATTCATAGCTTTCCTGTGGAACAATAAAAGGCTGTGTATATCTTAAGAAACTAACGCTGTTAAAATGGGAAGGGGGCCTTTAGTTGCCTAATGTCCGCCATTATAACTTGGCAGCATTGTTTCGCCATGTGGAAGATTGGATATGGGGAATCTCTTTTTTCTCGGCCACATCCCTGGAACGGGAACTGGTACACCCGTGGCAATTGGGGGCGCTATTACATACTAAACTTGGAGATATCCCTTCTCACATTAAACAAAATGTGGTACTGCGAGATACTATCATGTCTTGGAAAGCCATCAGAAAGATATACAGATTGCCGATTTATGTGTCACCCCAGTTGCCACTGAGGTCTTTGCCTTCCTTTTCTCAGGGAAGAGAAAACAAGATGTTCTAGACATGGAGAGGGAAAGGTATTAATAGACTACATCACTTACTAGATGGTTCTGGCCAGGCCCTCCTGCCATGGGAAGAGCTTAGGGATGAATACCAACTTACAGAAGCACACTTCCTCCCCTACAAACAGGTGAAAGCCTATTGTAAGGGACAGTCAGAGAGGATGGGTGAAGCGGAGAGGCTGGTGTGGTTTGAAGCTCTTTTGGGCACAGGGACTCCACTGAGCTCTCTTTCTGATCTATATCGCAGGATCCATGGCACTCAAACGCTAGGGCTTGTAAATAGAACCTTTAAATCATGGGAAAGGGAGCTAGAAGATCAGGATGCACCCAGAAAAATGAGGGAGGGTCTTGAATTTGTTAGGAAGTCGCTTTCCAATGAACAATGGAGAGAGACACAATTGCGCATAATGCACAAAGCAACATATGCCTTTGATTTGAAATACAAAGAGGCCCCAGCCCACTATCAGGGACGCTGCCCTAAATGTTTACTACCCAAGGCAAATCTTCTTCATGGCCTACTGACCTGCCCAGACTTACAAACATTATGGTTACGAACTGTGCAATAGATACAGAAAATATGGGGGATAGAAGTGAAACTTGACCCGATGCAGTGTATTTTCCAATATATCCCAAGTGATCCATCAGACACACAAGGCCGAGCGGTAGCAGAAAGTGGGATACATGTGCTACTAATGTCTGCTAAAAAATCTATTCTGAGAAAATGGCTCCAACCGTTGGTACCAGAATGGGAAGAAGTCATGGGAACAATTAAGTACGTATTATACATGGAGAGGCTGGAGATTGAAAAGCATAAAGAAAAGACCACAGGCAGGTTTATAAAAAAAATGGGAAAAATGTATTTCAGGCGTTTTTTCAGACAACGAAATACAGGAGTTAATGAAGCCGTTCAGGCAGACAAAGTGGTACTTAATGTCTCAGCTGAAGGGAACCTTGGGAAGGTTGGAAATTTGATATCTACATCAGCAAGGGATAGACAAGGAGATCGCCTCATAAGACCTAGGGACATAAAAGTGATGTAACGAATGCTGGTCTTACACAGTCAGAATCACTATTGGTTTAAAATGGTTAGGGGGAGTTGGACCTTTGGGGTGTTATATAGGGGGGAGGGAATTGTTTTGAAGAATAAAATGTAACATTACAAAGAAAGGATCAGGATAACGTCTTGTTCAATTTGTAAACCAGGATGTGACGTCTCTTTTCTTATATAATGCTGTCATTTATACCACTTTTGTAAATGATGTATTCACTGTATTATGCATCTTGATCAATAATAAAAAGATGTTTAAAAAAAAATGGCTGGTAATCAAGAGTCTATTTTACTATTGCCATTTTGAAGGCCACTTGTATGGCTCTTCATGTATCACTGACAGTGTTCTTTTAATGGTGGTGTTACATGATGACAGATATTTATTTGTAACTCAAGAGTGTGGAAAGTGACAAGCAATACTGTCAGCTTTAACATTGGAATGATTAGCGAGTAGTGAGACTGATGATGTGACTGCTTAGAAAAGGTTTGGTGAAATTCTGTAAGCCCTGCATTATTAAGGAATTAGACTTTCTATAAACAGCGAATTTTCTATGCTGGTACGGAGCATACTGGACATGGGTGTAAAACAATGGACATAGCATGACAATCGTATTCCTTCTGATAATTTGGAAAAGTTAGGAGATATGTTTTCACAAAGTTTTGTGCCAAGTTTTTAAACAAGCAGACATCTTAATTCTCTTGAGTTTGCAGCATCCATTTATCAGCCGTGTCAGTTGGAGCATCTGCAGAGGTGACCATGGAGAATTGGAATTCAATTAACTGAAAAGTATTTGCGAAGTCTCCAATATGAAATATGCATGGCGATGTTTAATTCAGATCAATGCAAGGAAAGACTCTAAGTTTAAGCCACAATGAAGTGCAGTATAAGTATATAGTATAAGAATGATCATTTTCATTACCTTGAAGATCTAGAACATCCGAAGGTGTAAATTATGGCTTAATAATTGCTAGATGTGTACTTTATATTTACGGAAAGGTTAATCATTTTCTATTAAACTAACCCTTTAATCACGTTAAAAATGTCATTTTTAGCTCCTAAATTCTGTGCTGATTAGTTTCTTAATATCATTATAGTGGCCTGAGCTCAGTTTTTTTCCACAGTTCCAAATCTCTTGCATAGATATAGAATTAAAAGATAATATTCTGTCTCCCACTGCCGCCACTAAAGGGTTCTTAGATGCTTTTGTATGCTTGCTTTTAGTTAAACAGTATGCAGTACAATTCAACAGTGATGATCTGAAGGAAACTGCATTTTATTTTTAAAAGTGTTGTCCCCCAAAAAGACTTCCCCTATCCACAGAATGATAATAGGGGCTGTTATTCACTTGAATGGGAGCTAAGCTGCAGTAGAGCAACACAGCCACTACACAGTGGACAGAGCTTTCTGCTCCTGGCTTTACCCACTGTTTAGTTTCTGGCTGCCTGAAAGCATCTGATCTGTGGCGGTACTGGGTGTCAAACACCCACCGGTCTAATACTGATCACTTAACTGGATATTACTAACCCATCCTTTCCACGGGCTGTTTTTAATTAGTGCCGTATATAGCTGAAGGCTGCTCTCCCTGAATTCCCTTAAGGCCTGCTAATACAGAGAGAGGTAACAAATAGAGCAGACATATACATGTGAAGCCTGCCTACCCTGAATTAAGAGGACAGGTGGCACAGAAATAGATTCCCATCCAGAATGAGGTTACCTTGCGGTGGTGGATGGGCACAAATTATTTTGCCTCATTCATTTTATATAGTGAATGTAGCATTCATTCATATCTTCTATGTTTGCAGAGTGCTCTTGCATTGTGTTTGCTTCTGCTTTTATTATCCGGAGGGTAGATCATCAATAGCTAACAGCTGGAATACCCCTTTAATATATGGTAGTAGCGTGATATTACAGAAACTTCCATGGAGAAATCTCTTAGACTGTATGATTGAGATGGTATAGCTAAGGATATGGCAGGTCACAATCCAGTAAAAGTTTAAAACGAGTGTTAAATATAAAGTGTTTTGTTTAATTTAAAGTGATTTTAAATCAAGTGTTCTTTAAGCCTTTTTTTTAAATTAACCATCTAAATAGAAAGTCTAATTCCTTAATAAATTGTTACTATCATTGTGTCATGCAAATACCAAAATGGTCATTATTAAGACACTACGTCGAAACACGCAGATCGCTTTGTACTCCGTTTGCCATATGAATTTTGAAAGGAAGAAATAAACCGTGGCTTGTATGCTGGAATTTTTTCTTTTGTTCTATCATTGTCTCATGTTATATTATCATGTTTCAATACAAATAATACTGTTAAATGCATAGATTTCTGCAGGACAAGGGTGCCTCTAGATAGATGAACAAAGGGAATATAGATTTACAGGTTCATTTATTTATAGAAATAGACAGTATATTTGTCAAAAATGTCTCACCTTGCCTCATGGATGATGCTCAGTAAAACAAAATACAATCATAAAGACAATGAAGATCCAGATAAATCTGAACCCATGCAAACTCTATAAAGTGTAGATGACTAGATGATCGATGATCCCATATTGTACAAGCATAGGGTTACCTGTTATGAAAGCATACTGTATCTTCATATATGCCCACCAAGTGTATGCCCTGAATGTGATGTGAATTCTTGCTCGTTACAAGGGTCCATTGGCAATAAGCAAATCATCACGTATCACCCGTAGGACCCAAATGTTCAGTTCTAATCTGTGGGAAAATCTGGCAGTCAGTGTTCAATATTCCTGCAGAGCTGCCATAAGGTAATTAAATGGGTTGTGCCAAGTATTACATTTCCCAGGATAGTGGATAAGTAACTGATCGGTGGTTGTCTGACTGCCGGGACCCGAGCAAACCTGGGAAAATAAGTTCTAATGGAGTGAGAGGTTAAACATGTGCCCTGCTGCTCCATCCATTCTCTATGGAACTGCTGGAAATAGTTGGGCACTGTACTCGGCTACCTGTGACAGTCCCATAGTGAATAAATGGAGTAGCAGGGCATATGCTTTACCTTCTGCTCCATCAGCATGGACCTGTATTTGGGATTTGGTGGGGGTTCCAGTGGTTGGAATCCCATGATCAGTTTGTTATTCATAAGGCCTCATGGACAGGACTGTATTTTAATTCCATGTCCAATATACATTTTTTGCAGCTCACATGCTCATCCATTTATTTCTATGGGATCTCAAACAATGCGCACAGCACGCGGATGTCATCCGTGTGCTGTCAGAATCCATGCAGCTGTTCTGTAAATTAGAAAAAATGTCCTGTTCTCGTCCGTTTTGTGGACAAGAATAGGCATTTCTATAATATGGAAGTAAAGTGTGGGGTGCACACGGCCGGTAACCATATTTTGGGGATCTGTCGTTTCGGATAACAAAATGGCAATGTTCATATGCATGAGGCCTTATTTCATGGATAGGAAGTATAGAAAAGTAAAACCAATAGGTATTCATAGATCACCCAACTCTGTAATCAGATCCTATGATAAGTAGAAGTTCTCCATTGATGTGCCGATAGCTCAGGGGCTTGTGAGCCAATATACAATTCAATGATAATGTAAAAATGTAGCAATTAAGCTTTATTTCAACATAGTAAAATATGGCACAAACCCTCTCATGGTAACAGCAACCCTTAAGGTTTTTTTTAATTTATGGCCTGTCCTTAGGATAGGCCATCACTAGCTGATCAGCAAGGGTCCAACACCCCCACACCCCTTCTGATCAGCTGGTCTGTGTAGCTCCATCCATGGAAGTCAATCCTGGAGTCACACAGCACCAGCAACACTGTAGCGGTAGTAGTGGGAGTGTTGCTCCTATTATAGCCACTCCAGCCGTTACAATGTTGCTGGTGCTGTGTAACTCCAGCATTGACTTCCATGGATGGAGCTACACAGACCAGATGATCGGGAGGGGTGCGGCGTGCCGGACCTCAGCCGATCAGCTAGTGATGGCCTATCCTAAGGATACGCCATCTCATAAAAAGGCCTGGACAACCTCTTTAACACATGGCTCAAAACTATGAGCAAGGGTATGTGTTACACAAAATGCGTGACCAGTTTGTACCATATTCTAACATGTAGAAATAAAGTTTAGTTTTGATTTCAATGCTGGATTGTCCTGGAATTGAATAACTTTAATACTTGGCACAATCCCTTTAAGCATTACGTAGTTGTCATGGTCACCCATATTCCTTACATACACTTCTGCTCTCCTAGTGGTCTTTGCTCCTGTTCTCCTGCATCTTTTACTCTTATTCCTCCCAGTGAACTAGTAGCACGGCCTCCTGCCCGCTGCTGCTTCCCTCTTGCTGGGACATCTGGTGTTGTCTCCACTGTGGCTGTTTAATTGGCTAATGCGCATTTCAGTCCCACCTTGTCTACCAATGACCACTCACCTCATGCTACTTAAAGGGGTTCTCCAGGAAATAAGGGGTAACTGTCATTTTTTTTATTTATTTGCTAGTTTATTAGAGCTAGGCATGTATACCTGAGTTAGTCAATGATTGCTAAAAGATCTGTAATTACCTTATAATAACAGCTTTTATTAAAGTCTCCTGTCCCTTTCCACTGCTCCCTTAAAAGACTGTGGCTAGGGCTCATCTGTCTCCGGCTAGGAAGACAGAGGGGCGGTCCTTCACACTGCATGCCTGCATTAGGCTTCAGAGTGATGAGGTGTGTCTTTCAGTAATCCAATCTGATTGGCTGGCAGGAATCTTCTGGCTACAGAAAGTGTGTATGGGAAGTAAGGGAAGGCAGTTTTGGCCTCAGAGAACTGGCAGAGGAGCCATCTGGAGAAGACCCTTATATTGTAGGATTCAAGACAGCCGTAACTAAGAGAAAAACTCAAGGAAAACGGTGATATGTGAAGAAACTAAACATTGCTTTATGCATAATGCTGCTGCAGCAGTAACATATGCTAAAATTGATTTTTGACAGTTATCCTTTAAGAAAATAAAAATACTTCAATATTACTTTATTATAAATATATTCCCAAATACCTTTCATTAGTTATAATGGCTTGTTTTGTCTGGGGAGCAATCATCAGGGGAAATAAGATGGCCGCCATCCTATTAGTACACAAAAAACCTGTCCTAATCACATAGCAGGACAAGTTACTTCACAACACTGAGGTAAAGAGCTGCCTCATCCTCCTTTCTGCTCTACTGGTCAGGGATTATGATCCTGTGTACAGATGATAAGATCTTCAGCTGAATCTCTGTAGGAATGGAGTTCATGAGGAGATATAAAGTACAGGGAGTAGGTGGGGATGTGGATAATAAGCAGCAGCACTTGTATGCAGTTTCCATTATCACAGTCTGTCCTGTTCGTCTTCTCTGTACTTCATGTCTCCTCATGAACACCATTCCTTCAGAGATTCAGCTAAAGGTCTTATAAGCTGTATTCAGGATCCTGACAAGTAGAGCAGAGAGGAGGGATGAGGCAGCTCTTTACCTCAGTGATGTGAAGTTAATTGTCCTGCTATGTAATTAGGACAGGTTTTGTGTGTACTAATAGGTCGGCAGCCATTTTGTTTCCCCTGATAATTGCTCCCTAGACAAAATTAGCCATTATAACTAATGAAAGCTATTTGGGAATATATTTATAATATATTGCAGGGATCAGGAGCGACGTGCGTGCCAGGCAGTGGCGTAAGTATAACCTATGTGAGGGGCTTGGGCATTGGAGGGGGTTATTATAGGGGTTAGATAACCCCGTTAAGCCACTGTACACGTGTTACATTATGTAAAAAAAAATCTAGACAATAAAAACTGCACATAATTAATACTACTTATTTAACACACATAGAGGAGAACACTGTAAAAAAAAAAAGCCAAAATTGCCAATTTTAATCCTGACACCCAAAAAATCGAATAAAAAGTAATCTAAGGTTGTATGTACCCTGAAATGGTACCAGTTCAAACTATAGTTAGTTCCACAAAAAGGACTCATTCAGCTCTGTTATGGCTCTTTGAACGCAATGATACAGAAAACACTTTAGTGTAAAAACTAAAAAATATAAAAAACATACATTTAAAAAAAAAATAGCAAAACATTAAAAACATTTAGCATTACCATAATCATACAGACCCACATAATAAAGTTATCATGTCATTTATACCTCATGGTAAATGCAATATTTAAAAAGAAATCCAGAATTGCTGTTTTTGTTCTTCTACCCTGGGATAAAAAGTGTAAAAAATGTCGCAAGTAGACATATGAATAAAAAAGTACAGCTTGTGCTTTGAAAATGCATGCCCTTACACAGTTCCTTCAATGGAAAAATTAAAAAAAATCTCGTTTTCATTGTGCAAAACTAGTAAAGCATAGAAAACTAAGTTTGGTATTGCCTGCAGAATAAACTTGACATGTCATTATAGAACACTGTGAACACTATAAAAAATACTTTTTATTAGAACTGATTCCAGCTCACTTTCACATGATAATGCATTCTCTGTGCATTAAAAGGCCTGGAGAAAACTGTCCAAAGTCCAGATTAGTCAAGATATAAACTTTATAGGGGTCATTAAGAAATATACGCTACTTTGTGGCATATTAAAGGCACAGATTTGGTCACAAAGGGATTTTGCATCAAAATCTACGACTTGGTGGTGGAAAAAGGAGGCATGGCATGGGTGGGGAATAGGGGGGCCTGTCTCATTCACGACCGTTTATGGCAGGGAAAATGGTCTTAAACTATGCCAGCAAGGGAGCTGGTCTAGTTTAAACCATGCCGCATGGCCGGTGGCACCTATTCTTCCCCATATATAAAAAAAAATAATCCCACTGGAAAACCACTTTAAGGTGTGTATGTTTCACCAACCTGAAATTCAATATATATATATTTTTTTAACTCTTCAGAAGTAGATTTTCAAAAGAAACCAGGTGCTGATACATGTTGGGTATTACTACCAAGAATACAAATATCTTCTTACATTTATAGAAGCGCTTTTGCATTGTTGTTTTCACATTTTAGCTTCATAATTACCTCCTTCTAACCACACCATTTATCTTATGGATCGCTGCATTCCTACATTTATCATTTTGTTCTGCATGCTGTATTTTAATAGTATTGCAATGTTATATTATGTTTTGTAGTCTTCCCTTGCTAGCTATCTGCTTCCTTGTTTTTCTTCCTTCCAGATGACATATCTTTATCTCTCATTCTCTTTCCACCTCTTCTCTCTTTATGAGTAGCATGGGGCTTGTGTGTCCAGGATTTGAAGATAATATTGGGATCACAGTATATTCTCTTATTGTTTTTTGGTGACATCCTGTAAATCCCATATATCCCATAAATATTATATATCTTAATATATCTTATATGTGCTAACTGCACATGGATGAGCACATCTTGGAGATCTCATACCCTATAACATTGGCATTTTTGCTCATACCGGAAATGGTGTATAACATAAGGTTGCACCCCTTGATTCTAGTTCTACTACTTCATTTCATTAAAGTGCTGGATGGTTATGAGGAGATAGGGGTGACACAAAAGTCACAAGTGCTTGATTTGTACAATGGTCTTAACACATTATAGTAGTATATACAGTCAGGTCCATAAATATTGGGACATCGACACAATTCTAACATTTTTGGCTCTATACACCACCACAATGGGTTTTAAATGAAACAAACAAGATGTGAAATGAAACGAACTTCAGACTGTCAGCTTTAATTTGAGGGTATTTACATCGAAATCAGGTGAACGGTGTAGGAATTACAATAGTTTGCATATGTGCCTCCCACTTGTTAAGGGACCAAAAGTAATGGGACAGAATAATAATCATACATCAAACTTTCACTTTTTAATACTTGGTTGCAAATCCTTTGCAGTCAATTACAGCCTGAAGTCTGGAACGCATAGACATCACCAGACGCTGGGTTTCATTCCTGGTGACGCTCTGCCAGACCTCTACTGCAACTGTCTTCAGTTCCTGCTTGTTCTTGGGGCATTTTCCCTTCAGTTTTGTGCATGCTCAATCGGATTCAGGTCAGGTGATTGACTTGGTGATTGACTTGGCCATTGCATAACATTCCACTTCTTTCCCTTAAACTCTTTGGTTGCTTTTGTAGTATGCTTTGGGTCATTGTCCATCTGCACTGTGAAGAGCCGTCCAATGAGTTCTAAAGCATTTGGCTAAATATGAGCAGATAATATTGCCCGAAACACTTCAGAATTCATCCTTCTGCTTTTGTCAGCAGTCACATCATCAATAAATAAAGAGGATGATAAACCCCCATTTGTATTTACACAGATGTTGATTGCAGCCCGCCTCCTAATCCCTAAATTCTGGCTAAGTTCAGAAGTCCCAACTCTGGAACAGTGGGTCCAGAAAGTTGACCAGATCCATAGGTTTGAGGAATTGTCATCTTGGGAATCACGCACTCATGGGTCATTTCTCAAAAAATGGTCCCTATGGTCTAAGTACAGATCTCCCAAACAGTAGTATACTCTATTGATATCTATCTAGGTTGCAATTCATGTCGGTAGCCGCTTAGCAACTCCAAGTGACACGCTGCACACTCCTTACGGGAGGCACTCCAACCTCACATTCTAGGCTCATATGGTTTCCACACCAGCTCTTCCTGTCTTCACAGTTTTGGTTCCTGTCCTCTCCATATTGTGTTTTGCTTTAGATTGAATGCGACACCCCCAGGTGCCAAATAACGATCGATGCATCACTACTGTTTTCTGGATGTATGCCTGCTCTGTACTTCATATTATTATATTACATTTGCGAGGCCTGCGAGCCTATACCTTGGTATCCTGTTACCTCCTGTTATACTTTGAAATTTACAATAAAAATATAAATAAAAAATAAAAAAATAAAAAATATAAATACAAGAGAACCAGTTGCATTGGCAGCCATACATGCCCACGCCATGACACTACCACCACCATGCTTCACTGATGAGGTGGTATGCTTAGGATCATGAGCAGTTCCTTTCCTTCTCCATACTCTTCTCTTCCCATCACTCTGGTACAAGTTGATCTTGATCTCATCTGTCCATAGGATGTTGTTCCAGAACTGTGAAGGCTTTTTTAGATGTCATTTGGCAAACTCTAATCTGGTCTTCCTGTTTTTGTGGCTCACCAATGGTTTACATCTTGTGGTGAACCCTCTGTGAACCCTCTGTGTTCACTCTGGTGAAGTATTCTCTTGATTGTTGACTTTGACACACATACACCTACCTCCTGGAGAGTGTTCTTGATTTGGCCAACTCTTGTGAAGGGTGTTTTCTTCACCAGGGAAAGAATTCTTCGGTCATCCACCACAGTTGTTTTCCGTGGTCTTTTGGTGTTGCTGAGCTCACTGGTGCATTCCTTCCTTTTAAGAATGTTCCAAACAGTTGTTTTGGCCACGCCTAATGTTTTTGCTATCTCTCTGATGGGTTTGTTTTGTTTTTTCAGCCTAATGATGGCTTGCTTCACTGATAGTGACAGCTCTTTGGATCTCATCTTGAGAGTTGACAGCAACAGATTCCAAATGCAAATAGCACACTGGAAATGAACTCTGGACCTTGTATCTGCTCATTGTAATTGGTATAATGAGGGAATAACACACACCTGGCCATGGAACAGCTGAAAAGCCAATTGTCCTATTACTTTTGGTCCCCAACAAGTGGGAGGCACATATGCAAACTGTTGTAATTCCTACACCGTTCACCTGACTTGGATGCAAATATCCTCAAATTAAAGCAGACAGTCTGCAGTTAAAGCACATCTTGTTTGTTTCATTTCAAATCCATTGTGGTGGTGTATAGATTGTGTCAATGTCCCAATATTTATGGACCTGACTGTATAAAGCTGTCACAAGCCTATATCTGTAGAGATACTAAGAACATGGGGTGTGGTGGATAGTGTTTGATAATGGATCAGGTTCTGAAACATTATGTTAAAGTGGGGATGTTATTGTGCTGCACTGTGGTATTTGGTTCTGCTGTGGCAGTACATTGTGCTGCACTGTGGTATTTGGTTCTGCTGGGGCAGTACATTGTGCTGCACTGTGGTATTTGGTTCTACTAGGGCAGTAGATTGTGCTGCACTGTGGTATTTGGTTCTGTTGGGGCAGTACATTGTGCTGCACTGTGGTATTTGGTTTTGCCGGGGTAGTACATTGTGGGGAGTGGGATCTGTGGATAACACATACTGTATATATAACATCTTATGCTATATGTGTCATCCACAGATCCACCCCATGACAGTGTCATCCACAGATCTTCCTCCCTATAACATCCACAGATCCCACCCCATAACAGTGTCATCCACAGATCCCCCTCCCTATAACATCCACAGATCCCACCCCATAACAGTGTCATCCACAGATCCCCCTCTCTATAACAGTGTCATTCACAGATCCCCCTCCCTATAACAGTGTCATCGACAGATCCCCCTCCCTATAACAGTGTCATAACAGTGTCATTCACAGACCCCCCTCCCTATAACAGTGTCATCCACAGATCCCCCTCCCTATAACAGTGTCATCCACAGATCCCCCTCCCTATAACAGTGTCATTCACAGATCCCCCTCCCTATAACAGTGTCATCCACAGATCCCCCTCCCCGCCGCTCACAGGAGTGTACTTTTGACATTTCTAAACTGTAATCCATATCCTGCAGTAACTTTAACTTTAAATCAGGATTCAGCAGCTGCTCTTCTCTGCTAGTACCTTAACCTTACACCACTCAGCTAGCTTCGGTAACAGGGCCAGGCTACAGCCTACAGGCACTGTCTGTTAGTTGTTACCGAGCGAGTGCTGATTTCTGCAGGTCAGTGGTTACGGATTACAGTTGAGAAGAAATGTATACTCCTGTGAGCGGTCCAATGGCGGATCCAGAGCCTGGTCTCGGGAGGGGCACTTCCAGATTATTTTCTGTCTGACGCCACAAAACAATGTGGCTTATAGAACAGACTACACAGTGTAGAGGTATACTGTATATTGTGTGGCACAGCGTATGCTATATGTGTATATCATAAACATATTTCACATGAAAACTTACAATTACTTGGCTTGGCCCTTGGGGATCTCGGATACCATTTTAACACTTGGCTGGGGGGCTCGGTGGAGCTGGTGTTGTGTTTTATCCTAATGAGAAAGATTTCATAACAAGGATTTGGAGAAGGGGCAGTGTTGTCGCAGACCAGGGAGAGGCTGGTGCTGCTACTAGGGGGTCTTACCATGGGGGAGTAATAAAGCCCACCATAATGCCCCCCAGTAGAAATTATTCTCCTTATAATGTGACAGTGCCAGAAATACCCCCTTGTAATGCCCCCAGTTGAGCTAATGTCCCCATAGTGTCTCCATGATGTGCCAGTATAAAATGCCCCTATATAGTGCCCCCATAGTGCTCCTCTACCCCCTTCCTCCTAGTGCCCCCATAATGTACCAGTATAAAATGCCCCATATATAGTGCCCCAGTAGATGCCCTAAGTGCCCCCCATAATTTGCAAGTATAAAATACCCCTTCTTAGTGCCCCCTGTAGATGACCCCATAGTACTCCTCTCCCCCTTCCCCATAGTACCCACCATTATGTGTCCCAGTATAAAATGCTACTGTACAGAGTCCCCCATATAAAAAAAAACTTCTTTGTGGCCTAAGTAAATGCCCCTATAGTGGCCCCCAATAATGTGCCAGTAATAAGTGCCCCTAATCATGTGCCAGTAACAAGAGCCCCCATCACAAGCCAGTAATAAGAGCCCTCCCATCACATGCCAGTAAAAGGAACCCACATCACATGCCAGTAACAATAGCCCCCCATCACGTGCCAGTAACAAGAGCCCCCCCATCATGTGCCAGTAACAAGAGCCCCCATCATGTGCCAGTAACAAGAGCCCCCCAATGTGCCAGTAATAAGAGCCACCCCAATGTGCCAATAACAAAAGTCCCCCCATCATGTGCCAGTAACAAGAGCCCCCCCATCATGTGCCAGTAATAAGAGCCCTCATCACGTGCCAGTAATAAGAGCCCCCCCTCACGTGCCAATAATAAGAGCCCCCATCATGTGACAGTAATACGAGCCCCCCTTCATGTGCCAGTAATAAGAACCCCCATCATGTGCCAGTAATAAGAGCCCCCTTATCATGTGCCAATAATAGGAGCCCCTTATCACGTGCCAGTAATAAGAGCCCCCCCAATGTGCCAGTAACAAGAGCCCCCCATGTGCCAGTAAGAGCACCCATCACGTGCCAGTAATAAGCCCCCATCATGTGCCAGCCCAGTAACAAGAGCCCCCCCAATGTGCCAGTAAGAGCCCCATCACGTGCCAGTAATAAGCCCCCATCATGTGCCAGCCCAGTAACAAGAGCCCCCAATGTGCCAGTAACAAGAGCCCCCCCCAATGTGCCAGTAACAAGAGCCCCCCTAATGTGCCTGCAGCCTATCAGAGGAAGGGGAAGGGACACACCTCTCCCTCCCCTGCCCCGCCGCACTAGCACAGGCATCTGTATCGCTGTCCTGAGGACGGCGATACAGATGACTATGGAGATGAGTGCAATGGAAGTGCTCATGTCCCTGTGCCTTGCGGCTGCCGCCCCCCACTTCTGAGCAGCTCGGGGGGAATTGCCCCGTTGCCCCCTCCCCCTGGATCCGCCAGTCCGGCCCTGCACAGTGCACACCAAAATGAATGCGGTCATTTCAGTTCGGGGGGCACATGGGGGGGCACAGCATGATGTAGGGGGGGGGGGGCGTGGTATGGTTGTATAAGTGTGCACACCCTTAAACTAATATTTTGTTGAAGCACCTTTTGATTTAATTACAGCACTCAGTCTTTTTGTGTATGAGTCTATCAGCATGGCACATTTTGATTTGCCCACTCTTTGCAAATAAACTCCAAATCTGTCAGATTGCAAGGGCATCTCCTGTGCACAGCCCTCTTCAGATCACCCTACAGATTTTCAATCGGATTCAGGTCTGGGCTCTGGCTGGGCCATTCCAAAACTTTAATCTTCTTCTGGTAAAGCCATTCCTTTGTTGATTTGGATGTATGCTTTGGGTCGTTGTCATGCTGAAAGATGAAGTTCCTCTTCATGTTCAGCTTTCTAGCAGAAGCCTGAAGGTTTTGTGCCAATATTGACTGGTATTTGGAACTGTTCATAATTCCCTCTAGCTTAACTAAGGCCCCAGTTCTAGCTGAAGAAAAACAGCCCCAAAGCATGATGCTGCCACCCCCATGCTTCACTGTGTGTATGGTGTTCTTTTGGTGATGTGCAGTGTTGTTTTTGCGCCAAACATATCTTTTGGAATTATGGCCAAAAAGTTCAACCTTGGTTTCATCAGACCATAACACCTTTTCCCACATGCTTTTGGGAGACTTCAGATGTGTTTTTGCAAAATGTAGAAAAGGCTTTCGTCTTGCCACTCTACCCCATAGCCCAGACATATGAAGAATACGGAAGATTGTGGTCACATGTACCACACAGCCAGCACTTGCCAGATATTCCTGCAGCTCCTTTAATGTTTCTGTAGGCCTCTTGGTAGCCTCCCAGACCAGTTTTCTTCCTGTCTTTTCATCAATTTTGGAGGGACGTCCAGTTCTTGGTAATGTCACTGTTGTGCCATATTTTCTCCACTTGATGATGACTGTCTTCACTGTGTTCCATGGTATATCTAATGCCTTGGAAATTCTTTTGTACCCTTCTCCTGACTGATACCTTTTAACAATGAGATCCCAATGATGCTTTGGAAGCTCTCTGTGGACCATGGCTTTTGAGATCCCAATGATGCTTTGGAAGCTCTCTGAGGACCATGGCTTTTGCTGTGGGATGCGACTAAGAACATTTCAGGAAAGACCAACTAGAGCAGCTGACCTTTATTTGGGGTTAATCAGAGGCACTTTAAATGATGGCAGGTGTATGCTGACTCCTATTTAACATGATTTTGAATGTGATTGCTTAATTCTGAACACAGCTACATCCCCAGTTATAAGAGGGTGTGCACACTTGTGCAACCATATTATTTTAGTTTTTTGTTTTGTTTTCTTCCCTCCACCTAAAAGATTTTAGTTTGTTTTTCAATTGAGTTGTACAGTTTATAGGTCACATTAAAGGTGGAAAAAGTTCTGAAATGATTTATCTTTGTCTATTTTTTTTGTGTAGACTTTTTATATCCACTGTATCTAACTAATCTCAGAAAGTCACAAATTATAGGGGGGAGGAAGCAGAAATGCATATTTAGTTTCAAAACTTTCCATTGAGGTTCAGTAGTCCAGTGGAAATTCACAGTGGCCTTTCAAATGTTCCACTTGGCTGACATGATCTAGTAAGATAGAGATTTCACAGTGTGGCCATGCAAAAAAAAATTGGTACCTCCTGGCATCAACACTCAGTAAACACAATTTATTAACAGACCCCATGTTGTTTACTGCACAGAACATCTCACATTCTCATAAAAGCATGTTCATGACCACTTCAGCTTCTGCCTCTGGATTACCCAATCTCCCTGAATCGTCTGAATATCAAGGAGGCAGGAAAATGATTTTATCTACATAAATATCAGGCTACCTTTTATCTTGTAAAAGGGTGACCCGTATTGCTCTATGAGTGTTTCGAGCCCTAAGAACTGGCTTAGTACATCAGTTGTCTGTGTTCTTAAACAAATACCAAAGGAACTGGTCCCGAAAATGGAGCTCTAAGTCCACTGGTGCTCCGCAAATAATATGCCTAAACACATTTCCATTGTAAACACCGTTCTTACTCTCAAAGAACCTTTTTAAATTTTACTTCTGCTGCTTCCAAACAGAAATAGAAAGTTCAGATACATATTTACCAAAAATGTGTTTGCTCAAAATCATAAATAATTCAGTGAGACAAGCTTCCAATAAAGCACACCTCTAATTGCAATTCATCGCGGTGTCGCATTTATTGGAGTGGCCTTGTGAATGTGCAACGAATTGGTAAGCAGGATGTAGCCTGCCCCTAGTAACTGCACCCGTATATTTATAGAGATGTATTTCAAAAAGACTAATGGAAGCTTAATGACATGGTGGCTTATGGCACATCTAGTCTGGGACAATTATATGGTATGATCGTACATACAGTTGTGCAATTCATCCCTTAAGAGTATGGCCACACAGTCCGATTTGCTGATGCAGTTTTGGAAGCCAAAATCAAGAGGAGGGAAAGTATAAAGGAGAGATATGACTTCTCCTCTTTTTTGAACTCACTCCTGGTTTTGGCTTCCAAAACTGCATGCAAAAACCTGAATGTGTGGTTGTACCCTTAGTGTGGGTGTGCCCAAGCAACAAGTCATGCACGTTTTATTGTGTCCTAACTAAAGGCAATATAAACTAGTGACAGATCCCCTAAACAAAATGCTGGGTCACTTATTTTGCTAAAGCCTTGTATTGAACAGTTCCAGTGCATAATGATGAGTCCTGAATATTCAAGAGCGCCTGATTTTCTCTGCCCCCTGCTGCTAATTGAGTTGGAAAAAACTGTCAATCAGTGACAGGAGAGTGGATAAAAGCCAGGAGCTCATGAATATGGGGACTCACTGGCATGTGCTGGAACTGTTAGAACCTAGCAGCATAAATCTGGTGAGAAAAATGCCTTTAAGGGGGTGATCCAAGACGTAGGATAGGTGCTAAGTGCCTGACTGTTGAAAGTCTAAATGCTGGGAGCCCCACCATTCACAAGAATGGTGTCCTGTGCCCCCTCATATGAGAATGGAGCAGAAGTTGCATGTGTGCTGCTGCTCGTTTAACTATAAGGGACCAAAAGAGATAGCAAAGTGCTGTACTCAACTTCTCGTCAACAGTCCCATAAAACGGAATGAAGCAGCCCCTCCATTCATACAAGGGGACACAGGACCCCCATTCTCGTGATTAGCAGGTGCCCGATGACTGGAACTTATAAGTTATCCTGTGTATACAGTGGTTCTTGAAAGTATGTGAACGATCCAGAATTTTCTATATTTCTACATGAATTTGACCAATACCTATATCAGATTTTCACACAAGTCCTAAAAGTACAGATAACCAAATTAAACAAAAAATATTAAACTTTCATTTAGTTATTGAGGAAAATGATCCAATACCATGTCTGTGAGAGGTAAAAGTATGTGAACCTTTAGGATTGGCAGATAATTTGAAGGTGAGATGTGTTTTCAATCAATGGGATGACAATTAGGAGGCCCGTTTTATTTACAAAACAGAGATCAACGTCTGATCTCCACAACACGTTTGTGGAAATGTATGATGGCACAAAGGAGATCTCAGAGGACCCCAGAAGAAAAGTTGTTGATGCTCATCATGCTGGAAAAGGTTAAAAAAAAAACATCATTCCAAAGTCAGACAAATCATGTACAAATGGAGGACAGTCAAGACCATAAAGATCACACCAAAAGCAAGGAGTGTAATAGTTCATGAAGTCACAAAGGAACCCAAGGAACCTCTAAGCAACTAAAGGCCCTTCTCATGTTAGCTAATGGTAATGTTCAATAGTCCACCATCAGCAGGACACTGAACAATGATATGCATGGCAGGACTGCTGCTTTCCAAAAAGAACATTGCTGCCCATCTGCAGTTTACTAAAGATAACCTGGACAATCCATAAGGCCATTGGAACAATGTTTTGTGGACAGATAAGACCAAAACAGAACGTTATTGTTTAATGAAAGGAAAACACTGCATTCAAGCATAAAAACCTTGTCCCATCTGTGAAACATGGTGGTGGTAATATCATGGTTTGGGCTTGTTTTGCTGCATCGGGACCAAGGAGGCTTTCCATCATTGACGGAACAATTAATTTTGAGTTATACCAGAAAATTGTAAAGGAAAATATCAGGACATGTGTCTGTAAGGTTAATCTTAAGAAAATGTGGGTCATGCACACACGATGTTCTATCAAAGAATGGTTAAAGGCAAATAAAGTTAAAGTGGCCAAATCAGTCCAGACTTTAATTCAATAGAAATGTTGTGGAAGGAACTGAAGCAAGCAGTTCATGGGAGGAATCCATTAACATAACAGAGTTTAAACTGCTTTGTCTGGAGGAATGGGCTAAAATTTCTGGAAAAATTACCGGAAACATTTAGTTGCAGGTACACTAGATATACCAGGGGTCACACCAGATACTGAAAGCAAAGGTTTACACACTTTTGCCACTCACAGACACATGATATTTGATTGTTTTCCAAAATAAATAAATGGCTAAGTCTAATATTTATGATTTATTTGTTTGATTTAATTATCTTTATCTAATTTTAAGACTTGTGTGAAAATATAATGTAGTTTTAGGTCAAACTACATTATTACCACAAACTACTACTGTATATTTCTATGCAGAAATAAAGAACATTTTGAAGTGTTAACAAAGTTTCAAAGACTACTGCAGCTAATAAATTTAAATTTTGGGACAACCCCTTTAAAGATTGAGCCTGACCTTTCATCACAAGGTGAGAATGTATGTTTTTCATGTTACATTGTGCACTTTGGTGGCTTACATAAATGGCAACAATCATTACCCTTAGGGTACTTTCACACTTGCGGCAGGACGAAACCGATAGGCTGTTCACCATATCTGATCCGTCCTGCGGCTATTTCGCTTTGCCGCCGGACCGCCGCTCCGTCCCCATTGACTATAATGGGGACGGGGGCAGAGCTCTGGCGCAGCACGGCGGTGCACGGCGAAAGGCCGCCGGACTAAAATTACTGCATGTCAGGCTTTTTAGTCCGGCGGCTTTCTCCGTGCACCGCCGTGCTGCGCCGGAGCTCTGCCCCGTCCCCATTATAGTTAATGGGGACGGAGCGGCGGTCCGGCGGCACGGCGAAATAGCCGCAGGACGGATCCGACATGGTGAACAGCCTGTTGGATCCGTCCTGCCGCAAGTGTGAAAGTACCCTAAGGGTATTGGGTGATTGATTTTAAAAAACAGAAGTCATACCTGTCCTTAATGCTTTCTCTCATTTCTACGATCCACTCCACTGCATTTGGCTTCCAAAACTGCATCAGGAATCCTGAATATGTGTCTTCATCCCAAGGATATGGTCACATGTCAACAGATTTGTTGCAGAAATATCTTTCAATGAAAATCAGTTCCAACCATCTAAATGGAGTTGTTTCTGCAGCATGTGCATGGATTCCTGCTATTCCCATGTAGATGAACAGGACAATGGTACAAATGTCTGAAATTAATCTGCTGCTTGTGAACATATGTAAGTGAATCTCTGAAATGTACAGGGTTGATAGAAGGCAGTGAACTGGGAAAACAGCTCTAATCTGCTAATTTGCCTGGCTGGCTTTTACGTTAAAAGTCAATTTTCAGAATTTAAAGTATAGCTGCAACAGACTGTCCAACCCTCTCACGGGAATGTTTAATAGCATTCCTCACCAAAATGGGAGCAATATGCTGCAGGTCTCTGGGTTGCTAGAGACGCTGACATTTTCTCCATTTCATTTTCTAAAGTCTCGTGCACCACCAGGAACATCCCTGACAATTCATGCCTATGTCCAATATTTGGGGAGGACACCAGCTACCTGTGAACTTTCAGTACCAGTGATTCAGGATGAGGCGCACAGGGCATATATTCTTATTACTTGCTGACCGTTGATTACTGGGAGTTCCAATTGATGGATCCCTAGTAATTAGCTGTAATCTCTGGCAAGCGTAGTCCTAAACGGAAACTCAACATTGTATAATTACCATTGAAACCAATAAGACATTAATTAATGTACAGATATGCTGGATCCTCAAGAGCAAGAGATACGTTTTTGTCAATGCTCACTGCTAATACATGGTCCGAAAATGTGCACCTCTATTAAGCCAGAATTCCCTATTAGGGTATCTGAAAATCTCGGAAAACCCTTTTAATGTTTTAGCAATGCTTGCTATCCCTGCCCTAACAGAGTATATGGACAAAGGTTGTGCTAATGGCAGGTGTGTTGCTAAGATCTTAAAAGTATGTAACCACAATATAGTGATGTGATTAGATATTACACACACAAAACACACTATGCAAAAATATACTGTATATATATTACTAATGGTACCACCCTACAAAGCCCAAAGAGACCACCCCACCATGACTACTACCGTTGCCACTACATAAGGATAGAATAATACTACCATACTGTTACTGAACAAAGCACACTGTACAAAAAACATTATCCTCATACAGTGAACATATAGTGGTAGATACTAGCTCCACACAAGTGCTCAGCAAACCTTATACATGAATATAGTACAGTAAAATCCAGTCACTTACAGTTGATGTGTTCTCTGAGGATAGGTCATCAATATTAAAAAGTAGTAACGCCCCCTGAGTACCCCCTAAAAAGTAATAGTGCTCCATTAGTACACCCAGTAATAATGCCCCATGTGCCCCTTGGAAAATAATAGTGGCCCCTTTTGACTCTATAATGCCCATTATATGCCTCTTTAAAAGTAATATTCCCTCATAAGTACACGTAAACGTAACAATGTCCAATGAGTTCCCCTATGAAAGTAATAATGCCCCCTGAGTGCCCCCTAAAAAGTAATAATACTCCATGGGTACACCCATAAAAAGTAAAAATGCCCCTTGAGTGCCCGAAAAAAGCAATTTGTGTCCCACACAATAAAAATTACGATTGCTGTGCCCCATGGCTCCCTGCTCTATCATAACATCCGAAGCGGTGCTTGCCCAGGAAACCAGGGCATTGGGCCAGAAGTCTAGGGGATTTTCTCCGGATGCCCAGTGCTGCCTAATGGGATAACATTATTAATCATGCTCTCAATATTGAAAACTGAATTAGCATTAGAATTTAGTAGTAAAACTTTGATTTTGTATTGCAAAATTCTCACATCATTTCAACCACTGCATTCCATGATAAGTGGCTCCCTGTGATTCAGTTAATATGACAGTCCTTGTAGACTGCTAGATTCTTATCTTTAAAAGGCTGAAGTGACCACATAAACGTTGTGAATCCCCACTAAATATGTCAGTCTTGATGAATTCCACCTATGTTCACTGTCCCTTATGGGGATACCTTGGAATTCCTAAAGTGGGAGTGTGGATTTCTTCTTAGCCCAAAATGTACAGCCAGGTAAGTAGGAAACCAGCAGCAGAAAAGTGCTGGCGCTCTGTGTTTCCTCTCATGGTTTACAGTAAATAGCCTGCAATATGTGATTTCTGATACCATTTTGATTTATTTGATGGCGACACTTTCCCAGTGGAATCGTGGCTTTCAGTGGACATACATTTTGTCAGTAAACATGACTTCAATCATTTCTTCATGTTTAAAAAAGGTGCTCCTGAAAGACTCACTTCAGCAAAATGTAGAAGTATATAATGGATATATAGTATATAAAACTTCCTCATAGTTTTAAGTGAACCCTATTTCAAAACTGCAATACTTTTGAACTGCATACATTTTCATTTAACCACTTCAACCCCGCTAGCTAAAACACCCTTAATGACCAGGCCACTTTTTACACTTCGGCACTACACTACTTTCACCGTTTATCGCTCGGTCATGCAACTTACCACCCAAATGAATTTTACCTCCTTTTCTTCTCACTAATAGAGCTTTCATTTTGTGGTATTTTATTGCTGCTGACATTTTAACTTTTTTTGTTATTAATCAAAATGTAACGATTTTTTTGCAAAAAAATGACATTTTTCACTTTCAGCTGTAAAATTTTGCAAAAAAAACCCGACATCCATGTATAAATTTTTCGCCAAATTTATTGTTCTACATGTCTTTGATAAAAAAAAAAATGTTTGGGCAAAAAAAAAAAAAATGGTTTGGGTAAAAGTTATAGCGTTTACACACTATGGTACAAAAATGTGAATTTCCGCTTTTTGAAGCAGCTCTGACTTTCTGAGCACCTGTCATGATTCCTGAGGTTCTACAATGCCCAAACAGTAGAAAAACCCCACAAATGACCCAATTTCGGAAAGTAGACACCCTAAGGTATTCGCTGATGGGCATAGTGAGTTCATAGAACTTTTTATTTTTTGTCACAAGTTAGCGGAAAATGATGATTTTTTTTAATATTTTTTTTTTCCTTACAAAGTCTCATATTCCACTAACTTGCGACAAAAAATTAAAAATTCTAGGAACTCGCCGTGCCCCTCACGGAATACCTTGGGGTGTCTTCTTTCCAAAATGGGGTCACTTGTGGCGTAGTTATACTGCCCTGGCAATTTAGGGGCCCATATGTGTGAGAAGTAGTTTGCAATCAAAATCTGTAAAAAATGACTGGTGAAATCCAAAAGGTGCACTTTGGAATGTGGGTCCCTTTGCCCACCTTGGCAGCAAAAAAGTGTCACACATCTGGTATCGCCGTACTCAGGAGAAGTTGGGGAATGTGTTTTTGGGGTGTCATTTTACATATAACCATGCTGGGTGAGAGAAATATCTTGGCAAAAGACAACTTTTCCCATTTTTTATACAAAGTTGGCATTTGACCAAGATATTTTTCTCACCCAGCATGGGTATATGTAAAATGACACCCCAAAACACATTTCCCAACTTCTCCTGAGTACGGCGATACCAGATGTGTGACACTTTTTTGCAGCCAAGGTGGGCAAAGGGGCACATATTCCAAAGAGCACCTTTTGGATTTTGCAGGCCATTTTTTACACATTTTGATTGCAAAGTACTTCTCACACATTTGGGCCCCTAAATTGCCAGGGAAGTATAACTACCCCACAAGTGACCCCATGTTGGAAAGAAGACACCCCAAGGTATTCCGTAAGGGGCATGGCGAGTTCCTAGAATTTTTAATTTTTTGTCACAAGTTAGCGGAAAATGATGATTTTTTTTTTTTCTTACAATGTCTCATATTCCACTAACTTGCAACAAAAAATAAAAAATTCTAGGAACTCGCTGTGCCCCTCACGGAATACCTTGGGGTGTCTTCTTTCCAAAATGGGGTCACTTGTGGCGTAGTTATACTGCCCTGGCAATTTAGGGGCCCAAATGTGTGAGAAGTACTTTGCAATCAAAATGTGTAAAAAATGGCCTGCGAAATCCGAAAGGTGCACTTTCGAATATGTGCCCCTTTGCCCACCTTGGCTGCAAAAAAGTGTCACACATCTGGTATCGTTGTACTCAGGAGAAGTTGGGGAATGTGTTTTGGGGTGTCATTTTACATATACCCATGCTGGGTGAGAGAAATATCTTGGCAAAAGACAACTTTTCCCATTTTTTTATACAAAGTTGGCATTTGACCAAGATATTTCTCTCACCCAGCATGGGTATATGTAAAATGACACCCCAAAACACATTCCACAACTTCTCCTGAGTACGGCGATACCAGATGTGTGACACTTTTGCGCATCTAGGCTGCAAAAGTGCCCAAATTCCTTTTAGGAGGGCATTTTTAGACATTTGGATCCCAGACTTCTTCTCACGCTTTAGGGCCCCTAAAAAGCCAGGGCAGTATAAATACCCCACATGTGACCCCACTTTGGAAAGAAGACACCCCAAGGTATTCAATGAGGGGCATGGCGAGTTCATAGAAATGTATTTTTTTGGCATAAGTTAGCGGAAATTGATTTTTTTTTTTGTTTTTCTCACAAAGTCTCACTTTCTGCTAACTTAGGACAAAAATTTTAATCTTTCATGGACTCAATATGCCCCTCAGCGAATACCTTGGGGTGTCTTCTTTCCAAAATGGGGTCAGTTGTGGGGTGTTTGTACTGCCCTGGCATTTGAGGGTCTCCGCAATCATTACATGTATGGCCAGCATTAGGAGTTTCTGCTATTCTCCTTATATTGAGCATACAGGTAATGAGATTTTTTTTTCCGTTCAGCCTCTGGGCTGAAAGAAAAAAATGAACGGCACAGATTTCTTCATTCACATCGATCAATGTGGATGAAAAAATCTCTGCCCACATAGGAGCTCCGCCCAACATCCATACCCACTTAGGCAAACCAGATTTCTCCATTCACATCAATCGATGTGGATGAATAAATCATTGCCGGGATTTATTTTATTTTTTTACATACAAAGTGTTTGCCAAAGCATAGGAACGCCGCCTCCTCCTCAGCTAATATACCTTGGCAAACGTATCTGTTACTGCAGAGTAGAAATCTCGTCTTGCAGCGCCGCATACACCGACTTGCGTGTAATCTGACAGCAGCGCAATGCTTCTGTCAGAATGCACATCAGTGCTGCAGCTAGTCGATCGGTTGGTCCACCTGGAAGGTAAAAAAATAAATAAAAAAAAAACAGGCCGCAACGCAATAATTTTATTAACTTTGGAACAGAACATATAAACTTTAACTTTTTGAACTAAACATTAACCTTTTTGCTTACTGGTGTTTTTTTTTTTTAGTTTTTTTTTACCTTTATAGAACAAACCTCTCCTTCCCCATGGGTCAATGTGCAAAGCGCAAATCGCCCAAAGATGTGGCGAAGTGCGTTATGCACTTTGTCCCAGGTGAAAGGAGAGGTTTGCAGCAGCTGTATGTGAATGGGCCCTAATAGCCCTGTGTGCCTGTCCTGGTGAGATGATCCCTATGCTAGGTGTACCTGTGTGTGGTACTTCCGGAAACACTCTCCAAAGCATAGGGCAGGGTGGTCAGGACAGTCAGGACAGAAATAGTGGGTGTCACGCCTTATTCCACTCCTGCTACAGACACGACATTTTTTTCGGGGTGGCGGTCGGTTTGAGGTACCAGGAACGACACTGGAGAAATGTCGCTCATGTAGAAGGCTAACTACACTGGTGGATGGGGCCACGGAACCTCCTGGGTACAGGAGGTTCGTGATGATCTCTTCCTGAAATTTGAGGAAGGATCCAGTTCTCCCAGCCTTACTGTAGAGAACAAAACTATTATACAGAGCCAATTGAATTAAATATACAGACACCTTCTTATACCAGCGTCTGGTTCTGCGGGACACTAAATGCAGAGCCAACATCTGGTCATTGAAGTCCACCCCTCCTATGAGCAAATTATAGTCGTGGACTGAGAGGGGCTTTTCAATGACACGGGTTGCTCGCTCAATTTGGATTGTCATGTCTGCGTGAATGGAGGAGAGCATGTAAACGTCACGCTTGTCTCTCCATTTCACCGCGAGCAGTTCTTCGTTACACAGTGCGGCCCTCTGCCCCCTTGCAAGACGGGTGGTAACGAGCCGCTGGGGGAAGCCCGCGCGACTAGTTCGCGCGGTGCCACAGGCGCCAATCCGTTCTAGAAACAAATGCCTAAAGAGGGCCACACTTGTGTAAAAATTGTCCACATAAAGATGGTACCCCTTGCCGTATAAGGGTGACACCAAGTCCCAGACTGTCTTCCCACTGCTCCCCAGGTAGTCAGGGCAACCAACCGGCTCCAGGGTCTGATCTTTACCCTCATAGATCCGAAATTTGTGGGTATAACCTGTGGCCCTTTCACAGAGCTTATACAATTTGACCCCATACCGGGCGCGCTTGCTTGGGATGTATTGTTTGAAGCCAAGGCGCCCGGTAAAATGTATCAGGGACTCGTCTACGCAGATGTTTTGCTCAGGGGTATACAAATCTGCAAATTTCAGGTTGAAATGGTCTATGAGGGGCCGAATTTTGTGGAGCCGGTCAAAAGCAGGGTGGCCTCTGGGACGGGAGGTGCTGTTATCACTAAAGGGCAGGAAACGCAGGATGGCCTCAAAACGTGCCCTGGACATAGCAGCAGAGAACATGGGCATGTGATGAATTGGGTTCGTGGACCAATATGACCGCAATTCATGCTTTTTAGTTAGACCCATGTTGAGGAGGAGGCCCAGAAAAGTTTTAATTTCGGAAACTTGGACTGGTTTCCACCGGAAAGACTGGGCATAAGAGCTTCCCGGGTTGGCGAATATAAATTGTGTGGCATACTGGTTTGTTTCTGCCACGACTAAGTCCAAGAGCTCCGCAGTCAAGAACAGCTCAAAAAATCCCAGGGCCGAACCGATCTGAGCTGTCTCAACCCGAACTCCAGACTGGGCAGTGAAAGGGAAAACTACAGGTGCGGCTGAAGTAGGGGACTGCCAATCAGGGTTTGCCAGCACCTCAGGGATTCTAGGGGCTCTACGGGCACGTCTTTGCGGTGGCTGCGACGGGGTCACTACTGCTCGTGCCACCGTACCAGCTTCATCTGCCCTTCTGGTGCTCGCCACTTCACCAGGTTGTACGGCAGTGCTGGTACTAGGTCCAGGAAGGGCTGCGCTGCTGGTGTATGCCTCACCACGTAATCCGACAGCACCAGCCCCACTCTGCTGCTCTTGAAACGGATCCTGCACAACCTGCGGTCTAGCGACACGGGGCCGGGTACGCCCGGTTGCTATCAGGGACCTCAGCCTCCTCGTCCGAACTTTGGGTCAGAGAGCCACTGCTTTCTACAGGTTCGTATTCTGACCCGCTAGATTCGTCAGATGAGGGTTCCCATTCCTCATCCGACTGGGTCAGAAGCCTGTAGGCCTCTTCAGAAGAATACCCCCTGTTTGACATTTGGGCAACTAAATTTAGGGGTATTCCCTGAGACTACCCAAGAAAAAAAAGCAAGCCTGTCTTACAAAGGGGAGGCTAGCGAAGTACCGGAGGCCGCTGCGGTTGATAAAAAATATCAAAACTGATTTTTTTTATCGCCGCAGTGCGTGTAAAGTGAATATGCAGTGATCAAAAAAAATATATATTTTTTGTCACTGCGGTGGGGCGGGCGTGGGTGAACGCACGTGTGGGCGACCGATCAGGCCTGATCGGGCAAACACTGCGTTTTGGGTGGAGGGCGAACTAAAGTGACACTAATACTATTATAGATCTGACCGTGATCAGTTTTGATCACTTCCAGATACTATAAAAGTACAAATGCTGATTAGCGATACGCTAATCAGCGAATAAGGGACTGCGGTGCAGTGGGCTGGGCGCTAACTGATCGCTAAACTACCTAACCAAGGGGCCTAAACTATACCTAAAACCTAACGGTCAATACCAGTGAAAAAAAAAAAGTGATAGTTTGCACTGATCACTTTTTTCCTTTTCACTAGTGATTGACAGGGGCAAGAAGGGGTGATCAAAGGGTTAATTGGGTGCTGGGAGGTGATCTGGGGCTAGTATGTGGTGTTGGTGGGTACTCACAGTGATGTGTGCTCCTCTGCTCCTCTGCTGGAACCAACCGACCAAAAGAAGGAGCAGAGGAGCACAGCAGCCATATAACCACATCATATTTACTAATATGATGGGTTATCTGGCTGCTGATTCATTTTTTTGAAAATCATCAACCTGCCAGCCACGATCATTGGCTGGCAAGTTGATGACGAACTTGTCCTTTGAATTTTGCCGGCCCGCGATGCGCATGCGCGGGCCGGCTTTCCCCGAAATCTCGCGTCTCGTGAGAGGACGCATCTGCGCATCCACCCAGAACAACACGACCGCCGCGAAGACGCAATCCTGCGTACGGCGGTCATGAGCCGGTTAAAGGGAACTTGTCATCAACTTTGTGGTCTCTGTCTAAAATGAGGTCATGGGATGAAAGGACTGGGATGAGAGATTTCATGAGGCCTGCAGATAGGAGGACAGGTCTTTGGGCATAATTTCCTCAGGAATTGCGCTGAAGTTAAGATTGTTTCGGCAGGACCTGTCCTCAAGGTCCACCAGTTTGGATCTGAGGTGTTCCAGATCCTCCATCATATAATTGTGCGAATCAATTAGCTTATTGTGAGAAGTGGCGAAGTCGCCCATTTTAGATTCCACATGGCTGACTCTTTCATCAATGTCCTTTACTGCGGACTGGAGTGGGAGGATGAAAGAGTACATGTCTTTTTGCAAAGATTTACTAAATAGGACTAGCATGTCCTTTAACAGGTTTCCAGATGCAGGCTGATCGTTGGTAGGGAGCGCTTGTATGGTGAGTATGGTGTGATTTTTCACCTCAGTGGTTTTCAAGGACTGCGACTTCACGTTTGGTAAGTGCGTCTCATAAGCAGAGGAGGGAGATGGCGCGTCCGTGATGTCGCGTTCTCCTGGGCTCGGAAGCAGGAAATCAGGATTACCGCTCAGTGGTGTAGACAGGTCTGGTCTCTGAGGTGGGGAAACTCTCAGCGTGTCTCCCGTGGTAAGCACTGCAGACTAGTGCAAAGAGTCTGGAAGGCCAGGGTCTGATAAGCGGGGCAGAGTTGGCGACGCGGTGCTATTTTGGTGCGGGTTCTTATCCAGGTAGAAGTCCAGCTTCCCCTGCTTCTTTACTGACCGTTTGCCTCTGGTCTTCATCTGGGCCGACTGGAGTATTTTGTGGGTGGTTATGATGGGTCACTTTCCCTCTGTTGGTATAGTGGCGCTGGAGCTCTCGCCTCACACGACCATCTTACTCGGTTGGCAAGTCACGCCCCCTTGTCATCAACTTTATGCTAACCTCACTGAGAGCAGCATAAAATAGTGACAGAAATGCTGATTTCAGCGGTGTGTCACTCATAAGCTAAAAGTAAGTGGTTGCTAAGAACCAGCATCATAATCATTGCAGCCCAGGCCTTGAACAGAGTCAAATCTACCTGAGAAGAGTCATGGTTATTCATAATCTCCTGCTCTCTCACCCATCTGCTGATGATTGGCAGTTGTCTCCTAGAGAGAAAGAGAGAAAACTAGGTAGAAGACTGTCAGTCATCAGCAGGTGGGCAGGAGAGCAGGACTTCATGAATAACCATGACTCTTCTCAGGTGGCTGGGACTCTTTTCCAGGCCCAGTCTGCAATGATTGTGATGTTGATTCTCGGCAACCACTTACTTTTAACTTATTAATGACAGACCGCTGAAATCAGCTTACCTGTCCCTACTTTATGCTGCCGTTAGTATGGGCAGCATAAAGTTGATGACAGGTTCCCTTTAAGAGGTGATTCTGAGATGTAACACGGATGACATATCCCTGGGATATAATAAAAAACTGTGCAAACACAGAATATATTAACTAATACTATATTCACTATATGTATAAATTAGAGGCCCTTAGCAAATATATTTTGATCCACATCATTTGTGCCCATCTACTATGGCAAGGTGATCTCTTTTGGACAGGAACCTATGCTTAATGCTACCTCTTTTGGTGCCAACCGGCCTTCTATGAAGTTAGGGAAGTCAGGTTCCACATATACAGTATACTGAGCCCAACCTGTATTTTACTCTACTAGTGCCAGCTGGCCTCCAATGAATACAGGGTGAGCAGGCCATGAACACCTCCACAGACCATCCTGAAAATGAACGGCTGCCTTCACGTTGCTTAATTTTTTTTTTTGCAGATACGTTTCTGCTGCTGCTGGCCATAAAAGTACAGCCCTGCAAACCTATTGCAGTAGTCCTCCAATATGATACCAGGAACAGCATTGTCAGTCAGGCTGCATTCACATCTCCATTTTGGAGATCCAGCTGCCTGATCCGGTACAAATGCTGGGTGTCAGCCGGCAAAAATATGCTGAATGCAACATTTTTTTGTCTTGCCAGAACCCAATATTATGCCAAAAATCGTCTGGATCACGACTGGACCCCATTACTGTCTATCGAGATCCAGTGGTGAAGTAGTGGATTCAGCACTGGTGGTCTGGTCTGCAGACTCCAGATCTGCAAAATACAGATATGGTTTGTGTGCCATCCGGACATATTCTATATTTTTGAGGAACGGACATACGGATGCGGAAAGTGCACCAATGATAAACATGCCCTATTCTTGCCACAAGAATGTGGACCATGGACCAATTGAAGTCAATAGGGCCGCAAAAAATGCAGATGCAACACGGACAGTATGCATATTTAGTGGACCACAAAATGCATATGATTGTGTTCATGAGGCCTTACAATGGTGTACGCTGTACGAGTATAAAATAGGTCCTGGAGCAGGAAGCCCTCAGAGGGGTCACTTGGGAATTGTGTGAGAGGTGCAGAAACTAGTGAGTATGAGAGACTGCTGCAATGGAATCAGTGGCTGTGTATTGTCCCACAGCATCAACTGAGCCCCAACAAGTTTAGTATTGTGCTAGGACTGGTGATCCTACAGTCAAACCAAACCCAAATACAAACTCAGAATGTGCTATAAGTAGAGGGAACAAGGGAATGTGACCACAGGTGACCACACCAGAGGGACACTGATGGAAAATCAGTGTGTAAATACCCTCCTCCTGCATGCAAAAAATGTTGCAAGAGGCAATGAAAAATAAAAAAAAGTAGTGTACGTAAATAGCAAACACTGAACTAGGGTTCAGTGCTGGGTTTGAGGTTAGAGTTAAAGTGGTACCTGTAAGAGGCAGCAACCCTCTTTATGGACTGTGGACTAGAACTGTGCCAAAGAGTCTGCATTCTTTATTGGCATGCAAGCTACACTTCTGGAGTTGCTCAATGGGATTCTGGAAATTGGTATAGATGAAGCAGTCACAGACATCCCTGGAGCTCCTAGGGCATTATACAAGTGGTTGGTACAAGCTCACAATTAACACCAGGAACGACATACAGAGGACTGCTTCCTTTATACCCATAGTGTCACAGAGGAAGGTTCAGGTAATAGCTGTCTTCTAAACCATTTCTGTTGCACCCATAAGTATCTGTGACAGTCCAGTGGAGTGGATTGCCACGTCTTGCCTTTAAGGTCCCTTTACATGGTCCTACTATCCCTGGTTCCCGATAATTGCCCAGTGTAAAGGTGCTGTCGATCACTCGATGAAGGAGCTTGTTCATCAGGTGAAAGCATAGTTGACGTGGACATCCAAATCATCATTTCTGGGCAGAAAACCATCCTGTGTTAGTAGTGATCTGCTTCCAGGAAATAATTATTCTCTATGGGAACATACAGAGGAGTTGATTGCTCCATGCAAATGCAGCTTTCAACCCGTCTGACAAGCAGGCAATTATAGGGTACTTTATTCTTTTGATCAAGTGGAGGGGGGTCTCAGCAATTAGACTCTAATTAATCACACACCCATGGAATGATTTAGAGGTACCCTATCAATGTGTCATCTTGGAAAATCCACATAGAGTAAAAGTCTACACCTTTCTAATCTCCCGTTTTACTACACAGCCAGCAAACAGTGTTGCTAACCGGCAGTAATGTAGACAGTCTACACAAGTGCCACCATGGAACAGTTCAGCTAGAGTGCGGGCAGGAATACACATAAACATGCAGGAACATGGTCGGCTTTTCATTCTTGGTCGGCTTGTCATTGTTTTTCAAACATTGTGACGTGCAAACAAGTAGTGGGAAGAAAAATAGATGTTTATAGCGTGGGCTTGATGCTTTCTCCTACCTGAATGTGCCGCAAGAGACCGCTGTATACATAAAGGATGATACCAGGAATAATATTTACATACAGTATATCTATGGGCCCTGATCTCCTTGTCTACATTCTCTCCCACATTGATTACTGTGTGAGTATTGGAGTGTGGAGCTACATTATATAGGTACTAGGATCAAACAGAGACCACCACACTAATTTCCACCTGTTCTGCTGCAGACACTCTCTCCCCCAGGGCTTCTTGTGCCTAATAGGAAATCTGGGACTAGTGCCCTGGGTGCTGTGTGAGGGATGCGGAGCTGCTGGTACCAGCAGTAACGCTGGGTTCAGACCTGAGCGTTCCAAAAGGAGCGCTCTGTATGCGCGCTTGTATGGGCGTTTACAAGCGCGCATACAGAGACAGGCGTGCACACATTGTCGCGCGTTCCCGAAAGTCTATTGTACGGGAACGCGCGACAAACGCTCAAAAAAAGGGTCAGGTACTTGTTTGAGCGTCGGGCGTTTTACAGCGCGATCGTACGCGCTGTAAAACGCCCAGGTGAGAACCATGCTGATAGGGAAGCATTGGTTTCTCCTTGTTGTGCGTTTTACAGCGCGTAGGAACGCGCTGTAAAACGCTCAAGTGTGAACCCAGGGTAAGAGTTAGTAATAAAGCTTTATACCTTATCTCTGTGTATGCTTCATTGCTAGTTTTGGCTCACCATCACTGATGGAAATCACTGACCAAATAATGACTATATGAAAGCAGCCTAAGGGTCCATTCACACTTCCGTAAATGGGTCCGCATCTATTCCACAATATCGGGAACGGGTGCGGACCCATTCATTCTCTTTGGGGCCGGAAGAGATGCAGAGAGCACAGTGCTCTCCGCATCCGCATTTCTGGAGCGCGGCCCCGAACTTCTGCGCTTTGGCCCCGAACTTCCGGGCTGCGGCTCCACAAAAAAAAAAATAGAACATGTCCTATTCTTGTCCGCAATTTCGGACAAGAATAGGCAGTTCTATGGGGGGTGCCGGCCGGGTGTATTGCGGATCCACAATTTGCGGATGCGCAATACACTACGGACGTGTGAATGGACCCTAAGTTAGTCTCTGAATAGTGAGAGACACCCAGGCAGCCTGCCTGTTTCTGTTGGCCAATTAGTACAGAGACTTTGCTTATTGGCCAAAAAGGAGTTAAGAACTTTCATGCTCACCCTGCCGGTGCCACGGGTCCCCCTCTTCATATTGCCACTGTCTCCACCGCCATGGTGCACCTCTTTTGAGCATGCACGAGGCATTTAGGCTGCAAGTAGGCAGTAGCTGATATACTATATTTAGTCACTGATGGCAGTCTCTCTCAAAGGTTTTTTATTTCTTTATCTGCGTTTCTTGGAAATGTTGCTGGGACTAGGCAGGGGTTTCCTTAAAACTTAGGGGTGTATTACACCAACAGATTATCTGAACAATTTCTGTCCAATCAGACCAATAGTTGGTACATATAACAAAAGATGTGTGAGTAAATGGCCATCTGACCAACGATTGGTTAGAAAATCTGCCAGATAATCCGTTGGTGTAATACAGCCCTTAAAGGTACACTTCAATTAAAATTTGTATCACATATTAAGAACCTATATGTGAATTTTGTATGTATTTTTTAAAATAAAAATCAGGTGTATTTTCTCTGGAGATCATTTTTAAGTCACTCCATGTATTCTGCTTCCTGTCCTGAGTCTTTTACTTCCCCCTTTGTTTGGACTTTTAGCGTGGCTAATAGTCTTTCATGACTTTCTCAGTCAGACCATTTACGCCAACCAGAAAGTCCCCCCTTGTATTGACTCAGAGCATCACACATTACGCTAATACATTATGTGCTCTTCTGTGGGCATCTTTATCTAGGTCTAAAAAAGGGAACAATAGAACTGTCATATTGTTATTCCGATTCTGTACCTATTATTATCATAAGAATTAAAAAAGAACAGTGAGGGTGCACACTCTATATCCAATAAACATATATTGTCAGGTACCATGGTAGTCTATGTAGTAACTGGTAGGGCTCTAAGAACATTACAGAAACCTACAGAAAATATCAGCCACAAAATACCAAAACATATGAAAATCTATATTAACGAACACTGGATTAAAAATTACAATACATAAAATAAGAATGAGAAGCAGAAAAGGCCATCATCACTGGTAGCCCACATCTCACGGGAACAGATAAGTAATGGTCATCAACCACCAAACACAAGTTTATGGTGGGCTATGTGTAAAAAGGCCCAAAAAGACCAAACATACAATGTACCCTGTTCACTAACACACTGAGCCACATTTAAAGTGATCATACAATAACTTAACCCATGGTGTATGCCGCCAGGATGACGCCAACCCCAATGGAGGTTTCAGCGTACCTTTGTTTGAACCACGGCTAAACCACTTCCCTGTGTGGGCACATGTACTGCTTCACTCACCCTGCCGCCTCTGTCCGGCTGCCAGGTCCTGCTGACATTCCTCTGCCCTTCAATGTCCTCTCATGCAGGCCTCATCCTAAACTTGTCTCCAAGACCTCCTTGCTAGTCCCATAGGGTGTGCGCATGCATTTACTTCCCAGATCTTAAAGGGTTTCTGTCACCAGATTTAACCCTATTAAGCTAGCTGACATTAGCGATGTGCTAACGTCAGCTAAACCTAACTAGCCTATTCCTACTTTTATCTATGCCCCGTTACGCCAGAAATCTAACTTTTATAATATGCTATATAGCCTCTGGGGGGGGGGGGGGGGCGCATATGCATATGTCTGCCAGCCCTGTGCTCTGGTAAAATCTCGCTCCGTTCAGCATTCGGCTCAGGCACAGTGAGGGAAAGACGCTCGCAGGCTGCCAGCTTCCTCATCTCGCTTGCGCCGAATACTAAACGGCGTGAGATTTCACCAGAGCACAGGGCTGGCAGACATATGTGAGCGCTGCCTGGCCCTGTCAATCAGGACTTGGAGGGAGGCGACAAAGAGGGAGAACGGAATCTCTAGGAGCAGGAACAACGCCCCCCCCCCCCCCCCCCATGCTCCTAGAGGCTAATTAGCATATTATACAAGCTTGATTTCTGGCGTAACGGGGCATAGATAAAAGTAGGAATAGGCTAGTTAGGTTTAGCTGACATTAGCGCATCGCTAATGTCAGCTAGCTTAATAGGGTTAAATCTGGTGACAGAAACCCTTTAAAGGGTCAGAATGAGTGGACTGTAAGCTTCACCAGCCTATGGGTGGACCCCTGTGGGATATGTAAGGCACTTTTCTCTGGGAAGAGGTGCCTCAGGATCCTGTGAAGGTGCACTATAATCTGTTTGTCTGCCAGTGTACCAACTTCTGCCTGATTCCTGTATTCTAACTCTCTGCCGACTGACCTGAACCATGCTTGATCACCGTACTGACCTTGTGCTGCCTGCCCTGACCTTGACCTGTAGACTGTTTCTTGGATTTGTACGAACTCTGCCTGCCCTGACGTCAGCCTGTTACTGACTGTTCCCTCAGTTCTTTGGGGGTCATCTGTTAACCACACTTGGACTACTTCAGGAGGCAGCGACCTGGTGGCTTCGATGCATCAAAGTCCAGATCTTGATATAGGGCTTAAAGGGTTAAAATTAAAGTCAAACTGGTTGGTTAACCCAGTGGTTCCACACCCACTGCTCATAACAGTAGGAAAAGTGTAAAAAAAAAGTGACTTTTTGTGGCTGGTTATTGGCACATCAAGGGAAACTGGGTGGCAATAATGAGGAGAAATGTGTCCACCACAATGTCACTGGAACTACATTAACTCCTTGTAATGTAGTTGGTTAGGCTACTTTCACATCAGTTTTTTTGCATTCTGTTTTTTAGATCCTCTGCAGGATTTCAAAACCGGAATGCAAAACGCTGATGTGAAAGAAGCCTTAATGATGTCTGATTGCGTTCTCCTTGGCCGCGTTCCTAAAGAATGAAGTAACTGTACATGCTGTAATGACCTTTAGGTGGAGCTAGAAGGGGCCAGGAGACTGGAAAACACTTAGCTATAGAACAAAGAGGTCAACTCCACTGAAGACATCAGGTTAAGATGTGTCTTGCTAACATTACCACTCTTTGTATCATACAGGCGTTGTCCGAGTGCCAAGTTGGGCACTGGTCAATAGGAGCTGGCTCATTTGTTGAAGACCTTGGGTGACTGTTACTTTATTCTGTATTTTGGCAAACATATTTTGCACCCTTTTTTTTTTATATATGTTTTAGACACTTTCAAGCACATTTTGCTACTTGTTTAATAAGTGGGTGTGGCTTAGAAAATAGTGGGGAGTCTTAAATGTGGTGCAGTGCACCATAAAATGCTACAAAATGTTTTAAGTAAACTAAGCCAACAAATAGGTAACCAGATTTAAGCCACTGTGACAAATCTGGCACTGTGACAAATCTTTACACGTCCGCAATTTTGTTCCGCATTTAGCGGAACGGAATTGCGAACCCATTCATTTTTATCGGACAGCATGATGGGCTGCCCGGACACGGAATTGCGGACCCACACGACCGGGTCTGCAATTCCGTTCCCGAAAAAAATAGAACATGTCCTATTTTTGTCCGCAATTGCGGACAAGAACAGGCATATTCTATTAGTACCGGCAATGTGCGGTCCGCAAAATGCGGAACGCACATTGCCGCTTTCCGTGTTTTGCGTATCCGCAGCTCTGTGGATCCGCAAAACACGTTGCGGACATGTGAATGGAGCCTAAAGGTGTTCACTAGTAAAAATTACATTTTGTCAAGTGCCAGCAGCCTGCCTCTCCGACCAGAAGATTCATACTTACCTGCTCCCCGCTGCTCTGGTCTTCTGCACTGCATGTTCCAGTCCCTGCAGTGTTTACATTCGGTGCAGCATGGGCATGGTGAAATTCTCAGATACAGCCAATCAATGTCTTCAGCAGTGATGTGGCCACAGCAACTGTGCTTGGGACTGAGCTGATCTTAGGCCACGTGACCAATGAACGTTACGTCACTGGCCTAGCAATAGGTCGCAACGCTCACTGAAGTGCCTCAGCCTCTTCAAGCAGTTGATCGGCAGGGGTGCTGGGAGTAAGACCCCCTGCAGATCTGATATTGATGGCCTATCCTCAGGATAGGTCATCAATATCAAAATCTCAGAGAACCCCATTAAAATGTCATCTGCACCCTGTGGCCAGTAAAGCTGTACACATAAGCACACCTCAGTCCTCCCCAACTTCATTCCTCACAGTTTTTTACATCTTGGAATTCTTAAGGCAAGCATGTGAGAAATGAAAGCCTCTGCTGTGATAATGTTCTAGCAAGGTATAGGCTAGAACATATCTGTTGTGCTTCCTGTAATTAAACATACATAGCGTATAATGGAAAGCTGTTACAATTACGGGTTTTATTTTAGAATAACATTCACATCCCACACCCACCAGCACTAAATCTTATGGGGCTCCATATTGTGGATTGCCAGCTCAGTCTATGTCAATATAATTGGCACCTGCAGAAAACTAACAACTTGTTTTCCTTGCTATATTTGGAAGCCGTGGTTTACATGATTCTCAGAAGAGAGAGTTTTTGGCCCCATCACATGGACCCTAAACTGGCCAACATAACACTGACCATTCAGATGCACTGGTTGATTTTTGCATCGTATAACAGAATGCTGTAAATAAAGGTTATTTACCGTTAACACAGCAAATGACAAGATACTTGGTATTTTTTACTGTTTTTGTAACCTAATGGCTCTTGTATAACTTCTTATTTTACATTCTACACTAGCGGAAAATAAAAAATACCACCTGGAAGACTTAATGTGATTAAGCTGAGACTGTTGATGTAAAAGCTGCTGGTGGTGCTTGACCATAATTAGGCTTGAGCGAATCGTGCTTCGGATCATAATTCCGAAGTCCATTCATTCAAAAAGCATTAAAAGCATTAAAATGTATTGGCTCCTTGGAGGAAAACTTTGTTGCGCGACACTTCGGTAAATAACTTCGGTATTCCTATATGCTTATTTAAAAAACAACTTTTAAAAATAGGAATCCGAAGTCAGGTTTGGTACTGGCTGGTACCTTAGTACCGAAGCTGACTTCGGATTCCTATTTTAAAATGTTTTTAAATATGCAGATAAGAATACCCAAATTATTTACCGAAGTCTCACCCGAAGTCACGGTATGGGCAATCGAGGGTTACCAACTTTTTGGAGGACCCTGGGCAGGCATGCAGCAGTGAATGAGAGGCAGACACTAGTTTCTCTGGGGCACACTCTGGGTGTAGAGACCTGGCCTGATGTTGGGTGAGGTGCCCTGGTTGTTGCAGGTGTTTAGAGTGCCTGAGGCAAGGTCCCTTTAACCACTTCAGCCCCGCTAGGTGAAACCCCCTTCATGACCAGGCCACTTTTTACACTTCGGCACTACACTCCTTTCACCGTTTATCGCTCGGTCATGCAACTTACCACCCAAATGAATTTTACCTCCTTTTCTTCTCACTAATGGAGCTTTCATTTGGTGGTATTTTATTGCTGCTGACATTTTTACTTTTTTTGTTATTAATACAAATTTAAAGATTTTTTTGCAAAAAAATGACATTTTTCACTTTCAGCTGTGAAATTTTGCAAAAAAAACGACATCCATATATAAATTTTTCGCTAAATTTATAGTTCTACATGTCTTTGATTAAAAAAAAATGTTTGGGCAAAAAAATGGTTTGGGTAAAAGTTATAGCATTTACAAACTATGGTACAAAAATGTGAATTTCCGCTTTTTGAAACGGCTCTGATTTTCTGAGCACCTGTCATGTTTCCTGAGGTTCTACAATGCCCAAACAGTATAACTACCCCACAAATGACCCCATTTCGGAAAGTAGACACCCTAAGGTATTCGCTGATGGGCATAGTGAGTTCATAGAACTTTTTATTTTTTGTCACAAGTTAGCGGAAAATGATGATGATTTTATTATTATTTTTTTTTCTTACAAAGTCTCATATTCCACTAACTTGCGACAAAAAATAAAAAATTCTAGGAACTCACCATGCCCCTCACAGAATACCTTGGGGTGTCTTCTTTCCAAAATGGGGTCACTTGTGGGGTAGTTATACTGCCCTGGCAATTTAGGGGCCCAAATGTGTGAGAAGTACCTTGCAATCAAAATGTGTAAGAAATGACCGGTGAAATCCGAAAGGTGCACTTTGGAATATGTGCCCCTTTGCCCACCTTGGCAGCAAAAAAGTGTCACACATGTGGTATCGCCGTACTCAGGAGAAGTTGGGGAATGTGTTTTGGGGTGTCATTTTACATATACCCATGCTGGGTGAGAGAAATATCTTGGCAAACGACAACTTTTCCCATTTTTTTATACAAAGTTGGCATTTGACCAAGATATTTTTCTCACCCAGCATGGGTATATGTAAAATGACACCCCAAAACACATTCCCCAACTTCTCCTGAGTACGGCGATACCACATGTGTGACACTTTTTTGCTGCCAAGGTGGGCAAAGGGGCACATATTCCAAAGTGCACCTTTCGGATTTTGCAGGGCATTTTTTACACATTTTGATTGCAAGGTACTTCTCACACATTTGGGCCCCTAAATTGCCAGGGCAGTATAACTACGCCACAAGTGACCCCATTTTGGAAAGAAGACACCCTAAGGTATTCCGTGAGGGGCACTGCGAGTTCCTAGAATTTTTTATTTTTTGTCACAAGTTAGCAGAAAATGATGATTTTTTTTTTTTTCTCTTTTTTCCTTACAAAGTCTCATATTCCACTAACTTGCGACAAAAAATAAAAAATTCTAGGAACTCGCCATGCCCCTCACGGAATACCTTGGGGTGTCTTCTTTCCAAAATGGGGTCACTTGTGGCGTAGTTATACTGCCCTGGCAATTTAGGGGCCCATATGTGTGAGAAGTACTTTGCAATCAAAATCTGTAAAAAATGACCGGTGAAATCCGAAAGGTGCACTTTGGCATATGCGCCCCTTTGCCCACCTTGGCATCAAAAAAGTGTCACACATCTGGTATCGCCGTACTCAGGAGAAGTTGGGGAATGTGTTTTGGGGTGTCATTTTACATATACCCATGCTGGGTGAGAAAAATATCTTGGTCAAATGCCAACTTTGTACAAAAAAATGGGAAAAGTTGTCGTTTGCCAAGATATTTCTCTCACCCAGCATGGGTATATGTAAAATGACACCCCAAAACACATTCCCCAACTTCTCCTGAGTACGGCGATACCAGATGTGTCACACTTTTTTGCAGCCAAGGTGGGCAAAGGGGCACATATTCCAAAGTGCACCTTTCGGATTTTGCAGGGCATTTTTTACACATTTTGATTGCAAGGTACTTCTCACACATTTGGGCCCCTAAATTGCCAGGGCAGTATAACTACGCCACAAGTGACCCCATTTTGGAAAGAAGACACCCCAAGGTATTCCGTGAGGGGCATGGCGAGTTCCTAGAATTTTTTATCGCAAGTTAGTGGAATATGAGACTTTGTAAGGAAAAAAGAGAAAAAAAAAAAATCATCATTTTCTGCTAACTTGTGACAAAAAATAAAAAATTCTAGGAACTCGCCGTGCCCCTCACGGAATACCTTAGGGTGTCTTCTTTCCAAAATGGGGTCACTTGTGGCGTAGTTATACTGCCCTGGCAATTTAGGGGCCCATATGTGTGAGAAGTACCTTGCAATCAAAATGTGTAAAAAATGCCCTGCAAAATCCGAAAGGTGCACTTTGGTATATGTGCCCCCTTGCCCACCTTGGCAGCAAAAAAGTGTGACATATCTGGTATCGCCGTACTCAGGAGAAGTTGGGGAATGTGTTTTGGGGTGTCATTTTACATATACCCATGCTGGGTGAGAGAAATATCTTGGCAAACGACAACTTTTCCCATTTTTTTGTACAAAGTTGGCATTTGACCAAGATATTTTTCTCACCCAGCATGGGTATATGTAAAATGACACCCCAAAACACATTCCCCAACTTCTCCTGAGTACGGCGATACCAGATGTGTCACACTTTTTTGCAGCCTAGATGCGCAAAGGGGCCCAAATTCCTTTTAGGAGGGCATTTTTAGACATTTGGATCCCAGACTTCTTCTCACGCTTTAGGGCCCCTAAAAAGCCAGGGCAGTATAAATACCCCACATGTGACCCCACTTTGGAAAGAAGACACCCCAAGGTATCCAATGAGGGGCCTGGCAAGTTCAAAGAAATTTTTTTTTTTTCGCATAAGTTAGCGGAAATTGATTTTTTTTTTGTTTTTTCTCACAAAGTCTCACTTTCCGCTAACTTAGGACAAAAATTTCAATCTTTCATGGACTCAATATGCCCCTCAGCAAATACCTTGGGGTGTCTTCTTTCCAAAATGGGGTCAGTTGTGGGGTGTTTGTACTGCCCTGGCATTTAAGGGTCTCCGCAATCATTACATGTATGGCCAGCATTAGGAGTTTCTGCTATTCTCCTTATATTGAGCATACAGGTAATGAGTTTTTTTTTTCCGTTCAGCCTCTGGGCTGAAAGAAAAAAATGAACGGCACAGATTTCTTCATTCGCATCGATCAATGTGGATGAAAAAATCTCTGCCAAAAAAAAAAAATGGAGGGGAAAGGCGTCTGCCAGGACATAGGAGCTCCGCCCTACATCCATACCCACTTAGCTCGTATGCCCTGGCAAACCAGATTTCTCCATTCGCATCAATCGATGTGGATGAATAAATCATTGCCGGGATATTTTTTTTTATATATATATATATATACATACAAAGTGCTTGCCAAAGCATAGGAACGCCGCCTCCTCCTCAGCTCGTATGCCTCGGCAAACGTATCTGTCACTGCAGAGTAGAAATCTCGTCTTGCAGCGCCGCATACACCGACTTGCGTGTAATCTGACAGCAGCGCAATGCTTCTGTCAGAATGCACATCGGTGCTGCAGCTAGTAGATCGGTTGGTCCACCTGGAAGGTAAAAAGACAAAAAAAAAGAAAAAGAAAAAAACAGGCCACAACGCAATAATTTTATTAACTTTGGAACAGAACATGTAACTTTAACTTTTGGAACTAAACATTAACCTGTTTGCTTACCTGGTTTTTTTTTTGTTTTTTTTTTTGTTTTTTTACCTTTATAGAACAAACCTCTCCTTCCCCATGGGTCAATGTGCAAAGCGCAAATCGCCCAAAGATGTGGCGAAGTGCGTTATGCACTTTGTCCCATGTGAAAGGAGACGTTTGCAGCAGCAGTGAGTGAATGGGCCCTAATAGCCCTGTGTGCCTGTCCTGGTGAGATGATCCCTATGCTAATAGTGTACCTGTGAGTGGTACTTCCGGAAACACTCTCCAAAGCATAGGGCAGGGTGGTCCGGACAGTCAGGACAGAAATAACGGGTGTCACGCCTTATTCCACTCCTGCTACAGACACGACATCTTTTTCGGGGTGACGGTTGGGTTGAGGTACCAGGAACGACATTGGGGAAATGTCGCTCGTGTAGACGGCTAACTACACTGGTGGTTGGGGCCACGGAACCTCCTGGATACAGGAGGTTCTCAATGATCTCTTCCTGAAATTTGAGGAAGGATCCAGTTCTCCCAGCCTTACTGTAGAGAACAAAACTATTGTACAGAGCCAATTGAATTAAATATACAGACACCTTCTTATACCAGCGTCTGGTGCGTCGGGAAACTAAATACGGAGACAACATCTGGTCATTGAAGTCGACCCCTCCCATGTGGAGGTTATAGTCGTGGACTGAGAGGGGCTTTTCAATGACACGGGTTGCTCGCTCAATTTGTATTGTCGTGTCTGCGTGAATGGAGGAGAGCATGTAAACGTCACGCTTGTCTCTCCATTTCACCGCGAGCAGTTCTTCGTTACACAGTGCGGCCCTCTGCCCCCTTGCAAGACGGGTGGTAACGAGCCGTTGGGGGAAGCCCGCGCGACTAGTTCGCGCGGTACCACAGGCGCCAATCCGTTCTAGAAACAAATGCCTAAAGAGGGCCACACTTGTGTAAAAATTGTCCACATAAAGATGGTACCCCTTGCCGAATAAGGGTGACACCAAGTCCCAAACTGTCTTCCCACTGCTCCCCAGGTAGTCAGGGCAACCGACCGGCTCCAGGGTCTGATCTTTTCCCTCATAGACCCGAAATTTGTGGGTATAGCCTGTGGCCCTTTCATAGAGCTTATACAATTTGACCCCATACCGGGCGCGCTTGCTTGGGATGTATTGCTTGAAGCCAAGGCGCCCGGTAAAATGTATCAGGGACTCGTCTATGCAGATGTTTTGCTCTGGGGTATAAATATCTGCAAATTTCTGGTTGAAATGGTCTATGAGGGGCCGAATTTTGTGGAGCCGGTCAAAAGCAGGGTGGCCCCTGGGACGGGAGGCGGTGTTGTCACTAAAGTGCAGGAACCGCAGGATGGCCTCAAAACGTGCCCTGGACATGGCAGCAGAGAACATGGGCATGTGATGAATTGGGTTCGTGGACCAATATGACCGCAATTCATGTTTTTTTGTCAGGCCCATGTTGAGGAGGAGGCCCAGAAAAGTTTTAAGTTCGGAAACTTGGACTGGTTTCCACCGGAAAGGCTGGGCATAAAAGCTTCCCGGGTTAGCGGTGATAAATTGTGTGGCATACCGGTTTGTCTCTGCCACGACTAAGTCTAAAAGCTCCGCAGTCAAGAACAGCTCAAAAAATCCCAGGGCCGAACCGATCTGAGCCGTCTCAACCCGAACTCCAGACTGGGCAGTGAAAGGGAAAACTACAGGTGCGGCTGAAGTTGGGGACTGCCAATCAGGGTTTGCCAGCACCTCTGGGATTCTAGGGGCTCTACGGGCACGTCTTTGCGGTGGCTGCGACGGGGTCACTACTGCACGTGCCACCGTACCAGCTTCAACTGCCCTTCTGGTGCTCGCTACTTCACCAGGTTGTACGGCAGTGCTGGTACTAGGTCCAGGGAGGGCTGGGCTGCTGGTGTATGCCTCACCACGTAATCCGACAGCACCAGCCCCACTCTGCTGCTCTTGAAGCGGATCCTGCGCAACCTGCGGTCTAGCGACACGGGGCCGGGTACGCCTGGTGGTATCAGGGACCTCAGCCTCCTCGTCCGAACTTTGGGTCAGAGAGCCACTGCTTTCTACAGGTTCGTATTCTGACCCGCTGGATTCATCAGATGAGGGTTCCCACTCCTCATCCGACTGGGTCAGAAGCCTGTAGGCCTCTTCAGAAGAATACCCCCTGTTTGACATGTGGGCAACTAAATTTAGGGGTATTCCCTGAGACTACCCAAGAAAAAAAAAGCAAGCCTGTCTTACAAAGGGGAGGCTAGCGAAGTACCGGAGGCCGCTGCGGTTGATAAAAAATATCAAAACTGATTTTTTTATCGCCGCAGTGCGTGTAAAGTGAATGTGCAGTGATCAAAAAAAATTTTTTTCTTTGTCACTGCGGTGGGGCGGGTGTGGGCGAACGCACGTGTGGGCGACCGATCAGGCCTGATCGGGCAAACACTGCGTTTTGGGTGGAGGGCGAGCTAAAGTGACACTAGTACTATTATAGATCTGACCGTGATCAGTTTTGATCACTTTCAGATACTATAAAAGTACAAATGCTGATTAGCGATACGCTAATCAGCGAATAACGGACTGCGGTGCGGTGGGCTGGGCGCTAACTGATCGCTAACTACCTAACCAAGGGACCTAAACTATACCTAAAACCTAACGGTCAATAACAGTGAAAAAAAAAAGTGACAGTTTGCACTGATCACTTTTTTCTTTTCACTTGTGATTGACAGGGGTGATCAAAGAGGTGATCAAAGGGTTAATTGGGGTTCAGGGGGGTGATCAGGGGCTAAGTGTGTAGTGTTGGTGTACTCACTGTGAAGCCTGCTCCTCTGCTGGATCCAACCGACGAAAAGAACCAGCAGAGGAGCAGGCAGCCATATAACAGATCATATTTACAAATATGATCTGCTATCTGGCACTTTGATTGGATTTTTTAAAAATCAGCAACCTGCCAGCCACGATCATTGGCTGGCAGGTTGCTGACGAAATGCTTCTCGAAGAAATGCCGGCGCGAACTGCGCACGCGCGGGCGCATACTCGCGTCATCTCGCGTCTCGCGAGATGACGCGTATATGCGTGACTGTGCGCAGCGCTGCCACCTCCGGAACGCACATGTGCGTTAGGCGGTCCGGAGGTGGTTAAGGATCGTGACGCCAGAGCCTGTAACGGTGGCACACCGGTTGGTAGGAATAGTAATTGAGGTACACAGATTGTATGGTGAACCAAACGTAGCTTTATTTGAAAACAGTCCAACTTTGTACAGTCAATTACAGAGGTTACGGATGATGATGCAGTCCCTTGAACAATATGTCCCAAGCAGGTTTACTTCACAATGATGGCAGGTATAAATCATGCAAGATACTTGGAGGGCAAACAGTTAATGCTTTGCAGTGCAATGCTGCTCTATCCCCTCAGCTATTCTAGCTGGCTGGATCCCAAGGCCCGGATGCCTAAGTGCTGGCTTAAATCCTTGGTATAAATTCCTTCCTCCAGTATAGACCCTTGCTCTTCACTTTATAGTGTTCTGCCCATCAGGTTACTTATCTGTACTTGGTTGTGTTCTCCTCTCTTGGCAGGGAAACTGCAGGTTGCTCCCAGGAGGTGCTCTCCTACTACTGGGGTATCTCAACTGAGCTAAGCTTAGCCTCAGGAGCTTCAGGCTGACGAGGTAACTCCTCTAGTCCCCTGGAATACACTAAGGCCCCTTTCACACGGGCGAGTTTTCCGTGCGGGTGCGATCCGTGCGGCGAACGTATGGCACCCGCACTAAATCCTGACCCATTCATTTCTATGGGGCTGTGCACATGAGCGATGTTTTTAACGCATCACTTGTGCGTTCAGTTGAAATCGCAGCATGCTCTATATTTTCCGATTTTGACGTGACGCAGGCCCCATAGAAGTGAATGGGGTGTGTGAAAATCGGATGGCATCCGCAAGCAAGTACGGATGCCGTGCGATTTGCACGCATGGTTGCTAGGAGACCATCGGGATGGAGACCCGATCATTATTATTTTCCCTTATAACATGGTTATAAGGGAAAATAATAGCATTCTGAATACAGAATGCATAGTAAACCAGCGCTAGAGGGGTTAAAAAAAAATAAAAAAAAATTTAACTCACCTTAGTCCACTTGCTCGCGAAGCTGGCATCTCCTTGTGTCTCCGCTGCTGATGAACAGGACCTGGGGTGAGCTACTCCATTAAATAGAGCTTAAGGACCTTCGATGACGTCACTCCGGTCATCACATGATCTTTTACCATGGTGAATCACCATGGTAAAAGATCATGTGACGTACCATGTGATGACCGGAGTGACGTCATCGAAGGTCCTTAACCTGTATTTAATGGAGCAGCTCACCCCAGGTCCTGTTCATCAGCAGCGGAGACACAAGGAGATGCCGGGCTTCGCGAGCAAGTGGACTAAGGTGAGTTAAATGTTTTTTTTATTTTTTTTTAACCCCTCTAGCGCTGGTTTACTATGCATTCTGTATTCAGAATGCTATTATTTTCCCTTATAACCATGTTATAAGGGAAAATAATACAATCTTCAGAACATCAATCCCAAGCCCGAACTTCTGTGAAGAAGTTCGGGTCTGGGTACCAAACATGCGCGATTTTTCTCACGCGAGTGCAACGCATGACAATGTTTTGCACTTGCGCAGAAAAAATCGCGCATTTTCCCGCAACGCACCCGGCTCTTATCCGGGCAAAAAAACTCACGCCCGTGTGAAAGAGGCCTAACACTCCCCTTTCTGGGCCTTCCTATATATATCCAGGGCTCTCTAGCTCCCTCTAACGTCTGGGAGGCTAAACTGCACCCTGACAGGCCTTACACCCAGTTAACACAGGGAAAAACATGCACATGACATTCAATGCAATAAAACACATTAACCCCTTTTGTGTAGTGCCCATCTTTACCTAGTGGGACACTACACAGGCTGCCAGTCTGTCATGGTCAAGGGTGGATTAAGTGCATCATAGACCGGCCTGGGGCTGTCGACCTAACTTGGGTCCCCTCCCTCCACTTTCCCCTGACATCCTCCCTTCCGTATGGTGCCCAATAGTTATTTTTTTTCTGTTTGAAGAGGTGGCGGTGCTCCATGAGCACTGCAGCCTCGTCCTTGGCCATATGATGTCACATTCATCAGTCACGTAGCATAGGCGCATCTCAGTCCTATCCAAAATAAATAATGGACAGCGCTGACCTTGGTATGCAGTGAGGAGGCACTACGATCTCCTCAAACTGCTGATCGGCAGGGATCACCAGTCTCATATTGATGACCTATCCTGAGGAGGAAGGCCATCAATATGTAAATCCCTGAGAAACTTATGTTTTCTGTAGTGTTACATAGGACTGCAGGTACCATCTACTACATTAGCTGTACTGAGAGAGATATCACAGTTATCCATGGTGTTAAATAGGACTGCAGGTAACATCTACTAGCTGTACTCACTCAGTACAAATGATGTAGCAGATGTTCCCTGCAGTCCTATGTAACACCCCAGATAACACAGTGATAACACTCTGGGTACAGATAATGTAGCAGATTTTCCCTGCAGTCCTGCAGTAACACCACATTGGGGGACATTTATCAATAATGGCGTAATTTGTGCCAAAAAAATGCTAAAGTTACAAACAAAAACTGGTGATTTGTTTCACATTATATATCAAAAGGCGCACACCACTTGTAAAATGTGACTTTTTAAAATGTCAACTTGATTATCCTCCTATTTCTCTTGATTTCCGACATTTTAACACCAACAGCATAAAATGCAACTTTTTTTAAACAAAAATGTGCCATTTCAGCAACCCCCCCCCCCCCACGCCAGACTACACTTGAGACTTTTGAAACATATTTGCGACTTTTGAAGCCTGTTTGCGACAAATTGCGACTTTAATCTCAGACTCGGGGACGTTTTTGTTATTGTTTTGTTTTTGTTGGATGTCAGTTTACTGAGAAAACCCTGCCGTTTAGCTCATATTAGAAAAAACAATTGCATCCTGTTTTATGTTTTAAAATTGTTTTTTTATTGGTTTTACAACAGTAGGACGTACAATCTTAGTTTGCCTTCATAGGCGCAAATACAAGAATGCATCTGAGACAGTACTGTCGTATGATAAAGTGCAAATCACATAATAACAAACAATAAGGGGGAGACAAGAACATAGGAAGGTCTGAGGGGAGGAAAGGGTCGGGAGGGGGGGGAGGGGGAGAGAAAAATCCCCATGTTGCCACATGGATGGACTATTACCAAATACTTGTTGTTGTGCTACCGTCGATGTTTGCGATAACCCTACAGCTGTACAGGTCAGATCGAGAAACCTCTATAGTCTTTCCAAGGTTTCCATATCGATTCAAATCTGTGTGGTGTTCGGGCCTCCCAGTGAGCTATCTGCTCCAGGCAGTACAACTGGTCACATCTAGTGACCCATTGTTTTAATGGGGGAATCTCCGTCTTTTTCCAGTAATGCATCCTGTTTTAATACTTATCTATCACTTGTTCCCACCACGAGTTAGTTTCACTTTTCATAAATGCGACTTTTTGTCAAAAAGTCACATCTTTTTTCCATAAGTGCGACTTTTTACACAAAACACCACCACATAAGCTTAATTGTCTGCAACAATTTGAGACATTTCTGCCGATAAGAGAATGATAAATGAGGCGTAATGTGCGCCAATTTGATAGCCCCGCCCACTTTGACATTTATAACTTATTTCTGGCGTGATGCATTCTTTATGGTGAAAACTCTGGAGAAAACAGTTGATATGTTTGGTGTAAATCAAAACGCCATTCTTTTTGGTGCATTTTACACCATAATTGTGGTGCAACATGTTTAGTAAATCTCTCCCATTATGTAACAGATGTAGCAGATGTTACCTGCAGTCTGGCGCCGCATCCTCCCTGTTGCTGTGCTGCTCCTCTGACCTCCTGCTTTTCTGGCTAGGAGCAGCGCGGCAAGAGGGTGGACTGTGAGCAGCTGAGAGCGAACCTTCAATAGAAGCTGTGCAGCCGCACAGCTTGGGGGGACAGTGCAGCGGTCAGCGCTGCAGAATTCATTGTGTGCATGTGGGCGTTTTATAATCCCCAACTGGTCATAGTAATGGTCTTAGAGATGCTGGATATCCTCCTGTGGTATGTCATACCAAGGTCTTTCAACTTTGACCTGTAGTTTAGCCAAGATGGTTGTTGACTGCTGTATATGGGAGATCTGTTACTCCATTCCAGTCCCAGACGTTTTCAATGTGGGGAGAGTTCTGGAAACTGAGCTAGCCCAGGGAGCTACTCCATACTTTGTAGGGTGCGTTGCATATCTGTCACAAGGGTGTCACGACCTATCGCTGACCCTGTTGTGCCTGGGATCAGAAGGTCGCAGCGGGTGGCTACTCACTCGATTTCAAGAGATTGTTCCTTGACCTAGTGGTGGAAATGGATTCCGGTCCAGGTTTTCCTGCTTAGGTTTGCGGTCCTTTTTGTCCCATTTAGAAATCTGTAGCTTTTCCCTTCAGCTGTTCTCTGTCAGCCAATCCCAGCTACTATATATCCTCCCTTTCTGCTTTCCTTGTTAATGGATATAGACCTTCTTTCCAGATCTTCTATTCTGACCTCTGGTGGAGTTGGAGTTGCTGTGGAGGTGTTGGAACTAGAGCTGTTGGATCTCCAGTTCACTCCTGTTGTGGTCTCCTGTTTGTTGTCTCCCTTTGGGGGTTGTTTGTGGTGTTTGTTCTTTCTTGTCAGTGGTGAGGACTAGTGCTCCCACCGCCCTATTCACTACCTAGGGCTTATTTCAGGGTAAGCTAGGGACAAGGCAAGTGATCGGCATACGGGTTAGCAGCCCGTCAGTGAGTGCTAGGTGAGTTAGGGGTCACCACTCCTCCCTCTCCCTAGTGAAAGGGTACTCTCCTTCCCTCCCCTTTGCGCCGCACGTCTGTTATCTGCTATATCAGATGTGATAATGCAACGTGCCAGTCCGCTGGAATGTATATACAGTTCATCGGGTACTCACGGTTTAGCAGTCGCCTCCCTGGGCCAGCAGTGCAGTGAAGGAGAGAACAGCACTGGATTCTCCGGGGCACACTCGGTTGCAGGGGACACCGTGGTGATTGGACACCTCACAGGTGGTGATTGAGGTGCCCTTGACGGTGAATGGTTGTTGAGTGCCTGGGCGGATGGGCACCTGGTTTGAATAATGTCGTGATGCCAGCACCTTTATGGTGCAAGAGGTTGAGGGTAATAGTGGTGTGGAGTTGGAAGAATGAGGCAGGTTTAAATCCAACGATAAACTTTACTTTAACCAGGTTCTTGGTAACAGTTTACATCCAGCAATAAAACAGTCTCTGATACACATGCAAGTAGGATGTGATAAATCCTAGTAACAGGCTGTGCTGATGATACTGTGTCAGGCTAGCGTGGTAAGTTATGTACTCACTGAGAAAACAGCTCTTGACCTTGCTTCAGACTTCGTTGAGGTAGTCCCAATCCTGAACTTCTACACAAGTGATATGACAGAATCCTTATCTGTCTTCAGAATAATGGTGAGGCTGTCTGAAGCTATTAAGTCCTTCACCTAATTACAAAGGCACCTAGAGCCTACAACAATGGCTTTGTCCTTCCTTTGTCTTGATCCACTAAATATCAGAAATCCACTTGTTGTTCCTGAAGAATAATGGTAGACTTCCCTCCTGCTGTCTTCCTGGAATCCTAAGGTCTATGATGGCTTATCTGGGCCGTAAAGCTCCACAGAGCTGGGAGGAGAGGTCTCTGCTTCCCCCTGTAGCTCCTCACTCCATCTCCTTTTGAGAGCTCCCACACAACCAACTAACTATCTAACTAGGCCTGAACTACACTATTTATACTGTGGTGCTACCCCCATCTAGTGGTGGATGTATGTAGTGCATCTCACAGCCTGGTAAATAGGAATATCACAGGATGATGCAATACAGCATGACATACATATGATAACAAAAAGCTGACACAGTTCCCACAAAAGCTAGTGGGACATGATCAGTGTATAGGCAGGCACTATCTTGTTAAAACACTGCATCTCCTAACTGAGTAAAAAGGAAATAGGACTGGTTCCACAGTGTCCTGGCCATACCAAATGCTGGTCAATTTTCCCTCCATGAATATCAGATGGAAATGGTAGCAAATGGTGCCACACACCATGACATGCAGTGTTGGTCCTGTGTGTCTCTGCATGTGGCAGGCGCAGCACTATGAAGTGCCTTTTGCGCAGTGGCATTAGAAGAATTCTAATATCTCAGACTTTTAGTCTAACCAGACTGTCTGTTACTCTGTAATTCCTCTAGGTTTAAAGAACACACCAAATGCTTGAAATAACTTCTTTATTAACTTCAACTTTTCTTCATATAACACTGCCACCTCCGCAGCAGATAGTCCATGTACATAACACGTGTTGAAAAGATATCACAAAATGGTGGTATGCATAAGATGGTGGTTCAACTGTTCAATCTTGTCATTCAACATAAAATGGTGGATATATTTCTCTCTTAAGTATCTGTACTCTCACTTTAACCGCCTCCGGACCGCCTAACGCAGGATCGCGTTCCGGAGGCGGCTGTCCCAGGCAGAGTCACGCATATGCGTGTCATCTCGCGAGACGCGAGATTACGCTCAAAGCCGGCCCGCGCATGCGCATCGCGGGCCGGCCAAAGTTCGAGGGAGGTTGCATTATCAGCCTGCCAGCCAATGATCATCGCTGTCAGGCTGATGATTTTTTTAAAAACGAATCACAAGCCATTTAACACATTATATTTATAAATATAATGTGTTAAATGGCTGCTGTGCTCCTCTGCTGATTCTTTTCGTCAGTTGGTCTCAGCAGAGGAGCACAGTTCACAGTGAGTACACCAAACACTTCACTTAGCCCCCAGATCACCCTCCATCACCCCAATTAACCCCTTGATCGCCCCTGTCAATCACCTAGTGAAAGGGAAAAAAGTGATCAGTGTAAACAGTTTTTTTTTTTTTCACTGGTATTGACTGATAGGTTTTAGGATAGTTTAGGCCCCTTGGTTAGGTATTTAGCAATCGGTTAGCGCCCAGCCCACCACACCGCAGTCACTGATTCGCTGATTAGCGTATCGCTAATCAGCATTTGTACTTTTATAGTATCTGTAAGTGATCAAAACTGATCACAGTCAGATCTATAATAGTATTAGTGTCACCTTAGCTCGCCCTCCACCCAAAACTCAGTGTTTGCCCGATCAGGCCTGATCGGTCGCCCACACGTGCATTCACCCACACCCGCCCCGTCACAGTGACAAACATTTTTTATTTTTTTTTAATCACTGCACAATCACTTTCCAAGCGCTGCGGCGATAAAAAAATCAGTGTTGATATTTTTTATCAATCGCAGCGGCCTCCGGGTAGTCTCAGGGAATACTGGGTAGTCTCAGGGAATACCCCCTAAATTTAGTAGTCCAAATGTCAAACAAGGGGTATTCTTCTGAAGAGGCCTACAGGATTCTGACCCAGTCGGATGAGGAATGGGAACCCTCATCTGACGAATCTAGCGGTTCAGAATATGAACCTGTAGAAAGCAGTGGCAGTCTGACCCAAAGTTCGGACGATGAGGTTGAGGTCCCTGATAGCACCAGGCGTACCCGGCCCCGTGTTGCTACACCACAAGTTGCGCAGGATCCGCTTCAAGGGCAGCAGAGTGGGGCTGGCGCTGTCTGATTACGTGGTGAGGCATACACCAGCAGCGCAGCCCTCCCTGGACCTAGTACCAGCACTGCCGTACAACATGGTGAAGTGGCGAGCACCAGAAGGGCAGTTGAAGCTGGTACGGTGGCACGTGCAATAGTTACCCCGTCGCAGCCACCGCACAGACAGGCCAGTAGACCCCCTAGAGTCCCTGAGGTGCTGGCAAACAATGATTGGCAGTCCCCAAATTCAGCCGCACCATTAGTTCCCCCTTTCACTGCCCAGTCTGGAGTTCGGGTTGAGACAGCTGGAAATTTTTATGCTGTTCCTGACTGCGGAGCTCTTGGACATAGTCGTGGCAGAAACAAATCGGTATGTCACTCAATTTATAGACGCCAACCCGGGAAGCTATTATGCCCAGCCTTTCCGGTGGAAACCCGTCCAAGTTTCCAAATGAAAAATTTTTCTGGGCCTTCTCCTCAACATGGGTCTAACCAAAAAGCATGAATTGCGGTCATATTGGTCCACGAGCCCAATTCATCACATGCCCATGTTCTCTGCTGCCATGTCCAGGGCACGATTTGAGGCCATCCTGCATTTCCTGCACTTTAGCGATAACACCACCTCCCGTCCCAGAGGCCACCCAGCTTTTGACCGGCTCCACAAAATTCGGCCCCTCATAGACCACTTCAACAACAAATTTGCAGATTTGTATACCCCTGAGCAAAACATCTGCGTAGACAAGTACTTATACATTTTACCGGGCGCCTTAGCTTCAAACAATACATCCAAAGCAAGCGCGCCCGGTATGGGGTCAAATTGTATAAGCTCTGTGAAAGGGCCACAGGTTATACCCACAAATTTCGGATCTATGAGGGTAAAGATCAGACCCTGGAGCCGGTCGGTTGCCCTAACTACCTTGGGAGCAGTGGGAAGACAGTCTGGGACTTGGTGTCACCCTTATTTGGCAAGGGGTACAATCTTTATGTGGACAATTTCTACACAAGTATGCCCCTCTTCAGGCATTTGTTCCTAGAACAGATTGGCTGCTGTGGCACCGCGCGACCTAGTCGCAGAGGCTTCCCCCAACGGCTCGTTACCACCCGTCTTGCAAGGGGGGAGAGGGCTGCCTTGTGTAATGAAGAACTGCTCGCGGTGAAATGGAGAGACAAGCGTGACGTTTACATGCTCTCCTCTATTCACGCAGACACGACAATACAAATTGAATAAGCAACCCGTGTCATTGAAAAGCCCCTCCTTGTCCACGACTATAATTCGCTAATGGGAGGGGTAAACTTCAATGACCAGATGTTGGCTCCGCATTTAGTTTCCCGACGCACCAGACGCTGGTATAAGAAGGTGTCTGTATATTTAATTCAATTGGCTGCATATAATAGTTTTGTTCTCTACAGTAAGGCTGGGAGAACAGGATCCTTCCTCAAATTTCAGGAAGAGATCATCGAGAACCTCCTGTATCCAGGAGGTTCCGTGGCCCCATCCACCAGTGTAGTGAGCCGTCTACACGAGTGACATTTCCCCAATGTCGTTGCTGGTACCTCAACCCAACCGTCACCCGAAAAAGATGTCATGTCTGTAGCAGGAGTGGAATAAGGCGTGACACCCGCTATTTCTGTCCTGACTGCCCTGACCACCCTGCCCTATGCTTTGGGGAGTGTTTCCGGAAGTACCATACACAGGTACACTTAGCATAGGGATTGCATCTCACAGGACAGGCACACAGGGCTATTAGGGCCCATTCACACAGAGCTGCTGCAAACCTCTCCTTTCACCTGGGACAAAGTGCCTAATGTACTTTACCACATCTTTGGGCGATTTGCGCTTTGCACATTGTCCCATGGGGAAGGAGAGGTTTGTCCTATAAAAGGTAAAAAAAAAAAAAAAAAAATCACCAGTAAGCAAAAAAGTTAATGTTCTGTTCAAAAAGTTAAATAAAGTTTATATGTTCCGTTCAAATGTTATTATAAAGTGTATAAGGTGTTCATATGCTTTGGCAAACACTTTGTATATAAAAAATAAAAAATAAAAAAAATCCCGGCAATGATTTATTCATCCACATCGATTGATGTGAATGGAGAAAATCGGGTTTGCCAGGGCATACGAGCTAAGTGGGTATGGATGTTGGGTGGAGCTCCTATGTCCTGGCAGACGCCTTTCCCCTCCTTTGTTTTTTTTTTGGCAGAGATATTTTCATCCACATTGATTGATGCGAATGAAGAAACCTGTGCCGTTCATTTTTTCTTTTAGCCCAGAGGCTAGGTACAACCAGAATAGAGACCAATTAGCAAGCAGTAGATTGATTAATTACTTAGTACCTCCCAGTAAAAAGCACCACAGAACACACAGAGCCATGTATTTTATTTTCTCTAGGTAACTTGAAGAGACCGGCTCCCACAGTTATCCCCTCCCAGGTGTGATACTTTTATGTCCCTCACCCTGAAGATGGTTGCGAGTGTGTTTTTCCCCAGTGCAGTCGGCAGCACCTCGCTCCATTCTCTGCTTGCCTCCCTCTGCATGATGTGGGTTGAGGTTGAGGCAGCAGAGACGCACGCTATAGCGGAGGCGCCCGCGCGAGATGATACTGGGGAATCATGACGTCTCGCGCATGCGCACTCCCGCTGGCGCGTCCCGGAAGTATTTAAACTCTGTGGTACAGTTACTATGGGCGCTCGCCAGGACGCTACTCCCACTGCTTACCGAGGTAAGTAAGGTTAGCGTACGGGGATAACATGTTGGCAAGATCTGGCATAGGTTTGATGCAGCTGTCCCTTCCTCTGTGCACACTCCTCGGTGGTGTTGGGGTATAGGAATTAATTTTTTTACTGATACTCCTTATCTATTATTAGATGTCTGCCTCCCCAGAGAAATCTCTTAAGAGAAAAAGAAAATCCAGACACCGCTCCTGCAGGAATTGTGAACAACCTATGCCAGATGATGCCCTTTCTGATCTGTGTCAGGGCTGCACTTCTGTACATTCTGAGTCTCCTCCCTCCCAGACTAATGACTTTCTGCACTGGTTTAGGGATCAGCTTTCAGTCAGAGCCTCCAATAAAAAAAACAAAAAAATTGCATGTGACTTCAGAGCCACAGTTTGCCTTATCCTCTGACAGTTCCTTATCTGAGGGAGAAATAGACTCAGATTCTGAGCATATGGAGGACACTATGCTGTTCCATAAAGAGAACCTAGGGGATCTTCTCAAAGCAGTCAAGCGCACAATTGAATCCAATAGAGATATTTCTAATAAGTCAAGATGTGACAAGCTGTTTTATTTTCCTAAATCAGGATGCAAAGCTTTTCCAGGGCACCCGCTGCTCAATGATTGGCTAAAGTAGGATTGGGATAAACCAGATAAAAAAACGGATCCCAGTTCCAGATTCAAGCATACATATAAATTAGCGGACGACACATGTAAAGATTGGATGTCAATCCCTAAAGTAGACCTTCCAGTGGCCAGATTGTCAAAAAAGGCGCTTTTTCCATCTGAAGAGTCTTCCTTGATTAAGGATCCGGTAGACAAAAAGGCAGAGTCTTTTTTGAAAAAAGCATATGCGTCCACTGCTTCTTCCTGTGTACCGGCCCTAGTCTCCGTGCCAGTGGCAAGATCTCTGCGGATCTGGCTTTCCCAATTATCCCATGACCTGGAAGATGGGGTTCCAAGGGAAGAAATTTTAAAGAATATCCCGGTTATGAAGCATGCATCTGAGTTCTTGTGTGATTCTCCATTAGATTCATTAAAGTTTGCATCACGTTCTTTGGCTCTCACTAATGCCGCCAGAAGGGCCATATGGATTAGACCGAATGCACACGGCCGTTGTTCACGGCCGTGAGCGGTCCGTGGAACCGCGGCCTGGATTCCTGCTGAGTGCGGGGAGCGCACAGCGTCATTGGTTGCTATGACGCCGTGCGCTCCCTGCTGCCGCCGCAATACAGTAATACACTGGTATGATCTATACCAGTGTATTACTGTACTGTGGCGGCAGCAGGGAGCGCACGGCGTCATAGCAACCAATGACGCCGTGCGCTCCTGCACTCAGCAGGAATTCAGGCCGCGGTTCCACAGACCGCTCATGGCCGTGAACAACGGCCGTGTGCATTCGGCCTTAAGCAATGGTCAGGTGACCTCTTGTCAAGATTCCATTTTTGTAATCTTCCATTTCAGCCCACGTCCTTGTTTGGCCCTCAGTTGGAAAAAATTCTAGAGTCATTAAATGACAGCAAAGCTTCTAAATTTCCAGAAACAAGAAGGAAGCCTTCCAGATCCTTTAGTTTTCAGAGAAGAAGATCCCCTAGATTTTGGAACAAACAGCAGTTTGACAGACAAAGGAGATTTCGTAACAGACAAGAGAGACCTGACTTCAGGAAAAAAGATAAGAAGCCTGCAGAACAATGACACCAGGCCTCATCCCCGGGTAGGAGCGAGATTAAAAGATTTCACCGCAGCATGGGAGAACACGTCGAGCCTGGGTCATTTCCACTATTCAGAGAGGTTATGTCCTGGAATTTTCAAATTACCCTCCAGACCCGTTTTCTTATAAACCAGACAAATCCAGTCATCCTTCAACTATTAGAAGAATTCATAGAGAAGGTGGCATTGGAGCCAGTGCCCTGTATGGAAGCGGGCAAAGGCGTTTATTCCAAGGTTTTCCCGGTACCCAAACCAGGGAACAAGTGGAGGCTAGTAGTGGATCTAACATACCTAAACAAATATATTGCCAAGAAGAGGTTCAGAATGGAATCAATCCGATCAGTGATCTCGCTATTAGAGGAGAACAGCTACATGGCATCGGTAGATCTCCAAGATGCGTATTTATACATTCCAATCCTTCCCAAGCATCGGAAGTATCTAAGAATAGTGATTCAAACTCAACACAGAACATCGCATCTTCAGTTCACCTGTTTACCCTTTGGGAAATCATCGGCACCCAGGGTGTTTTCAAAGGTAGCAGTAGTCCTGACAGAAGCATTGCACCTCAAAGGCATATGTTGCATACCGTATCTAGACGACTGGCTTCTGATAGCGAACTCTGCGGCTCAACTATCGACAGATTTGAAAGAAGCTTTACTAATGCTTCAGAATCATGGGTTTCTGGTAAACCACAAAAAATCTCAACTTGTTCCTTCTCAGGAGATAAAGTTTCTGGGATTCATTCTGAATTCAAAGAAAATGAATGTCAGGCTATCTGCAGAAAGGATAATAGCTATCCAGAAACATGTCTCACACCTGATATCTGCCCCCAGGGTAACATTTCGTCAGGCCATGTCTCTACTGGGTCGATTAACTTCCTCGGTGGATGCAGTTCCATGGGCAAGAGCTCACTTCAGAGAACTACAACATGCCATCCTCACAGCGTGGGACAAGAGTTATCACTCCCTGGACAGTAAGTTTGTAATACCAGTGTCGACGCGTCATCATCTCATGTGGTGGATGTCACCCAAACGCCTTCAACAAGGCAGAAGTCTGCAATCTCAAACCCAGTTTTACCTCACTACGGATGCCTCCTCCTGGGGCTGGGGTGCCCATTTCGACAATCTGTGGGTGCAGAAGAAATGGAACACAGCAGATTCCAAAAGGTCCTCCAACTGGAGGGAACAAAGGCAGTATGCCTAGCCTTGATTCATTTCCAGGATCAACTAAAGAGCCGCAGGGTCTTAATCCAGTCAGACAACGTCTCCACGGTGTACTACATAAACAAACAGGGAGGGACAAGAAACAGCAGTCTCTCCAGGGAATGCAGTCTTCTGATGGCGTGGGCCGAAGTGTGGACCCAAGAAATAACAGCAGTCCATATAAAGGGTGCATTGAATGTCATGGCCGACCTACTCAGTCGCAAGAAGATGCATCTGGGAGAATGGAGTCTCAATCCGGCTGTTTTTGCAGAGATCAAGAATCGGTGGGGAGAACCTTGTATGGATGTATTGGCAACGGAACAGAACAGAAAGACCAAAATATTCTGTTCCATTTACCGCTCCAGTCAAGCGTTTGCGATCGACGGATTATCAGTCAGCTGGAGGGAAGATCTGATATATGTCTTTCCACCAGTTACAATGATCTCAAAGGTACTCAAGAAGATTCAGCAGGACCAAGCAGAAGCAATTGTGGTCCTGCCTTATTGGCCACGAAGAACGTGGTTTTCCCTAGCTCTCAGTCTATCCAAAGGGAGGATTTGGAAGATTCCACCCAGACGGAACCTCCTCAGTCAGAACAGGTTTTTTCATCCGAATCCCAACAACCTCAAGTTATCGGTTTGGAGACTGAGCGGGATTCTTTAATTCATCTAGGTCTTCCCACGGAAGTGATCGATACTCTCCTAGCTGCTCGAAAGCCAGCTACAGTGAAAGATTACAATCGAGTTTGGCGCATCTTTAAAACATGGTGTCAAAGTAACTCAGAAGACCCAGAATCACTAAATACGATCATTCGCTTTCTTCATGAGGGCTTCAAAAAAGGTCTGAAAACGAATACGTTGAAGTTTCACTTTACTGCAATAAATGTGCAGCAACAAGGAAAGTTTTCAAACAATCCATTAATCCGCACTTTCTTCAAAGCCTTAATGAATATTAATCCTTCCTTCCATTCTCCAATTCCATCATGGGACCTGTCGGTGGTATTGTCCGCCTTGTGTAAACCTCTATTCGAGCCGCTAGAAGAAGCTTCCATAAAACATCTGTCTGGAAAAGCCTTATTCCTAGTATCAATCACATCAGCAAGGCGTATAAGTGATCTACAAGCTCTATCCTGCAGAGAACCATATTTCAGGGACTTAGGCCACTCCTTGGTTCTACGCACGATGCCAGGTTTCTTGCCCAAGGTTGCTTTGACTACCAACATTAACCAGGAGATATCACTCCCAGTAATCCAGTCCAACACCCAAGACCAGAATCAAACTCATCTCCTGGATGTCAGAAGAGTACTTCTGTTCTACCTACAAGTTACTTCATCATTCAGAGGAAAGTCTCTTTTTACAGCACCAATATGCCCCTCCCATTTTTTTTATACAAAGTTGGCATTTGACCAAGATATTTATCTCACCCAGCATGGGTATATGTAAAATGACACCCCAAAACACATTCCCCAACTTCTCCTGAGTACGGCGATACCACATGTGTAACACATTTTTGCAGCCTAGGTGGGCAAAGGGGCCCACATTCCAAAGAGCACCTTTCGGATTTCACAGGCCATTTTTTTTTACAGATTTTGATTTCAAACTACTTCGCACACATTTGGGCCCCTAAAATGCCAGGGCAGTATAACTACCCCACAAGTGACCCCATTTTAGAAAGAAGACACCCCAAGGTATTTCATGATGGGCATAGTGAGTTCATGGAAGTTTTTATTTTTTGTCACAAGTTAGTGGAAAATGAGACTTTTTAAGTAAAAAAAAAAAATAATCATAATTTTCCGCTAACTTGTGACAAAAAATAAAAAAGTTCTATGAACTCACTATGCCCATCAGCGAATACCTTAGGGTGTCTACTTTCCGAAATGGGGTCATTTGTGGGTTTTTTCTACTGTCTAGGCATTGTAGAACCTAAGGAAACATAACAGGTGCTCAGAAAGTCAGAGCTGCTTCAAAATACAGAAATTCACATTTTTGTACCATAGTTTGTAAACGCTATAACTTTTTCCCAAACCATTTCTTTTTTACCCAATTTTTTTTATCAAAGACATGTAGAAAAATAAATTTAGCCAAAAGGTAACTGGTTCAGTATACAGTTCTAATTACTACATTAACAATAGGAACATTATATAAAACCTTCCATAAAACACAGCTCTTAGTGGAGTGTGTGTCTGTTCAGCTTCTCTCCTCTGGTGTAATGATTCTAGCAGCTCCTGCTAGGGGGATTTCCAACACAGGCTGTGTGTGAGGCTGGCTGTGATTGGTCAAGACTCCTGGTGTGTGTGAGGCTGGCTGTGATTGGTCAAGACTCCTGGGCAGTAACAACAGTTTAACTATATGCTTTCTGGTGTGTCTGCTGTTTCATTGAGCTTACCTTTTATTTATATAATGAATCTTAAAGGCATATTATCTTTTCTGCTTCTGTGAACACAATATATAATGATTACATGACATCCAAAAACATGAAGTCATAGTAAATAACTCTGCTTTTTGTCTTTAACATATAAACATAGGAACTGTATTAAGGTTATTGGCAGGTCTAGCTCTATAAACACACAAGCTATATTAGCAACCTAGAAATAGCAAAAAAAAGTCCAGCTCCTTTTCCTTAAAAACCAATGCTTTATTCTTTCCCATATTTAATTAAAATCCATGTGTACAAACTGAGAAACTGTAGCACAGTGTGACACGTTTCGGGCAACTTGCGTATGGGCCCTTCATCCAGACATGCACAACTGACTAAAAACGAAATTTTTATATACCCAGACTGTACCCTCCCCTGATTTGGTGATTGACATCACCCACAGCGCAGCCACAGAGGTGGATGCAGTGTGGGGGAGGATGGATCACCTAATCAGGCAACAGGTGATTGTTTCTCAAAGTAAACATAGTGGTATATGGTCTACTAGAAATGTGCACTACTTATATGATCTAATCAATGAACATGGGTTTTCTTTCAAAAACATGCCAACAAAAAACAGTTATTTATATTGTAGAGTGAGGTCGTGTTTCCTATTTAGACCTTTTGGTATACATGTATCTAAGCAGAACATCCAGTAGGTTTCCCTACTTAGTAATTTCTGCCTACGATCCCCACCTCTTATAGGCATAAAAATCCTTTCTAGTCCTTGCACTGTAAACGCTGAAGTATCCCCGCTGTGAACTGTTGCAAAATGCAGAGACGCTGCGGATACATTTCATGTCAAGGCATGTGGAATGTCACTGAGATGTTTTCTTATCCTGACCTTTAATGTATTTGTTGTGCACCCCACATATTGAAGTTCACAACTTTGGCATGTAATTATATATACTACATATTCAGTATTACAATTGATATACTGTTTCATAGTATATATATTCTTGTTTGCTGTTATTACCTATCCGCATATAGCGGCAGCAAATACATTTTTTGCTGCCACATTTGAAATTGCCTTTGAACCGCAGCCATGTGGGTGTATTACTGTACTGATCATTAAACAAACTGGGGCTCAATTTGCTGCCAATCGTTGGTGCCTTTTTTTGACACACATCTCACACCTGCATTTACCACTGCCCCCCAATCCCGATCAAAATTGAATACAGGGATATGTTTTCTTATTATTTTGCATATCTGGTGATACTCCCTGCTGTAGTCTGTTACAAAGGTCACAGGTTTGTTGTTTTTTGAATTACTGTCATTTTTAAATTTATTTCTATTTTTACTGCTTTTCTTTTTCTTTTTTTTTTCCTTATAACAGGCCTGTATATCTTGATCTTCAGGAAAAAGTAAAACCTATCTATTTAAATGATCCACTGTTTGTTTACTTTGTGTTATACTATGCTGTGAATAACCTCTATTCAAAAGTCTCTGTGTAATCACAGAAACTTCTCTGTTGTACAGTTCAGGAGTGGAACAATTCCCTTTTGCTCTAATCAATTCTCCCTTAGGAATATTGTTGACGATAGCAGGAGGAGGCAAGGAGGGTAGTATTTCCGGACGTATCTTTCCGGAAAGTACAAGTGGTGACACTAACTTCATCACCTCCCGACATAAGTCGAAAGTCCAAAAAGACTATAGAGAGGGGGTCACAAGTGTGCTTTAGCTGGATGTGTGGAGTGCAACTATTTAAGGGCTCCACAAAAAGGGTTAAATCCTCCACCCACCCCCTGCCAAACGCACAACATGTCGTCAATGAAACGCCCATACCATTTTATACATTAGCAACCTAGGACAGGTCTTAGCTGGCCAGCTACACTGCATTATGCATGATGGCAGTAGGCACTCTCTAGTCCTCCTCTGAACTCTGATGTGGCCATCATTCGTTCCAAGGCAGAACCTGCTTTCAAGGGGCTCTCTTGTGGCACAAGTGCAGGCAATGTTGGTGATGATGAGAGGTCAACGACGTGCGAGAATGCAGTCCTGCTTCTTATGGTTGGGGGGGGGTGTCACTGCAGAAGAAAGTTGTGATACCATGGCTGTCCATTGAGATACAGAAGTTCTTATACAGCAATTATGGTACCGTATTTTTCGCCCTATAAGACCCACCGGCCCATAAGACGCACCTAGGTTTTTAAGGAGGAAAAAAATAAATAAAAAAATTTGAACCAAAAGGTGTGCCTAATGGTGTTATGTGGGATTTGGGGATGGCACTGTTATGGGGGGGTTGGTGGATGGCATTGTTATGGGGGTCTGTGGATGGCACGGTTATGGGGATCTGTGGATGGCACTGTTATGGGGGGTCCGTGGATGGCACTGTTATGGGGGGTCCGTGGATGGCACTGTTATGGGGATCTGTGGATGGCACGTTATGGGGAATCTGTGGATGGCAAAGGTTATGGGGATCTGTGGATGGCACGGTTATGGGGATCTGTGGATGGCACTGTTATTGGGGACTGTGGATGGCACTGTTATGGGGGGCACTGTGGATGGCACTGTTATGGGGGACTGTGGATGGCACTGTTATGGGGGATCTGTTGATGACACATAAATAGCATTTTACGCTATGTGTCATCCACAGACCCCCATAACAGCGCCATCCATAGAATGACCCCCAATAGGGTTGAGGGGCCGGCATCCAGCTCTGTAACTACAGCGGGCCCGGTGCAGTCACTGTATTCTGCTACACCGGGCCCGCTCACTGTAGGAATCCTAACTGCAGGCAATGCTAACAGTCTTTTATGCAGTCTGTACTTACGATACTAACTTTCCGGCAGGCAGCGGGCAGGAGGCTGAACTGGCGGGCGCTTACAACGTAACTCACTATGTCACGCGCCGGCTCTCCCTTCTTCATTCATAAAGTGGGCGGAGCCGGCGCGTGACATAGTGAGTTACGTTGTAAGCGCCCGCCCGCCAGTTCAGCCTCCTGCCCGCTGCCTGCCGGAAAGTTAGTATCGTAAGTACAGGCTGCATAAAAGACTGTTAGCATTGCCTGCAGTTAGGATTCCTACAGTGAGCGGGCCCGGTGTAGCAGAATACAGTGACTGCACCGGGCCCGCTGTAGTTACAGAGCTGGATGCCGGCCCCTCCTCCCTCATCCATGCCTACTAATACACCCGCCACCGCGCTGCGCAGCATGCGGTCGGCGGTATACAAACTCAAGTATTCGCCACATAAGACGCACTGCCTTTCCCCCCCAATTTTGGGGGGGAAAAAGTGCGTCTTATAGGGTGAAAAATACGGTATATATTTGTCTCTGACCACCGTCATTGACACCAATGCACTACAGAAGCTTCTCATCCAAGATTTGACCAATGGACAATCCAGCTTCTTGAAGCTCCACTATTCAGCCCTTTTCAAAGTCTGTTAAATAGACACATGATGCAAACCTAGGCATAGTGAACGCTTCAACAACACCCAATCGATAGTCCTGTAAGAGAGAAGAGGAAAAACAGTGCTGTCTGATAAAAAAAAAAACAACAGTGATGCCAGACAAAAAAGTCTGTGGAACATCTATATGTATTATTAAAAAGGTTTTTGTGTATCATTTTGCTTTATTAAACAAATGTCCAATGGTCTGGCCTCTGATGAATACAAATGTGTGATACTCCAATAGCACATAATAGGTAACTGATTATAGAAGAAAATATACTTTAAGTGTGTGACCCCCACAATTAGGTGGCCATGCACCCACAGCAGCCAATAGCTAAAGTGGCATAGGTTGCCATGGGTAGGTATGGCTTTGCTGCATTCAAGTCACACTGTGGTGTTGCATCATAAAGGCCTTTTTACACTGGCCAATAATTGATCAATCTCTGATCATTGGCCTGGTAAACTTGGCACCAATCAGCTGATAATTAAGCAAACTCTCATTTGATGGGTCATAGTATCTTTTAAGCTGGTCTAAAAATGATTGTCGTTAGCAGCCCATCTCCCTTATCTAAAGAGGGAATGTTCGGCTGATAATATGCAAGGTCTATGGGGATGAAATTATCTCATTCATTCCCATACAATTTTCATCAGGCAGTGTAAAAAGCTCTTTAAACAGGCGCCACTCTTTGTGGCTAGGCAATGCCCATATAAAAGGAAACTGTTTTGAAAATGCTTGCATTGCCCATGAAATATCAGTTCTGGAACATCGTTTCTTAGACTACTACATTGTGCCATATTTCAGTTATTCCCTCTGGAAATGTGTAAATGGCAAGCATGTGTTGCAATTCCCCTCGTCAAACTAGCATATCCCTTCATAATGGCATACTGATACTGCCAGACTGTAGGGACCTTTTAACAATACTCTTCTTCTTCCTCTGGATGCCTTTCTATTACCGGAGATAATGTACAATTTAAGCCTCATTCACACGTCACTTTTCCACAGACATGTGCTGTACGTGTTCCTCATGGGCAGCACACGTCTCTATTGCTAATAGTGTCTATATTCACACATCAGTGTTTTAGCACGGTCCGTGGCTCTGTGTTTTGAGCACGGATGCATGCTCTATTTTGTCCATCACGCCCATTACAGTCTATGGGTCCGTGATGCATCCATGTTTCACGAATCATTAGAAAGAGCTGCTTTTGAAAATTATTTTTCAGCTGTGCAGGGTCAGAGAAACACGGATGGCACACGGACACACGGACAGAAAAAAAACTGTAACATGGACCACACATGGATCCTTCACGGACAGCTTCACGGATTCATGACTGATCACCCACTCACGGATTTGAGCACGGACACGGATGTGTGAATGAGGCTTAAGTTTCACCAAACCTCATCTTTTTTTTTTGCAAGAGGTCATTTACAGTACACACTCATCAGGATTCTCTCTCTAGTACTAGAGGTAACGTACGGTGCCTCCTTCTGGACCCTTATCTGGCACTGGGGTCTGTATTTTGGGGATGTCTAATCTGAGATCTATATTTAGGGTGTGACAGACGAAATTATAAAGAGGGGGTCTACATTTCTTCTAGACTTCTGAAGCAATCATGGAGTTAATATAAAAGAGGCAGAGATACTTCTCTGGATTAGGTGTTGGTCAAAACCTGGTTATCAGGCCTGGATTGCTGGGGTTGGGGGCAGGCTCCCAACTCTACTCATTGTTCTGTGCTGGCTCATTAGGAGTCACCTGGGTGCAGTGGCGTACACACAATCCATGGGGCCCCTGTGTGAAACTGATCCATGGGCCCCCCCCGCTGCCGCCCCCCAGTGGCGGATTCAGAGCCTGGTCTCGGGAGGGGCACTTCCCTGGGCAATAGGAGATTATGGGGCCCCTGTGTCCCCGCCCAGTCGCCCACCCTCAAGCCACACCCACGCACAGCCCTACCTATATATAGCGCCCATACCTCTTACATCCAGTGACGTCTCCTTTGAAGTACAGTAGATGTTCTCTTTCTTCATCTTCTCCATTTAGACCTGACCACCATGATGATTTCTTTGAGACATCTCTCATCTCTGCAGAGTTTGACAGACAGACAGACATCTTAGTTTCCTACCCCCATCAGACCCCCAGTCAGCCCCCATCAGACCTCAGATCAGCCCAAAGACCCCCATCAGACACCCAGTCAGCCCCCAGATCAGCCCAAAGACGCCCAGTCAGCCCCCATCAGACCTCAGATCAGCCCAAAGTCCCCCACTCAGCCCCCATGCCCATCAGACCTCAGATCAGCCTAAAGACCCCATCAAACCCCCCAACTCAGCCACCAGATCATCAGCCCAAAGACCCCCCAGTCATCACCCATGCCCATCAGACCTCAGATAAGCCCAAAGACCCCCATCAGACCCCTCAACTCAGCCACCAGATCAATCATCAGCCCAAAGACCGCCCCCAGTCATCCCCCATGCCCATCAGACCTCAGATCAGCCCAAAGACCCGCTCATCAGCCACCAGATCAATCATCAGCCCAAAGACCCCTCAGATCAGCATCAGCCCAGGGCCCAAAGACCCCAATCCCATCAGCCAGGGCCCTCACTACTCCAGTCAGTGCTGAGGGATCCTGTTCCTGCGAGACCTGCCGCAGGAGTTCACATGTCTCGTGGGATTGACGCCGACGCCGTGCTCGCTCCAGCCCGCAAGAAGAGAGATTCCTTCGGATGGATCTGAACTACTTAGCGCACGCGCAGCTGCAAGGGGCAGGGCCAGGGGTCTGCAGGCGGCCGGGAACGGTCGCAACTGCGACCCCTGCATCCCCTATATTTACGCCACTGCCTGAGTGAGCTCTACAAGGGAAGTATGAGCCTCTTAGATGGAGCAACTTGGGGAAAGTAGTCGGTGCTGTGAATCTAGGAGAATATGGACCTATGTATTTGGTGGCAGGTACTAGGCCTGCGCCAACCCCCCCCCCCCCCCCCCCTCCCCTAGTCATCTGCCAGGGCCCGCCCCTCACTACTCCAACTCCAGTCCTTACTCTTCCTTACTGGGGCTGCCGGTGCTGTGAATCTAGGAGAACATGGACCTATGTATGTGGTACCAGGTACTAGGCCTGCGCCGTGTCAGCTAGGAGCAATTCATGTTTAGTTAGTGGCAGATAGTATTAGGTTTTCTTTTGCTCGTTTCAGTTTCTGTTATTTTGACCTGATAATAAAACTGTCTACCATCTACTCCATGAGATGTCCATCCCACTACCTAATGGTGTAGGATGCGGGCACAAAAAACTGAAACCAAAAAGTGACCTAAGGAAAATGTAAAGGAACAGCTCCCCATATTGCATCCTTCCTAACCGGAGGCAGCTGTCTCAGGCAGAGTGACGCATCTATGCGTCATTTCGCGAGACGCGAGACTTCCTGTGAACGTGCGCACACAGGCGTGCGCATTCACAGGATCGGAAGGTAAGCGAGTGGATCTATAGCTTGCCAGCGGCGATCGTTCGCTGGCAGGCTGTAGATGCGATTTTTTTAACCCTTAACAGGTATATTAGACGCTGTTTTGATAACAGTGTCTAATATACCTGCTACCTGGTCCTCTGGTGGTCCCTTTTGCTTGGGTCGACCACCAGAGGACACAGGCAGCTCATTAATAAGTAGCACCAATCACCACACTACACTACACCCCCCCTGTCACTTATTAACCCCTTATCAACCCCTGATCACCCCATATAGACTCCCTGATCACCCTGCTGTCATTGATCACCCCCCTGTCATTGATCACCCCCCTGTAAGGCTCCATTCAGACGTCCGTATGTGTTTTACGGATCCATGGATCGGATCCGCAAAACACATACGGACGTCTGAATGGAGCCTTACAGGGGGGGTGATCAATGACAGGGGGGTGATCACCCCATATAGATTCCCTGATCACCCCCCTGTCATTGATCACCCCCCTGTAAGGCTCCATTCAGACGTCCGTATGTGTTTTGCGGATCCGAATCTGTGGATCCGCAAACACAGACACCGCGGATCTGCAAAACACATACGGACGTCTGAATGGAGCCTTACAGGGGGGTGATCACCCCATATAGACTCCCTGATCACCCCCCTGTCATTGATCACCCCCCTGTAAGGCTTCATTTAGACATTTTTTTGGCACAAGATAGCGGAATTTTTCTTTATTTTTTATTTTATTTTTTTTCTTACAAAGTCTCATATTCCACTAACTTGTGTCAAAAAATAAAATCTCACATGAACTCACCATACCCCTCACGGAATCCAAATGCGTAAATTTTTTTAGACATTTATATTCTAGGCTTCTTCTCACGCTTTAGGGCCCCTAAAATGCCAAGCAGTATAAATACCCCACATGTGACCCCATTTCGGAAATAAGACACCCCAAGGTATTCGCTGAGGGGCATATTGAGTCCATGAAAGATTGAAGATTCACATTTTTGTACCATAGTTTGTAAACGCTATAACTTTTACCCAAACCATTTCTTTTTTACCCAAACATTTTTTTTATCAAAGACATGTAGAACAATAAATTAAGAGAAAAATTTATATATAATTTACAACTGAAAGTGAAAAATTTCATTTTTTTGCAAAAGGTAAATTTTGATTAATAACAAAAAAAGTAAAAATGTCAGCAGCAGAGAAATACCACCAAATGAAGAGAGTGAGAAGAAAAGGAGGTAAAATCCATTTGGGTGGTAAGTTGCATGACCGAGCAATAAACAGTGAAAGTAGCGTAGTGCAGAAGTGTAAAAAGTGGTCTGGTCATTAAGGGGGTTTAAGCTAGGGGGGTTGAGGTGGTTAAAGTGTGCATGGTTATGATGGAGAAGGTGGTTAAAGCCATGTCACATCAAAGAAGGAGGCTACTAGAGTCTGGCAGATAGCTCTAGCAGAAACAAGACACTAGATAATAAGAATTTTATGGATCGGTACTTAAGGTCCCTGCCCAGTGGGTGAACCCTGGGGATCCAAATAATGCTGACCAGTTGATGGAGATGGTGGTGAGGTTCACAGCTGCCAAGGAGCTGATGAGTCTGCCGCAACGCACCCTAGTGCCACAGCGGAGATCTCCAGGACAGCCTGGTAAGACTGTTCTAGGGGAAAAGGGGGCTGGCAAATCTGATAGACTAGTCACTAGTGCATAAAAGCAGAGAGAGTGAAAGCCAATATTCTGGAGACATGGCAAGCTGCGCTGGAAAGGTCTGTGCTTTATAAAAGACTCAGTAAAGATTAAGGGTACTTTCACACTAGCGTTTTTCTTTTCCGGCGCTGAGTTCCGTCCTAGGGGCTCAAATCCGGAAAAGAACTGATCAGTGTTATCCTAATGCATTCTGAATGGAGAGCAATCCGTTTAGGATGCATCAGGATGTCTTCAGTTCAGTCTTTTTGACTGATCAGGCTTTTCAGAAAACCATAGCATGTTGTATTGTTACCTCCGGCCAAAAATCCTGAACACTTTGACTGAACGCCGGATCAGGCCTTTTTCCCATTGACTTGCATTAACGCCGGATCCGGCGCTGTGTGTTCAGTCAAACCGGATCCGGCTTTTGCATGTTAAACCAGAAAAATGTGAAAAAAAGTTAAAGTCCATAAATGGCGGATCCGTTTTTTCCATTGCATTTTTACATTGTGATCAAAATCCTGATCAGGATTCAAATGTAATCCATTTTCACACGTTTTTCCGGATCCGGCGGGCAGTTCCGGTGTCGGAATTGAACGCCGGATTTAAACAACGCTAGTGTGAAATTAGCCTTAAAAGGATGCTTCAGATTTCAAATGTCATGTTGTTGCCAGTTGCTGGATGACTGCTGTGCCCACTGAGCGCAGACTGAATACTGACGTGTAGTTACACCTACCGGACAGCAGGTGGCGGTGCTGAAGCTAGATTTGACGAGCAGCAAACAAAAGAAGGAGGAGCCAGATGTGGTGCCCGGCGTCAGGCTCGCCTCATCCATTCGTCGCTGTCAGAGCAGCCCCGGCCGGTGTACAGACTGCCTGGCAGCTGCTCTCGTTATCTTCATGCAGACATCCCGGGCACCCCCGGAGCACCAGGCACCGCAGCGCACGGGACTGATCCAGTGATGCAGGAGCATCTGCCTATACTGCCAGCCCATGTCTGAGCGGGGTCGCCTGTAGCAGCTAGTGCCCGCAGCCTTTCATATGTAAATACCCATCCAGTACCCCCAGGTACCCTTCCAGCAATCCCTCGGGGCGACATCCACACCCTACCGGAGGCGAGGCGCAGGCAGGGCATCGCTATGAAGCAGGCGCTCATGGAGGTGATGAGGATGAACCGCATCTGCAGGATGGTGCTGGTCACTTGCTTAGGATCTTTCGTCCTGGTCATCTTTTATTTCCAAAGTATGTTGCACCCAGGTAAGTGGCACCACCCCGTGCCCATCTGTTCCCTGCCAGGCTGTCATATTCAGCACTTGGCACTGAGAGTTCATGTGATCTCTATGGGCACCCTCCTATGTACTGGGTGTGCCAATGACTTCTGACATTTTGTGATGTTCTGCTGTTACCTCTTACGCCAATTATTATTCACTTGCCTCATCTTTGATCACTTTACCATGTGCCCTCTGCTGGCATACAGCCTGGCGCTGAATTACAAACAATTTTCCATTTTCACACTGTACAGTCTTTAAATATGGCTCCTATACTTGTGCCCAGGACATGATGGCAGCTTGAGACTTTTGGCGTATTGTCTCTCCTAGGTGTCCAAACTTTCTAAGTCATCGTGCCACATAGGTGTAAAACATTCTGCAGCACCGTAAAGTGCGCAAAAGTTTACGGCAAGAAATAGTTGTCACGTGCTGGGAATTTCTGGGAGACTTTTTATGCCCAGGTCACATTTCTTGTGTTTCTTCAGTGGAAAGCATTACACTGGTCTGTATTACTTTAAGGGTTAATTCTGGATTTGTGTCATTTGTGGTGTGATCTCTGATGCCTCCATTCTTATTAATTAAGCTTCATGATAACCGTGTCACTATGGGAAGCCAATTGCGCTCCCAGTGCCGGCTAATAGAGAAGCGTAAGTGCTGCACAATGTGCTCTAATTGTCTGGTAATGTCTGGACTCATTCCTAAGTGCACCCCCTTTAAATTTGTATCATTTGTGCCTTCACCAGTTCCTAGTCTATTACCTAAAGAGTTCTGACAGTTTATTGCCGGGAAGGTTCTAGTAAAGATCTAGTGAAGTGACCCCATGGTTTGTGTATGGTTGAGGTTCACAATTTACGGTATCTCCAGCAAAATTCAGTTTTTGTGTTCTGGTATAGGAACAGCCAGATACGGTACAGATCCCATTGACTATAAAGGGGTCCGTCAGGTATCTGGTTGGGATTCCAGTATTCTGCCGGCCCCCCAAAAAAATAGAGCGTTGCCATGGGAGCTCCTGTTGGAACCTCTGCCACAGATGTGAAGCTAGCCTTACGTGTCTAACGGTTGTTTGAAATGCATACATAGATATTATCTAGATATAATGGATATAAGATAGATGTTGGATACAGTGATTGTATGATAGAGATAATACATAGATAGAAGGTAGATTGTAACATCATGTAGGTAGATGTTTAGATGACAAATAGTGACATCCGATCGATAGATAGATAGATAGATAGATAGATAATATATACAGGTGAAACTAGAAAAATTACAATATCGTGCAAAAGTCCATTTATTTCAGTAATGCAGCTTAAAATTAGAATTTTGTGAAAAGCTTCAATATTCTAGGCTCAGTGTCACCCTCTAGTCAGCTAATAATCCATACCCCCTGAGCAAAGGGGACCTGAGATTGTGACTTTGGGGTTTCATAAGCTGTAAGCCATAATCATCCAAATTATACAAAATAAAGGCTTGAAATATCTCACTTTGCATGTAATGAGTCTCTCTCATATATTAGTTTCACCTTTTTTAGTTGCATTACTGAAATAAATGAACTTTGCACGATATTCAAATTTTTCGAGTTTCACCTGTAGATAGATGAGATTGTTACATCCTGTAAGTTGTTATCAGGTACTTATTTAGATGATAGATAAGATGTAAGATAGATAGATAAATAAATGGATAGATAAAACAAAAAAAAGTAAAGAGCAGCACACAGACAGCAATAGAAGTGCAAATTTCTTCAAAAGACCGGCGACCGAGGTCTTGCTGAATACATTGAAAAAAGGGGGAAGGCAGCACTCCAAAAATCGTGAAGAAAATGGGTGGTTTATTAACCCATGTGACAGCAATGTTTCAGCTCTGTCTGCGGGGTCTTTGGCTTGACAAAGGCGCTATAGAGAGAGCTGAAATGTTGCTGTCACATGGGTTAATAAACCACCCATTTTCTTCATAATTTTTGGAGTGCTGCCTTCCCCTTTTTTTAATGTAGATAGATAGATAGATAGATATTAGATAGATAGATAGATATTAGATGAATGGATAGACAGATGTGAGATATAGAGCGTAATATCCTGTAGGTAGATAGATATTAGGTACATATTAAGACAACATAGTTTGTGACATCTTATAGATAGCTAGATAGACAGATAAATAAACTTTTCCTTCATGTCTTCCAAATTTCCAAATGATTTTTCCAATGGTATTTATTACATTTTTTTCATTTATCATCCCTAAAGTTTGATTATTACAAAGTTCTTTTAATGTATCTGCAGAATAATGTACTGTTAAATGATGAGCATATACCTAACACTTTTTTTTTTTTATTGCATTTTACTTATTTTGGGATAAACCTCATTTTTTCAATTGGTCTTTTGCAAAAAAAGAATGTCACAGTTTTCCCCCCCACAGCTTTCACTGAGTATCTGCAGGCTGTTGCTTCTCCCCTTCACGGTGCATCCATCAGAGACCCTTCTGTACTTTCCTAACAGCTCAACTCGTTCTAGCTAAATTGTTATCAAACTTCTTAGGGTACTTTCACACTAGCGTTTTTCTTTTCCGGCATAGAGTTCCGTCCTAGGGGCTCAATACCAGAAAAGAACTGATCAGTTTTATCCCCATGCATTCTGAATAGAGAGTAATCCGTTTAGGATGCATCAGGATGTCTTCAGTTCAGTCATTTTGACTGATCAGGCAAAAGATAAAACCGCAGCATGCTATGGTTTTATCTCCGGCAAAAAATACTGAAGACTGGCCTGAATGCCGGATCCGGCAATTTTTTCCATAGGAATGTATTAGTGCCGGATCCGTCATTCAAAATACCGTAATGCCGGATCCGTCGTGCCGGCCTGCGCATGCGCAGACCGGTAAAAAAAAAATGTGAAAAAAAAATACAAGACGCATCCGTCTGTCTGCATGACAAGCTGAGAGACGGATCCGTTCTTGCAATGCATTTGTGAGACGAATCCGGATCCGTCTCACAAATGCTTTCAGTCACATCAAAATCGGCGGATCCGGCGGGCAGTTCCGACGACGGAACTGCCTGCCGGATCAAACTGCCGCAAGTGTGAAAGTAGCCTAATACCGCAGCATGCTACGGTTTTATCTCCGGCCAAAAAAACTGAAGACTTGCCTGATTGCTGGCATTTATTTTTCCATAGGAATGTATTAGTGCTGGATCCGGCATTCAAAATACCGCAATGCCGGGTCTGTCCTTCCGGTCTGCGCATGCACAGACCTTTAAAAATGGAAATGTAAGGGTACTTTCACACTAGCGTTTTTCTTTTCCGGCGCTGAGTTCCGTCCTAGGGGCTCAAATCCGGAAAAGAACTGATCAGTTTTATCCTAATGCATTCTGAATGGAGAGTCAGTCCTTCAGGATGCATCAGGATGTCTTCTGTTCAGTCTTTTTGACTGATCAGGCTTTTCAGAAAAACGTAGCATGCAGTATTTTTACCTCCGGCCAAAAAGCCTGAACACTTTGACTGAACGCCTGATCAGGCTTTTTTCCCATTGACTTGCATTAACGCCGGATCCGGCCCCGTGTGTTCAGTCAAAACGGATCCGGCTTTTGCATGTTAAACCCGAAAAATGTGAAAAAAAAGTTAAAGTCCATAAATGGCGGATCCGTTTTTTCCAATGCATTTTTCCATTGTGATCGAAAGCCTGATCAGGATTCAAATGTAATCCGTTTTCACACGTTTTTCCGGATCCGGCGGGCAGTTCCAGTGTCGGAATTGAACGCCGGATTAAAACAACGCTAGTGTGAAAGTAGCCTAAAAAAACAGATCCAGTATTGCAATGCATTTTTCTGACTGATCAGGATCCTGATCAGTCTGAAAAATGCCTGATCAGTCAGAAAAAATGACATGCGTTTGCATACAGTTTGCCTGATCAGGCAGGCAGTTCAGGCAACGGAACTGCCTGCTGGATCACACTAACGCTAGTGTGAAAGTACCCTAAGAATTTAGCTAGAACGAGTGTTTATGGTTGGTCAGGAGTTCAGAGATGGAACTGTCAGAGCAGCTCTCTGATGGATTCACTAAGAAGTAGTAGCCTGCACTCAAGGTAAAAGCTGCGGAGGAAACATTTTTAATGAAGACCAAGTAAAAAATTGATTTTTATCCCCAAATTACTATAATGCAGTGATAAAAAATGATTGCCCCCCAAAGGTCTCGCCAGCCTTTCTATGACTATATGTAGAGGGTTTGTGCCAAGGATAGGGAATAAGTATCTTATATGTGGGATGGCGGACCACTAGGATCCTCATTGATTATAAGACTACTGGAGATAGCCAAGTACAGTGCTCATCTTGGACACTTGCATAGAGAATGAATGGAGTGGCAGCAGACATGTGCAACCTGCCGCTTTATTCATAGGTGGCATGGCATTCCCAGGGGGTTGGACCTCAATGATTTTGTACTCACCCTTTATGCTGGGGCACATCCCTATTGAGTCCTAGGCTACATGCTGGGTGTATGTATTCAGGACACAGTGCTCTAAGTTGATTCCTAATATTCTTATGATATACAATCATGACTATTATACTTTATAATACACACATACGGTACTCAGATGCTGAAGATTAGGGCAGAGCTTCCTCTCTAAGGCTACTTTCATACTTGCGTTTATCCGTCATAGGATCTCAATATCGGAGAAAAACGCTTCCGTTTTGTCCCTATTCATTGTCAATGGGGACAAAACATAACTGAACAGAACGGAATGCTCCAAAATGCATTCCGTTCCGTTTGGTTGCGTTCCCATATTGGAGAGCAAATCGCAGCTTGCTGTGGTTTTCTTTGCGGCATGGGATGCAAAGCAAAACTGATCTGGCATGACCCACAATGCAAGTCAATTGGACTGGATTCCTTTTCTTGGACACAATAGAAAACTGATCCGTCCCCCGTTGACTTTCAATGATGTTCAAGACAGATCCGTCATGGCTATTTTAAAAATAATACAACTGGGTCCGCTCATAAAGGTTGTGTTATCAGAAACAAAAGCGTTTTTGTTGAACCCTACCGGATCAGGAAAAAACGCAAATGTGTGAAAGTAGCCTAAGATTGATTGCTATAAAATGGTGTTTTATACTGTTTCACAGCAGTTGGGACACAGATCCTGAAGAACATCTTTTCAATGAGAGAGTGAGGGCCGCTCATCTCTGTATAATCATCAGGATCTAACATCAGAATGTGATGTTTATATAGATATTATCTAGATATGTCAATATATACATATTATATTATTATTATTATTATTAATAATATAAACTATTTCTCAAAACATTATTTAGGCTACTTTTACATCAGCATTTTCCTTTCCGGTATTGAGATCCGTCATATGCACCAGAATACATTCCGTTCCATTTCATTGCGTTCCCATGACGCACACAAAAGCGCTGCAAGCAGCGTTTCTGAGTGCGTCCTGGGATAATGATCAAGACAGATCTGAAAAAAAACTGGACCGGCAACCTATTGACTTACAATAAATTTAGTGACGGAACCGTCTTGTTCATTTGAGATATAATACAACTGGATCTGTTCTGAACAGATGCAGACGGTCGTATTATATACCCGATGAGCCCATGCCGGATCCAGCAGATGTGAAAGTAGCCTTAGTTTATAAGATCACTTTGCAGGTAGGTAGTGCTATAAATACAAATCCATCATTACTGAGCCGTGACTCTACCAGCAATATATGCAGATATGCAGGCGGTGTCCTCTGTGCACCATCGAGTATTGCGTTGCACTTGAAGTGCAAGTGTCTAGCACAGTAATCTGAGATCACGCTTCTTGTTGGTGCTGAGTGATTTGCAGAAGACTCCATTACTACTCCTTAAAGATAGTCTATTTAGCAGATTGGACACGAAAATGCCCAGAGCAGGGTTGTAGAGCCATTTGTTCCCATCAGGATTAGTCTCAGAAGTCTGTAATGAACATGCTAACCGTGGGGTGAGTTCAAGCGCACTGCCGTGACACATGAGCACACTTGAAAGGGATGCATTGGCAGCTCGTGGCTTCCATGTATTTCCATTGGGAGCAGATGAAGAGCAATATTATTTGGCAAAAGTCTTACATTTACTGAAGTTACAGGTTTTTTTTTTAAGACTGGCAGCTTTCTCTCAATGGAGGTTCACAAACAGTCCCACTATATTATAGTACAGTTATGTGTAGAGAATGGACATAAGTAAGTGTTAAAGGGCCTTCTAGGACTTCAATATTGATGACCTAACCTCAATAAAGGACATCAGTATCAGATCGGTGGGGGTCTACCACTCGGCACCCCCACCGATCAGCTGTGATTTTGAGGATTTCTTTAGTTTACTTAGTACTAGGAAACCCCGTAATGTACCAGTTTGACTCAAATTGTTTAGGGAATAAGCAAAATCTTTTTTTTTTTTTACGTTAAAAATGTTCTTAAAATATGGCTTATGATCAGATATAAGCTGTGGACTTAAATAAGGAGAGAGCCCCATGTACGGCTCCACATGGACGCAGTGGCTGCCTCATATGTTCTCCAGATAGGAGAGGGTTCCTGTCAGTGGGGTTATCACGTGATTAATGTAAAAAATACAAATCATATAGTACATGACAATATTTTTATAACAAAGCTAGAACCAGAACTAGAGATCTCCCCATTAATTGCTGCAATTGTTCTGCTAGATTCATTTCAAGTTGGCAACTCAGGGGGCACGTCCTTTCTGCTCAAACTCTCCATCTATCACATTTTTGGGGGCATGTCCCTTCTGCTGCAGTTCTCCCTATTACAGCTGCTACACCTCTGCCCCTTTCACAGCTCAGGGGCACGTCCTTTCTGCTACAACTCTCCGTCTATCAAATTTTTTGGGGCATGTCCCTTCTGCTGCAGTTCTCCCTATTACAGCTGCTGCACCGGTGCCCCTTTCACAGCTCAGGGGGCCATGGGCTTTCTACTGTAGCTCTCTTCCTGTAAGGCTACATGCACACGACCGTGCCGTGCCTTCCACAATTTGCGGAACGGAAATGGGCGGCCATTAATATAACTGCCTATTCTTGTTCGTTTTGCGGACAAGAATAGGACATGTTATATTGTTTTTGTGGGGCCGTGGAACAGAGCAACGGAGTGCTGTCCGCATCTTTTGCGGCCCCATTGAAGTGAATGGGTCCGCATCCGAGCCGCCAAAATGGGACCCAAACAACGGCTGTGTGCATGAGGCCTAACTCACAGCTTCAAACAGAAGATAGGGCTAGTGGCAATTGAAGGATAGAATGTAATATGTGCATCCGTCTCAGGTAGACAGAGACATAAGGAAAAGAACAAACAGCAGATGGCACTTTACAGATACATTTTATTAAATAATTCAGTGACCAAGCCAGCTTCTTAATTACATCCAATGATAAAAGTACTCAGATCCAGTTTCTGGTTTGAAAACTGTAGAATATTTTTTATGGGGCAACTTTAAGGGCGTGACGGATTTGATCCGGATGCTGCGATTTTGGCACTAAAACAAGTCAGTTTTGTCTGCGATTGCGTTTAGTTGTTCAGTTTTTTCCGCGCGGGTGCAATGCGTTTTGATGAGTTTTTCACGCGCGTGATAAAAAACTGAATGTTTACAAACAACATCTCTTAGCAACCATCAGTTAAAAACGCATGGCATCCGCACTTGCTTGTGGATGCAATGCGTTTTTCACGCAGCCCCATTCACTTCTATGGGGCCAGGGCTGCGTGAAAAACGCAGAATATAGAACATGCTGCGATTTTTACGCAACGCAGAACTGATGCGTGAAAAACAACGCTCATGTACACAGACCCATTGAAAAGAATGGGTCAGGATTCAGTGCGGGTGCTATGCGTTCACGTCACGCATTGCACCCGCACGGAAAACTCGCTCGTGTGAAAGGGACCTAAGGGTACTTTCACTTGCGCTGAGTTCCGTCCTAGTGGCTCTATACCGGAAAAGAACTGATCAGGCATATCCCAATGCATTCTGAATGGAGAGTAATCCGTTCAGGATGCATCAGGATGTCTTCAGTTCTGTTGTTTTGACTGATCAGGAAGGAGATAATACCGCAGCATGCTGCGGTTTTATCTCCAGCCCAAAAAACTGAAGACTTGCCTGAATGCCGGATCCGGCATTTTTTTCCATAGGAATGTATTAGTGCCGGATCCGGCATTCAAAATACCGGAATGCCGGATCCGTCCTTCTGGTCTGCGCATGTGCAGACTGGTAAAAATGTGAAGAAAAAAAATCTAAACGGATCAGTTTGTCCGTATGACGGACCCATTCTTGCATTGCATTTGTGAGACGGATCAGGGTCCTGATCAGTCTTAAAATGCAAACAGTTGGCATACGTTTTGCCGGATCACTCTGCCGCAAGTGTGAAAGTAGCCTAAGATGACATATTTTCATGCAGCCCTGATTGGCACACGGGTATTGAAGAGGCACAATCACTGTTTCAGCTTTTATAGGGCATGGTACACATACCCTGATACAGGTGAAGCCATTCCTTGCAGCAGCTTTCCGTCCTCATGCTTACACTGTTTATATTTCATGGCGTTCTCTGTACAGCTCTGCAGCCTATGTGGGCACATTAATAATATGTATAATCTACATAGGCATGAGCGCTCTTCAGCGATCAGTCAGCGAATGAAGACGCTATACCATTTCTTATGAAACTCTGTTCTCTGGTCTGATGAGCGCAGTCTCATTCATCTCTGCATTTTGCTGAAGCAGACACTCCGTACAGATGTTTCCTAGTGATTACAGTACGGCACATCAGTGTAATACAGCTCTACGTTTTATTCTGATATCTTCATATGTCTCTTTTAGTCATTTATGTGTTGCTAATATTAGTGTATTGCTATAAGAAAGTGCTGACGCAGATTAGTGTTGGCATGGACTTTGAACCATAACCTTCGGGTAAATGAGGACCTAAGAGAAAAAATGAGAAGCTGTGGTCTTAAGTATAATGTAATATATGTATCATGATTGGTTATGTTAAATTATTACTTTCCAGGATTTAAATGTTATCTATCTATCACTCTTATACCAATCTACCTACCTATCTATCTATCTACCCATCTATTCTGTATCTATATATTATCTATCTATCTATCTATCTATCTATCTATATCTATCTATATATCTATCACTCTTATACCAATCTACGTATCTACCTATCTATCTATCTATCTAGTTTCAGTACTAGTGGCCGCAAAGATGTAGGTTGAAATCGACAGAGGGACCCTCTGCATCTCAGCTGTTTTGGTAGTGGGCCCAGTACCACATTAACAAAAGGTCCACATATGTTGGGCGAGATTTATCGAAACTGGTGTAAAGGGAAACTGGCTTAGTTGCCCATAGCAACCAATCAGACTTCACCTTTCATATTCCAAAGGGGCTCTGAAAGGTGGAATTTGATTGGTTGTTATAGGCAACTTAGGCTACTTTCACATTAGCGTTTTTTGCAGATCCGTCATGGATCTGCAAAAAACACTTCCTTTACTGTAATATAACCGTATCCATTCATTATGAACGGATCCGGTTGTATTATGTCTTCTATAGTCAAGACGGATCCGTCATGAACACCACTGAAAGTCAATGGGGGACGGATTCAATTTCTATTGTTTCAGAGAAAATAGATTCGTCCCCATTGACTTACATTGTGTGCCAGGACAGATCCGTCTTGCTCGCACCACATCGCGGACAGAAAAACGCTGCGTTAATCTGTCCGCGATGGGGACGCAACCAAATGGAACAGAATGCATTGTGGTGACTCCGTTTCGTTCAGTTCAGTTTAGTTCCCATTGACAATGAATGGGGACAAAACTGAAGCGTTTTCTTCCGCTATTGAGATCCTATGACGGTACTCTATAGCGGAATTGAAAACGCTAATGTAATAGTAGCCTAAGATAGTTTCCCTGTCTCCATTGCAAAGGATTGCTCTGCTTTGTATTACACTTCATACAGTAATTATACAAGAAACAACTATTTCTCAGCCGCTGGTTGAAAAGAGACGGCCGGCACTTGCTGCTGCAACCAAATGAAGCAATGTCAGTATTTGGTAACACCATTCCCAAACTGTGGCTACTGTTCTAACTTCTGGTTTATGACCAATATTACATTATGGGCGGAAGTCCTCTGCAAGAAAGAAGAAGTTCAGAACCCTTGAACAAACTTCACTATTTTCCTGTCTTACGCCAGGGAACTAAACTGTTAAATTTACAGAGCAGAACTGTCCCCATTGGATGCATGGCAGTAGGCAGTTGGAATGGATCACTGTACAGCTGCCTCTTTGACAAGGGTTAATGTTATACAACCCCCTTTTTGGCAGGGGCGGATTAATCACCACCATGCATGTTTCTCAATAGGGGCCGAGGTAGCCTATTGTATTTTCTGCATAAAAAGAAGACCACACTGTTACCGAGATGATGAGCATCTAGAAAGTGGTGGTGGGGTGAAATAAGAGGTGCTGATTAATCCTGTGGAAATCCAGTATGAATGTATGAGAATTCATAGGAAGGAGGCGTGAGGAGTCACCGAGGCTGGAGTTTCTATAAACCTGCTCACTAAACATGTCACCCATGGATGTCACTGTGATGAAATTGCAAAAATACAATAAAAACGAAAAAAATAAAATGTTCTGCAGCCTTTATAGGAATGGACTGTTACTGTATGTCCGTATTATCGTTCCACAAAAAATTACATATTACAGACAAGGATAGTACTGTTCTATTAGGGGCCAGATGTTCCGTTCCGCAAAATACGGAATGCACACAGATGTATTTTTTGCGGATCTGTTTTTTGCAGACGGCAAAATACATACGGTCGTGTGCAAGAAGCCTTAGGCTGGGTTCACACGGGCGTGTCCGGATTAGGTCCGGATGCGTCCCGGTGTATTGCGGCAAACCCGCGCGATTAGGTACGCAATTGCAGTCAGTTTTGGTGATGTACCATGTGATTGGAGCATGTGATCTGACGTCACCAAAGGTCCTTTAGCCGACAGCTCATCAGAAGAGACCGGGAACTGCGCGATGAAGAGGACAAGGTGAGTTAATTTCTTTTATTTTTTTTAACCCTCAATTGACCTTGTACTAAGCATTCTGTATTCAGAATGCTATTATTTTCCCTTATAACCATGTTAGAAGGGAAAATAATACAATGAATAGACTGTCACCTAGCAACCATGAGTGAAAATCGCACCGCATCCGCACTTGCTTGCGGATGCTTGCGATTTTCACTCAGCCCCATTCATTTCTATGGGGCCTGTCCTGCGTTACAAACGCAGAATATAGAGCATGCTGCGATTTTAAAGCATTGCAGAAGTGATGCGTGAAAAAAATCGCTCATGTGCACAGCCCCATAGAAATGAATGGTGCCGGATTCAGTGCGGGTGCAATACGTTCACCTACCGCATTGCACCCGCGCGGAAATCTCGCCCGTGTGAACTCAGCCTTAGGAAGATTTAGTCATCGTCAAATTCATCAAATGCAAGTCCATTTTATCTCTTTTTATTTCATAAATGTTCTAATTGGGGCATCTCTTTAAGAGTACCGTATTTTCCGCCCTATAAGACGCACTTCCTCCCCCCCAAAAGTGGGGGGAAAATAGCAGTGCGTCTTATGGGGCGAATGCTGCTGATTTCGCCGAATTTTCATTGATACACCCGCCGTGATGCCGGCATCTGCTTTTATAATGACAGCGGGGCCCGTGCAGTGACTGTATTCTACTACATGGGCCCCGCTCACTGTATAATCATATCTCTAATAGTTAATTGTTATGTATATACTGTAATCGCATAATCAGCGCCTGTATACTTACAAGCGCTCGGTAGGTAGCAGAGAGGAGAGAGGAGGGAGGAGGCAGGCCAGGAGGACGGGCGCTGGCAGCGTGAGTCACTATGTCACGCGCCTGCGCCGCCCATTTTATGAATAAAGCAGGCGGCGTGGGTGCATGACGTATGACTCACACTGCCAGCGCCCATCCTCCCGGCCTGCCTCCTCCCTCCTTTCTCCTCTCTCCTCTCTGCTACCTACCGAGCGCTTGTTAGTATACAGGCGCTGATTATGCGATTACAGTATATACATAACAATTAACTATTAGAGATATGATTATACAGTGAGCGGGGCCCGTGTAGTAGAATACAGTCACTGCACGGGCCCCGCTGTCATTATAAAAGCAGATGCGACCCCCACCCCTCGTATTAAGGGTCATTCACTACAGGGACACTTATGGAGGGGATCTGTGGATGACACATAGCATAAGATGCTATATATGTGTCATCCACAGATCCCCCCCATAACTGTCATACACAGATCCCCATAACAGTGCCATCCAGAGACCCCAATAAGAGCCACCCACAGATCCCCCATAAGTGTCACCCACAGATCCCCCATAAGTGTCACCCACAGATCCCCCATAAGTGTCACCCACAGATCCCCCATAAGTGTCACCCACAGATCCCCCATAAGTGTCACCCACAGATCCCCCATAAGTGTCACCCACAGATCCCCCCATAAGTGTCACCCACAGATCCCCCCATAAGTGTCACCCACAGATCCCCCATAACAGTGCGTCACCCACAGATCCCCCATAACAGTGCGTCACCCACAGATCCCCCATAACAGTGCGCCATCCACAGATCCCCCATAACAGTGTCATCCACAGACCACAATTAGTTCAAAACCCACCAAAAGCACACCTTTTGGTTCAAAATATTTTTTTTCTGATTTTCCTCCTCAAAAACCTAGGTGAGTCTTATGGGCCGGTGCGTCTTATAGGGCGAAAAATACGGGTATATTGGATTTGTCGGCTAAAGTTTGTTAAATCGAACAAAAGACCCCTGCTACAGTGATACAGGAAGCCCCATGTAGCGGTGGTCCCTTAGACTTCCCTTTACGGCTGTCTTCATTTCATCAAATTTTACTTGTAAAAATCAGTGTATGTATATTTAAATATAGATAGATTACGAAGGAAGTCCCGGATTTATCAGAGTTGCAAAAAGGGCTCATTATTGGCTTTCGGGCCAAGGGTGGCAGTATTTATGAAACTGCGCAGTTTGTGAACTGTTCACGGGCTGCTGTGGTGAACGTGTATTGTGAGTGGATACTGTAAATTGCACCATTGTGAATAAGTGACGTGGAAACTGGAACACCACGTGCCATTGATGTGAGAGGTGAACGTCCATTCCAAAGGTGTGTGAGGACGGACACTGTAGCAGACACGCTACAGTGGAGCAGGTCACCGGCAAAACGATCCAGGGGGCTACCAGACGTGTTTCTAAAAAAAACAGTTAAGTCAATCCTACTGCATATGAGTCTCTGAAACAGAGGGACGGTCACTGCTCCTCTGCTAACGAAGTTGCATCAGCAGAAAAGGCTTCAATTTTTAAGTCAGTGTTGGAATTGAACTTCTGATTGGCAAAGGGGTGCCTTCTCCAATGAGTCACGTTTTCTGCTTCATCAAATTGTATGGAAGCTGGCGTGTCAGACAAGAAACATCAGAGAACAAAAACCCTGCAACCATTGCTGAAAGAAGCTGGTGGTGGCAGCATTATGGTCTAGGGAAGGTTTTCGTGCAATCTCTGGGCCCACTCATCCATGTTAAAGGCACTTTCAACCGATATAGGGATGAATCCATCATTGGAGATCAGGTACACCCATGCAGGCTGATTGTAATCCCTGGCTACAAATGTCAGACATTCGTCAGAAGTGCAGGATCAAGACTTCCAACTACTACCCTGGCCCCCTAATTCCCCCGACTTTAACCCAATTGAACATCTGTGCGACTACCTCCATCGTTGTGTTTGAGCTATGGATGCCCCCTAGCTGCTCGTGCTGCACGCGGCTGTCACACGGCCGGACATTAGCTGAAGGTCATAATAACGTGACTTGACTGTGTGTGTGATATATATATATATATATATATATATAGTACAAGGCACATAAGATATGTATATGTACTTAGTGCTGTGCAAAAGTTTTTAGGCAGGAGTGCAGAAAATGCCACAGAGTAAGAATGTTTTTTTTAAATGGAAGTTTTAAGTGTTGATACACTTGTGCCAGATAGGTTGTGCCCCAAACAATAGTAGTGACCGAGATGGTGTTGGTGCTCAGCACAGTAAAAGTAGCCCTGTTTGTGCACCATACATTAAAGGGATTCTGTCATGAGATTTTACCCCTATAACCTAAACATATGCTCATGTCCGGGAGTAATAAGAATAATCCTAAGCTGGCCTTATTAAACTTCACTGTGGCTCTATTTGCCCAAAAAACAGGTTTTTATAACCTGTCAATCACTCACTTAAGGTGCCCAAGGGGAGGTCCGTTAATACAGGGTGCCCGGCCGCACCCCTCCAGTGCCCAGCGCCGCCTTCCTAGCTCAGCGCTGCCTCCGCAATTCTACCTGTCCCTCTGCCAGATCCCACGCCTGCACACTAGGCTCAGCCTGATGCGCTGTGGACTCCTGGCAGCGGCTTCGTTGAGCGAAGTGCGCATGCGCATCAGGCCGGCACCCCTCTGGGCAAAACATACACTTAGTAGTGCCCTTTTTTTCCCTACGGAGCATTATTGACCAGTGTGTGCTCCCCACACAGAAAATGAATGCTCTCAGTGATCACACACAGGTAGCACTGTGCTTTCAGTGCATTGTGGTGTCGGACGCCTTTGACCTACTGCAGACAATGGCATGACAGGGAGTTAGTTATGTGACAAGCTTTCTTTTCACTCCCCTAATCCACAATGGCCAGTGTTATAGACGTGGAATAGGTAATTGCGTGACACCTACCATGCCAAAATCACCTAGTGAATTGTCAGCTGATCATGCACGTGTTGACTACAAATACCGTTATACAGAACCCATATAATCCTGCTACTATGTCAAACACCTGCATATATTCCATAAAACGCGCCACACATCTGCATGCATGCCCATCACCATCAACATATACTCCACACGTACAATCACACACCTCCATCTTACATAGAGCTCTGCCCACCTACATAGGCTCCACTTACCTCTATACATTCCAGGCATGCCTTCATACACACCTTTATGTACGCCATAAATCTGATTGTCACACGAGTACACACACTCTGTACAATAAAATACACTTCTAAGACACGCTCCATACATCACTTCATGCACACCTGCATTCTCTTAGGACACACCTGGAAAGACACCATACGCACTCACATACACTCTACACACATTTTCTCGCCTTCATAAACAATCCATACACAGGGTTCATACACATTTAAGCCCTGCGCACTTTGCCAGAAAGACCTCCATAAATTAACAAGCCCCTTTACAGTTTGGATCCTCATAAGTCCTGCTGAAAAAATTAAAATAAAATAGACATTTGGCAAACATACATTACATTGCATACACTTTCTCACACTCCCACTAACACATGGAAGGGTCTTAACTGGTCTGATGAAAGTAGTGTGCGGGTCACTAAATTATGAAGTCCCCCTCAAAAGAAACTTGTAGGGAGCCTTCAACGTGAACAGAGCTTTGGGGAGCAGGTACTACCACTGGTCCCAGGTACTACCACTGCCTCGGAGTAAGAAAGCACCTAATAGGTTACAGCTGGTGCCTGCAACAGATTATGGGCAAATCCTTGGCCAACATTTACGCAGAGTAAATGCTGAGTGACTGTAAAAAGTTATCATTTTTTTCTATATGTACCGTCCTGCAAGAAGCTGATGTAAGGAGCTGAGCTGACGTTTAAAGCATAGTTTTCAACTGTAGCCGCTTCTTAAGAATGTGGGTACTATTGAAAGTGGTGCCGGTGCCAGGGGTCCTGGTGCAAGTGCACCTTTTGCCCTATGGTTTAGTTGGTCCTGCGTGACAGGTGACTTGTGAGAGAGGTGGGTGCTGTCTGGCTGCTAGTGGAACAAGCCAGCCTGAACGTCTTAGGCCTCCTTCACATCTATGATCCCGGTGTCTAGCAGTCTGTTCCGGTAGAGAACATCCTGCCGAAGCTCTCCGCATCCAGCATAGCTGGATGTTACCCCAATACCCACCAGTGCTATTGACTATAATCTGGCAGAGATCCGGACGCTACCTGGCAAATATGCCAGGATTTGGCAGGACAAAAAAACATTTCATGCCCGATCTTTTGCTCAGGCACAACATTTTCGCTTGGATGGTGCTGACGTCTGCAAACAAAGGGCAGGTGTGTGAGAGGCAGAGGGGAGGTCTTGGAGAATGAGATGGGCCTGATAGCAGGGAGATGACGCCTGGTGACATCAGAGACATTTTTCAACGTTTTTTTTTTTACAATAATATACAATACAATACTTTGAGCATAGACAAAGAGAGTTTAGAAATGGTTGGCGGATACACAGTAAGAATATTTAATCTTCTCTCATATCAATCCTGATGACAGGTTCCTTTTAAGTAGGACCACCTACAGGACTCCTAAACATTGAAAGAGCAGGGATTTTAATAAAAAACATTCTTAAGTTTACCCTGGACTGTGCTCATTCTGCTCAGCTCCTCCAGTGTCATGTAGATTGTATGACATTTTCCAGGTGACAAGTTGGCCTTGTGCTGTGTAAATAAGCAGATAGAGATGCTTAGATGAATATGCTCAGAGCATCATCAAATGAGATCATTCGATCTTATTCCTGCATCACAGGTTCAATTTGTCATTTTTATTTTAGAATTTAGGTATCTAATATTAAGAATATTATACATGTGTTCTTCAGCCTGTATCCAGCCTTTCTGTTCTCTGAAAGCCGTCCATGCTGCAGTCATTTAGTGATCTATAACATAGTCTTAGGTCATTTAATGTAATTGTAATGTGTCCTATTAAATGGTGGCGGTCAAGGGTAATGACTCCTACTAGTAAAATACTTTGTTAGTGGGAAACGTTTTCCGTATCAGCGAGTGTACTTACTGTACTTCTAATTCTTTGTCTAATTTATTTCTCTTCGCAAAAAATGCTGGAAAAAAACATGTCTATGTCGTTGAAATAAAAGGGGAACTGTAATCAGTTAAACCAGGAGAAACTGTAAAAGCAGAGGATTCAGATACAGTAGGAGATAGCTGAATCTAGCGCATCAGGCTGCATGCCCATGGGATTGTATCTGATGAGGATTTTCCATGCGGATTTTGATGTGTTTCGCAACTAATCAACATTGGCCTTTGTTACAGTACATGCGCATTTTGTCGTGGAGTTGCCACAGATTTCACCCTTTGCTTGGCATGAGTAATAAACATCTGCTGAAAGAATTGATAAGGCTGCGGATTTTACATCCTTCCCCCCCTGGGTGTGTATACAGGTAAAACTCGAAAAAAAATTGAATATCGTGCAAAAGTCAGTTTATTTCAGTAATGCGAATTAAAAGGAATTGCATTAATGCAGCTTAAAATTAGAATATTGTGAAAAGGTTCAACATTCTAGGCTCAAAGTGTCACACTCTAGTCAGCTAATAATCCATACCCCCTGAGCAAAGGGGACCCAAGATGTATTAGTTTTATCTTTTAAGTTGCATTACTGAATGACTGTGCACGATATTCAAATTTTTTGAGTTTCACCTGTAATTTTTAGAATCTCATCTATTTAGCTAGTCCTGTATAACGTGGCAGATTTTGCAGATATGTATGCATATGGCCTTAAAGCGTTGTTACAAATTCATCAAGCAAAAAAACTTTGGGATAAACAACAGTTAGGAAATTTTATAATAGATATTCTATATTAATTTCTCATGGTTTTCAAGACCTCTGTTTAAAGGGGTTCTGCACTTTCATTTAACTGATGATCTATTCTCTGGATAGATCATCAGCTTCTGATCGGCCGGGGTCCGACACCCGGACCCCCGCCGATCAGCTGTTTGAGAAGGCAGCGGCGCTCCAGCAGCGCCGCGGCCTTCTCACTGTTTACCGCCGGGCCACCGGCCTACTGACGTTACGACTAGTATCAACTAGCGTGGGCGGGGCTAAGCTCTGTTCACTTGAATGGAGCTTAGCCCCGCCCACGCTAGTTGATACTAGTCGTGATATCAGTGGCCCGGCGGTAAACAGTGAGTAGGCCGCGGCGCTGCTGGAGCGCCGCTGCCTTCTCAAACAGCTGATCATTTCATTTTCTGATCTACATTATGTGATTACCCTACAGAGCACATGGTACATCTAACTCACCCCACCATGCTAACATATACAGAACAGGTACAATAATTGGATCATTGCTCAGCAGCCTATATACATATAGTCTATCACTTGATATGATAGATCACATGCCCAAAAAGAACAAATTATAACAAAACTGCATTTAAAAAAAAATGTTTTTAACAATACTTTGCTTGGGCTCCGCATTTAAAGGGACAGTTCAACAATTCTAGCACAGGCTTCCAGTATCCGTAATTTCAGGTGCTGCACATCTCGTATCTTCACAGAATATGCTGTGCAGCACCTGAAACTACGGATACTGGAAGCCTGTGCTAGCATTTCTCCTGCGGTGTTGCTATCAGTGTGTGAAGAGTGGGAGAAGAGGGTTGCATTGACAATCCAACACAATGGGCAGCACATTGAACACATTTTATAAGTGGTGAGAAACTTGTAAATAACTCATGAAATAATAAAGTTACGTTTTAAAACCAAGCACACCATTGTTTTTCTTGTGAAATTCCCAATAAGTTTGATGTGTCACATGACCCTCTTCCTATTGAAAAAACAAAAGTTGGATTCAAAATGGCCGACTTCAAAATGGCCACCATGGTCACCACCCATCTTAAAAAGTTTCCCCCCTCACATATACTAATGTGCCACAAATAGGAAGTTAATATCACAAACCATTCCCATTTTATTAAGGTGTATCCATATAAATGGCCCACCCTGTATATACTGGTGTAACTGTTGTCTGTTAATGCAAATTTCCGTGAGCCAGTCAATTTGTTATTAACATAGAGATCTTGTTGGGTTCAGTAAGACATATTGATGCTTGGCTTGTTCATAGACGTGGTAGCTGATCCTATATCCTACAACATGGAGATCTTTTATTTATATATATATATATATATATATATATATATATACACACACATACATACAACATATTGTACAGGCAACATATATGCACATCAAATAATAAAATATGAAATGAAAAATGAAAGTAAAAATATCCCTGCCATTTCAATATATCCCATGTTGTATGTGAGTGCTCAATGCGGAACCTATGAAGTAAGAGGTAAGGTGGGTAAGATATATATAAATCCTATAACATTTCTCAAGATCTCAGCTGCAATCTACCTAGCGTGTTTTTTAATTGCTCTGTCAGGTACCATTGAGTTAGAGAGAAAGGTCTGATCACATTATCTATTTCTTCCTCTGTAAGGAAATGTAGTAGAAAATTATGCCACCTTCCCACAAATGTAACATGGAGATCTTGTTGATATTGATGCTTGGCTTGTTCATACACGTGGTAGGGTAGCTGATCCTATATCCTACAACATGGAGATCTTGTTGGGGTTCAGTAAGACATATTGATGCTTGGATTGTTCGTACACGTAGTAGCTGATCCTACAACATGGAGTTCTTGTTGGAGTTCAGTATGACATATTGATGCTTGGATTGTTCGTACATATGGTAGCTGATCCTATATCCTACAACATGGAGATCTTGTTGGGGTTCAGTAAGACATATTGATGCTTGGATTGTTCATAGATGTGGTAGCTGATCCTATATCCTAAAGCATGGAGATCTTGTTGGGGTTCAGTAAGACATATTGATGCTTGGATTGTTCATAGACGTGGTAGCTGATCCTATATCCTACAACATGGAGATCTTGTTGGGGTTCAGTAAGACATATTGATGCTTGGATTGTTCGTACACGTAGTAGCTGATCCTACAACATGGAGTTCTTGTTGGGGTTCAGTATAATGTATTGAAGCTTGTATTGTTCGTACATGTGGTAGCTGATCCTACAACATGGAGATCTTGTTGGGGTTCAGTATAATGTATTGAAGCTTGGATTGTTCGTACATGTGGTAGCTGATCCTATAACATGGAGATCTCGGTGGTGTTAAAGCAGTGAATGACTATGCTGCTTCAACATTCCTGTCCAACGATCCTAAATATAAATGGTATTGTGCTCTTAATCAGTTCTGCATGCTGCGTGATGACTGGTAGGCATCTCCGTCTGTAATAACTACAGGGCACATCCAAACCGCGCAGACGGCTAGGAGACCAAGTGAAAAAATAATTAGCTTTGTTGTCACTAAACATAATTATGTTTGCGTAATGAAATTTACTGTGCTGTTGTCACGTTTAATAACTATGGCTGGATTCTTCCTATTACAGGCAATCTGGTATGGCAAATTTAATAAATCTGAACTGCACAGTAATGAAACTGGTCAGGTGTGAATTTGGCGCTGCTCAGATTGATAGCATCTGAGACATGAGAGTCCATGTAGACTGAGATCCAGCCGGATGGAGGAAAATGAAGTACCATATTCTATGGGAAATCATGTTTTATTATTCCATATGAGAAAGATTTGCTTCACCATTATTTTGTACTAGGTTTTTGGGAGCCGATTAGGGCAACCTTCCTAATTCCACATTTCTAATAAATGAATTGTTCTTTGCTATGTAATAGATATTACAATTCACTGGTGATCTTGTTATTTATGTTGATTTACAAATATATGTTTCTCTAAAGGCCCTATTACACCTGCAGATAAGTGATTCAATAAAACGCTTATAGGGTCAAAGTACTCAATACACCCATTAAAAATTTCCTTGAGGAATGTCGTTTCTAAAATGGGGTCATGTTTTGGGGGTTACCATTGTAGGGGTACCTAAGGCACCCAAAAACCATTCTAGCAAAATCTGTGATCCTCTGCCGGATCTCAAAACCTGAAACGCATATGTGAAAGTAGCCTTAGAATAGGTTGTTCTTATGTGTTCATGGCTGTTATCGATTGTGTGACCTTCATGTCTGATTGCCTCGTCTAGATGTGACTCATAAGGTGAACTGGGGAGACATGTACGGAAGTGACGCCCATCTCAGACCACTGAGGGAAGCAGTCTCAAAATGGCCATTTATGTGTTCAACTATTGGCTGAACTGTTCAAACCGCGTTTCCATAAGGCCAAGTTCACACTTGCAGGTTTTAAAGTGGCAGAAAACCACAACACACTGGCATACAAATACTATTTGGGAAATTTTGGTTTTCAGTTTTGTGCCTTTTTTTAGACAATACATTGAAACTGTATCTTAACTAGTGGTTAACTAGAATCCATGTTGCTGGGAGTATTACATTAAAGGGGTTATCCAAGAGTATAAAAATGTCCCCCATATGCCGGACCCCTCACAATGAATATACTTACCTGGCTCCCCGTGCCACTCCTGTTCCCCGCACCGCCGCTGCCGCTTTTCCCAGTGCGCGGATTAAAACATCCGGTGTTGGGGGGGGAGCAGCCAATGGCAGGTGGGTACAGGGATGAGCCTCCCTAACGTCACCTGCGATGCTAGGGAGGCTCATTTCTGTCTGCCATTGTCTGTCCCCCCCAAAACCGGATGTTTTCATCCGCACACGTGGAGAAGCTGCAGCGGTGGTGGAGTGGCGCGGGGAGACAGGTAAGTATAATCAATGTGAGGGGTCCGGCATATGGGGGACATTTTTATACTGTTGGATAACTCCTATAACTTTTTAAAGTTACTGCTTTGTTTTTTTAACTTATTATTTTGGATTTTGACTGACTTGATGTTTTATTAATGCATTGTTTTTTAACACTGGAAAATATATGGCAAGCGACTACCTGTTCTTGTCTCTCCCACGCTGGTTTTCTCAAATTAATAAGATATGTATGGAACATTGAGCCCCCTCTAAGACACAGAATATATCCACAGTGGACAAAAAATGCATCCCTGTCACCAGCGCTGATGAATACAAACAAGTCGCCCCCTGCCCATTCATTACAGACATCAGTTGATCGAGACGACTCGTTCCCTTCACCCCTCTACATTTTTATTATTTTTCAGTTCTGTTTTCTTTCAAACAGCCATCATATTACCTGGTGGCAGGTCTGTTCCCAGGCAGCACATATAGGATGCTGTTTATAGTGTGAACTGGCAGATCATCCCTGTGATGAAAACCCCCTTTTCTGTGACATTTCTTTCCTGCACGTTAGTTTTTCAATGCTAAATAAATGAAATAAATGAAAGAAAAAAAAACTGCAGATATGAACAGGGCCTTCCAGAACTGAGTGTCCTGCTGTTAAGACCTGGGTCTACAACCTTCTGCACTCCATCCATTTTTACAGCATGGTTTTACAACTCCCAGCATGTACACCTGCTTGGCTGTTCCTGGAAGTACCATAGAAGTGAACGGAACACGCTAGGGGTTGTAGTTTAATAAGAGCTTGTGTACAGAGGTAGCTGGAATGTGATTCACATGTCAGTGTTTGGTCAGTGATTTCCATCAGTAACTGTGAGCTAAAACCAGGTGCAGGTCAAAAGCACAGTACAGGAGCAAATCCTTATTTCTGTGTAGACAGTCCACTTCTAGTTTTGGCTCACCATCACTGATGGAAATCACTGATCAAACACTGACTGTGATAGCACCCTTAGGCTCCATCCACACGTCCGCACTTTGGGTCCGGATCCGTTCCGTAATTATGCGGAACGGGTGCGGATCCATTCATTTTCAATGGGGACGGAAAAGATGCGGACAGCACACAACAGCTGCAGACAAGATCAGGCATTTCTATTGGGGTGCCGGCCCGGTGTTTTGTGGATATGCAAAACACTGCGGACATGTGAATGGACCCTTATAATGAAATGCCTCGCGTCTCTCAAGCACTCAGACACTGAGTTATTCAATAAAATGTATCTGTATAGCGCCCCTGCAGTTTGTTATTTTCCTTATTTCTTTTTTATGGCTCCCTGATGGCCGTACATGCTCAGTTCCATACTTAACAACTGCCTCCTGAGCTGTGATAGGGAGAGAGCTGCAGCAGAAAAGACACGCCTCCTGAGCTGTGATAGGGAGAGCTGAGACACGCCCCCTTAGCTGCAGCAGAAAGGACACTCCCCTTGAGCTGTCAGCTTGATATAAATCTAGCAGAAAATGAATGGGGAGATCTCTGGATCCATCTGAGGTACAGGGCTGGTTCCAGCTTTGTTAGAAATAGATTGTAGTGTAATATCTGATGTCATTTTTTACATTAGTCATGGGGTAACCCCTTTAATGATCGGATTCTGTCTGCTTCACATTTCTGGCACCAGTGGCTTTGGTTTGCCATGGGCATAACAAATCAGTGTAAACCAATAGAAAAATGGAGCCAATAATATCCAGAGTGGAGCAGAAGGCGCACTTGGTGTAAATGGAAAATGAAGCCTCAGGGGTAAACAAGACAAATCTGCTGACAAGCCATCTTATCAACCCTACACAATAAACCAGTGCTCACCATCCCCTCCCATTTTATTAAAGGTTGACTTATGTTAATATTCATGCAGAAAGGCTATATTTAACCCATTGCTGTACTGGCTGAATTGAGACTTGGTCAAGCTATGGTATTTGAGCTCTGGGAAAATAAATAATTGATCCTCTAACAAATTGTATATAGAATGTACAGTCTGAACAAAAGCAAAACCTGTAATTACAGTAATTTTGACCTAGTAGTGGCCAGGCTTCCAGATGCACTCATAGTCCAATGTTGAATAGTTACAATATGCCACATTAAAGGGAACCAGTCATCTGCTTTAAACCCCCCACAACCATAAGCCAGTTTTGCTTATACTTATCATTATGTAGTTGATGAGCCCCAATTTGCCGTTTTCCGATGCCTCCTTACCGCGTAATTAATCACCAAAATGTTGCTGCCATATATGTAAATTCCTAATTCCGTTATGTTAGCAGAGATGGGTCCAGCGTGCTTACAATTTTCATGCATAGCCGTGCCCTCGTTCTTGATCAATATCCGCCTGCTAATTAAAATCTTGTGCCTGCGCATCTAGTCAGTAATGCTGCCCCTGTGCAGTCTAATCCTCTACTCGCCTCGTCTCGGGTCATTTACATATAGGGCAGCAAAATGTTAACTAGATGATATGAGTATAAGCATTATTGGCTTTTGGCTGTAAGGTGCTATAGTGGGTGATGGGTTCCCTTTAAGGTTCCTTTGTTTTACTTGTATTGAATTGTTCATTATAAAATAGCCTTTCTAGGTCATGAGGCTGACATTGCCATCCATGCCAATCATTGTGGACAATCTGAAAATATAGCAGGGCAATTTCATACAGTTGTTATGAGATCCCATTAGGGATTTATATAGAATTATTAACAGTCTGGAAATGGGAATCATATAAAAAAGCCTAAACCCGAAAATTCCATTGACCTGCTGTATGTCCTCATCAATACCAGAGGTATAGGCGCTCTGTATTTTTAAATATTAAAGGGATATACTGTACTTAGGTTGGGGACCGTTGCCAATTACAGGAGCAAAGATCCGCAGAGTACCACAACGACTTCAGAGTTTAATCAGGCACAGAGCAATACCCCCTGAAGTATACAGAAAGTGAAGAACCTGTGTAATTAAGGCCTCATGCACACGACCGTTGTTGTGTTCCGTGTCCATTGTTCCATTTTTCGTGATTTTCTGCTGACCCATTGACTTTCAATGGGTCCGTTGAAAACTCGGAAAATGCACCGTTTGTCATCCGCGTCCGTGATCCGTGTTTCCAGTCCGTCAAAAAAATAAGACCTGTCCTATTTTTTTCACAGACAACGGTTCGCGGACCCATTCAAGTCAATGGGTCCGTGAAAAAACACAGAGGCACACAAGATTGTCATCCTCGTCCGTGATCCGTGTCCGTTTTTTTCCTATCATTTGCAAGGCAAACTTGACTTCACTTCTCATGTCTGGTTATCCTCCAAAAATCAAGGAAGACACACGGAAACAGAAACGGATCACGGAACAACGGAACCCCGTTTTGCGGACCGTGAAAAAATACTGTTGTGTGCATGAGGCCTTACTAGAACATTTCCTAGAGCAATTAAAGGGTTATTCCTATCATAGAAAGTGATGACATGTTGCTAGGATATGCCATCACACTATATCAGTGCCGGGCCCACGTCTGGACTGGCTTCATTTCCACTACATTCCCTTGTTTCGGATTTACAATAGTACTGCCAGTCACCTGGTTTTATTGTGAAATGTAGCAGGCCCCATCCTCTTGGGCTGTACTGCAATTTCCTTGAACAGCTGTGGCCAGGGAAAAAAAGAGAATGGTGTGTAGTCCCCTCAATTCAGAGGTTGGTAGTCTCCTCAAGTCAAAGGTCTGACCCCCACCACTCCTTAAAGAGTTGGACTATCCTAGCAATATGCCATCACTTTATAAGATGGGAATAACCCTTTATGTCAGAAAATTGTGGCTTGACTTTCCTAATATTTCTTAATAACCGTGCAAATATCATAGTTTAAAGAGGACCTTTCACCACTCCTGACATGCCTGTTTAAAGGCTTCATGCATTCCCCATGTAATAGCAATTCTGGAGCATCTATTCTTATGGCTCTGTGTTGTGCCATTCCTTTATTATTTCTACTAGAAGTTATGAATGAATTGCTAGCAGTCTGCAGTAAGGGTACAGAGGGGAGGGAACCAGTTGGGGGTGTGTACCTGCACAGTCTGCTAATGGCAGCATTGATTGGATAGATTGAGTCTGTGCATGTACAACCCCCCTCTGTACCCTGACTGCAGACTGCTAGTAATTCATTCATACCTTCTAGTAGAAATAATAAAGGAATGACACAGAGCCATAAGAATAGATTTTCCAGAATTGTTATGGGGAATGCATGAAACTATTAAAACAAGCGTGTCAGGGGTAGTGACTGGTCCTCTTAAACATTATTCAATATTTAAATCATTAAGACAATAAAGTGGAATTTACAATTTTGGAAAGCCTTAAAGGGAACCTGTCATCAACTTTATGCTGACCTCTCTGAGTTGTGACAGAAATGCTGATTTCTGCGGTGTGTCACTCATGAGCTAAAAGTAAGTGGTTGCTGAGAACCAGCATCATAATCATTGCAGCCGAGGCCTTGAGAAGAGTCAAATCTACCTGAGAAGAGTCCTGGTTATTCCTAATCTCCTGCACTCTCACCCATCTGCTGATGATTGGCAGTTCTCTCCTAGAGAGAAAGGGAGAAAAGGAAAGACTGTCAGTCATCAGCAGGTGGGCAGGAGAGCAGGACTTCATGAATAACCAGGACTCTTCTCAGGGGGCCGGGACTCTCTTCCAGGCCCAGTCTGCAATGATTGTGATGTTGGTTCTCGGCAACCACTTAATTTTAACATATAAATGACAGACCGCTGAAATCAACTCACCTGTCTCCTCTTTATGCTGCCGTTAGTATGGGCAGCATAAAGTTGATGAACAGGTGGACGTATTACTGTTGACCTAAAGACCCCCTAAACATATTGGTGCATTGCTGGACCAACCCACCAAAAACAGTGGGTTCAGGTGATAGTACAGTGTTTATGGGGAGCTTCCAATGCTCCCCCGACCAATGCTGTTGGGGGAGAGAAGGATTAGACAAAGTGAATATTTTCTTCTGATCCTTCTGTTCTCCCTGGAGATAAGTCACCACCATTAGGGTCTGGCAGGCGGCTTTCTCCCCACTGAATACACAAACATGTTTGGCCAAACACGAGGGAGTTGGGAGAGATAACTGTCGGCCAAACAGTTCTCTGCCCTGCAGCTATTGAATCTGTATTGCTGCCTTAAGAAGCCAGTATGATTTCTTCAAGCTCAGTCCTTTTTTTTTTTTTCAATGGTCTCCTATCTATCATGAATTACGATGTATTGATCCCTACAGAGCTTCAAGGAATAATCCAATTAAATCATAAGAACTTGTGACTTGGCATGTTATTTCAAAACCTTTTTAAGAATGGCTATTGGGATGCGGACAATAGTTTACCAAGCAGATGATAATCTGAGCTCCAACTAGGCTACTAGACATTACAGTGAGAGTTGCCTATTTCGCGGTTTCCTCTTACATGGGAATTCCTGTACCAAAATATTGGTGTCTATAATAAACTGAACACAGAATGTCGTAGTTCAGGTTTACCGTGTCAATAAATGTAATAATAATAATATACATTTCATGTGTCGTGAAGCACTGCTGTGGAGGTTTCTTTAGCTTCTTTCATGCATGGCTTCTCCTTTGAGTCTTACGTTGAGGCGTGCAGTTATTTTCCTGGGCTGAAACAAGCTGCCTTCACCAATCTTCATATCAAAAGCCCTTTCCTAGGCTATTCTGTGGGGTGCCTTTATTTAACGAGAAAGCCCATACAAAGCAGTAAAGTCTCAATTTTCCATCAGCTTCTCAAGCGTGCTGAGTTGACCACAAACCCAAGAACTATAGACTTTGGGAGGTCTGTATTGATCTGTATGTGCGTGAGGAGTATGCAAATACTGTAGCTATGATCCACTAAGAAGTTATTTCATTGGAACTGTAGAATTTTCTAAGATTTGCTAGTTAAGTAGAGCCCCAAATGAACTATAAGAAACATGCCGGCAATGTTCAATATAATGTAAAAACTGCTGGATAGGTATAGTATGGAATCCACAGCATACTGTAGTTCATGCAGATGTTTCCACATGCAGATCCAGCATGGGGCTAATGCATATGCAGATCTGTGGTGTGCAAGGGTAAGGAAGTTCTAGCGTATGAACATGTCCTTACACGATCCTAAGAGAGGCATTACAGGTCAATGGAAGAATCTGTTAGTATCTTCTAAAAACGGAAGCCAGACGCTAGGGCTAAAAGTCTTGCACTGAAAAATGATGCACCGACATTGGAAAATATTCTATTTAATTGAGGTGTAACATTTCAGGCTCTTAGGTATAGTGAATACATTGAGGTGCTGTTTATCTAGAAGGCAGTGAACGTTACATAAAGTCTTCCTTGTGTTAACCTGTGTGAGCACACTGCTGACTTGTGAGTAAGTGGCTGACAAATATCTTCCAGTAATGGGAACAACTTCTCCTTTCTACAGACGGTAAAATAGTCCTGTGTCTTTTTCCATAGAGCCGCATAAGTTGGGAATAAAAAGGGTGTATCCAAGAGGAAGGGATACTTTTATTTGGTCTCAGCATGTACTTGTGTATTAAGTACATTAAAATAGGCTGATTTCTTTCTCTATCACCTTCTCAATTTTTTTTCAGCAGAATCTTTGGATTTGAGGCTAATAGGATATATTTCGTAATCTCTTCTTAAGTGCTTAATTTCTTTCCAAAAAGTATCACATCTTATTCAATACCGACATTACTTTTTCACATTCACTTTTGGATATCCGCTATTAGAAGTGACATTTTCCACTTGTTCCCGGAGCTAGGAAATAATCATTTGTTCCTAGGTACATGGCCAAAGTTACATACTTGCCATCAAGCTTATTTTTGGGTGGTTAAATTATGAATTAGGATTCCTTTTCTGAGAAGAGTTTATCCCATCAATCATCATGCGATTGAGCTCAAGTGGGACCAACAGACTTGGGGGGGGGGGGGGCTACTTATTTTTATCATTAAAGAGGTTGTCTAACTTTAAAAGTCATGGAAAGTTATTAAAAGAATTTTAAAAAGTCATACCCACCCTTTTAAACCCCTTTCACTCCAGTGCCACCACTCCTATACACCCCACTGCTGCAGTCATGATGTCATGTTTTTGGCTGCAGTGATCATGTCTTGTATACTGCATGTGACCACTGTGGCCAGTCGCTCGTCTCAGTTGTATATGGTATGAGGCTGCTGAGACCAATGATTGGTTGCAGTGATCACTTGCGGTTTACTTCATGTAACCACTGAAGTCATAACAGCGAAGCCCAGCAGAGGAGCAAAGTGGCCTGAATGGAATTGAGTGGTTTCAGAATGGTGAATATAGCTTTATTACTGTTATATGTTTTAGATTTTTTTTTTAACTCCGACAACCCTTTTTTTTTTTGGGGGGGGGGGGGGGTATACATGTTTTGTTATCTGTTTAATATTAAACTATAGTTCTGTTTTTTACTGAAAACAGTATGACGCAAATGACAAAGTGCACATTTTAATATCCTTAGGCTACTTTCACACCAGCGTTTAAGGTTTCCGGTATTGAGATCAGTCATAGGGTCTCAATACTGGAAAAAAAAAACGCTTCAGTTTTGTCCCCATTCATTGTCAATGGGGACAAAACTGGACTGAGCAGAACAAAATGCTCTAAAATGCATTCCGTTCCGTTTAGTTGCGTTCCCAGACCAGACAGCAAACCGCAACATGTTGTAGTTTGCTTTCCGTCCTGGGATGCGGAGCAAGAAGTATCCGGCATGACCCCCAATGCAAGTCAATGGGACGGATCGGTTTTCTCTGACACAATAAAAAACTTTCAATGGAGTCCATGATGGATCCGTCTTAGCAATGTTAAAGATAATACAACCGGATGCGTTCATGACGGATGTCCATGGTTGTATTATCAGTAACGGAAGTGTTTTGGATGAACCATGGCGGATCCAGTAAAAACGCTAATGTGAAAGTAGCCTGAGTTTTCCATAGAAATAATTAGGAGTCGACAGAACTCTACCTTTTATAAAAGATAAATACATAAATATAAAATTAGGTGTGAAAGATGTCAGCAGGAAACATACTTCAACTCTAGATCGCCTGAAAAGCAAGACGCAGCCAATTAATATTTGAACTGTGTCTGTCAAAGGTGTCATTATGTTGCAGAAGATCGTCCTGTTTCACGCAAGACTAGAGTTCCTTTTAATCGCAAGATCCACAAGACTTCCCTGAAATATTCCAGCGAGGAGGTCAAGAATTTGAGCGTGTTTGGATAGCATCAAGATTCATGCACTAACTGAAATAAAAATATACACAGGGTCAGTGTGCCTAGGCCAGGATAGCTGAAGAGAGCGGGTGTCTGAAAGACTGCTGCCTTTAAGTCAATGGAGACGAGAAATCCCAAGAATGTCCTATCTAGTGTGGTAACGGGGCAGTGTGAGATTTCTTTGTACGGCTTAGACCATACCCCAGTCTTCTCAAGTCTCAGGTCCAGTCTTAAAGGAAACAAAGAATATATCCTCTGCAGTTCAAGGAGGCAGGTTTGCAAACCACATAAAAATAAACCTGATGAAAAGAGGTCAATTGCAGCTCCCTGTTGTAAGAATTGGCACCTCATGTCGCAGCCTTACTGGTTCAGCTGTTCCTCAGGCTGGAATGCCGTATGCTGTTTTAGTATTAACGCTAATTAAGTCTGGCAGTCGCCAGTGTTGCTTGGACTTTGCTTTCTTAAACTAAACCTAAGAAATGTGTGTCCACATTTCAATGATGACAGCAGGTATTTCGCAGTAATTGCTGATGGATTAATAGGTAACATTCGTTCTCGTTTTAAAACCAAATCCATGGCATCATGAAGTTTTTAGGAATATGAATGGGTCCCTCTGAGATTCTGAATTTCTGGGCACTATACAATTAACGAGTTGTATCTTTGCAAAAGTGTCGTGATTTTAGGACGTGGACGTCTTATTGCTGTTGGTTATGGCAAATATTTGATGGTCAAAGCAGGCGTTTTCTGATTGTAGACATGCTTTGGTGGTCAAGGACATCTGTTTTGTGCCGCACCGTTTGGAGACCTTATAGTAATACATCAGGGAATTGCATATACGACGTTTCCCTAATATACTGATGCCTTTATGAGAAGAAGTGGTCTAATAATAGAGCATGAAAACCATGGGGAAATCAAATTCCCTGCGGCTTCTTCAGTATGACAGTCTGTGTCTGCTACTTCAAAGGGCAGAGACCGGTGGAAGGGACAGAGTCATCCTTTCTGACAGATTTAGGGGATTTACATGGGGGGGGGGGGTCAAATGACCAATAGTAAAAATAAAAAACAAGAAGTGGAAAGTCAGAGTTTATTCCTCCTGCCTCTCGTTGGAATTTAATTTGTCTACAAGTCTCTTCCAGGCGTTTGGGCAAGTATGAGTCATGAAACTACAATGCTAAAGAATAACCATGGCAGCCAGTAGAAGTCAATCATCCATCTATTTTCTTCCTAAAGGATGGCAGAGAGCTGGGAAAGATGGGCACATGCCAGGATACAAGGTGTCAAATCTAAGCTGTCCAATTTACATGATGGAGGACCTAAAAGCATTAGACCTATAGAGTGCCATCTAAATCTGTGGTGAAGCAAAGGGATGTAGCTAAAACGTGAGATGACCAATGATTTATTAGACCAGTACCCACTATACCACGGCAAATCTGGCTTTCATGGCATTAATGTGAAACATTTCAGGAATATCTAAAACCTACTTTGATAACAATCAGTATGACTACAGCCATTAAAACTCTTATTTTTCGCGCACAGTTGGTCCACCCTGAAGTACATGTAAATCCAATTGATATAATAATATTCAGCTTTATTTTATAATGCATATAATATTTCTAGCAAGATTAATGCACCATCCGACAGTTAAGCTTGGGTAGATTAACTGACTCAGCAGCACATTATTTCTGGATGGTTATTACTTATTAAAGGGGTTGTCCGGGTTCTGAGCTGAACCCGGACATACCTCCATTTTCACCCAGGCAGCCCCCCTGACAGGAGCATCGGAGCAATTCATGCTCCGATGCTCTCCTTTGCCCTGTGCCAAATCACGCAGGGCAAAGGCATTTTCAGGAGTTCCAGTGATGAACCAGGCTCTCCATGGGGCTGCTCTGAACCCGGACAACCCCTTTAAATTATAGTCTGTGCTGTAGACAGACCATACAGAACAGTATACCACTGATCAGAAACAGTCACAGGCCAAATACATAACAGATTAGGTATACCAATAGTCCAAGAATGGTCCAGCATCCAGGCACAGTCAAAACTTGCAATCCTTAATTCATGTTCCATTACAAAGTCCAGCTGAGCAAAGTGTAAGACACTTACGTGCTTCAGACACAGCAGCATCGGTAACCATATGCCGTAATTAAAGGGCAGCTGTCAGCAGATTTGTACCTATGACACTGTCTGACCTGTTACATGTGCACTTGGCAGCTGAAGGCATCTGTGTTGTTCCCATGTTCATATGTGCCCGCATTGCTGAGAATAATGAGGTTTTACTATATGTAAAAGAGCCTCTAGGAGCAACAGGGGCGTTGGCGTTACACCTAGAGGCTCTGCAACTGCTGCGCCCTCTTCACTTTGATTAACAGTCAAGCAGTGTCTTCTAATAAAATCAAAGTGCAGAGGGTGCGGCAGAGAGAGCAGAGCCTCTAGGTGTAATGGCATCGCCCCCGTTTCTCCTAGAGGCTCATTTGCATATAGCAAAACTTCATTATTCTCAGTAATGCGGACACATATGAACATGGGACCAACACAGATGTCTTTAGCTGCCAAGTGCACATGTAACAGGTCAGCCAGTGTCATAGGTACAAATGTGCTGACAGATGCCCTTTAAGGGTGCTGCTGCATACCTTATGCTATGATAAGCTGTCTTACATTTAGAAGCAGCGCTGGATGGGCAATCCACCGCCTGTGCAGGGGCTTTATTAAGATGGCGGTCTTAATAGATGACCCCCTAAGTGTCTTACCTTTTTTCAGTTGGACTTTGTAATGGAACATGAATAAAGGATTGCACGTTTTAACTGTGCCTGGGTGCTGGACCATTTCTGAAATATTGGTATATTTACTGCAGTAAGTTGGTTTGAGAACAGACTGCTGGGTCCCTGTAGATGGCTTCCTCACTGTGTTTGTTACAATAGTTCTATCCAGTGACTCACAGGTGACATCTTCTCTGATTGGAATCATTCCTCACATTCATCCCAGACTGTCTTAAAGGGGTTTTCTGGGATTTTAATATTGATGACCCATCCTTAGGATAGGTCATCAATATCAGATTGGTGGAGGTCTGCCACCCCTGCCGATCAGCTGTTTGAAGAGAAGGCAGCGCTGGCATGGTTTTTTGTTTACCTGTTTGCCGTCAACATCACAGTGGTGAGCAGGGGCGGATTAAGTGCATGATGGGCCCGGGGCTCTCTACCCAACTTGAGCCCCTCCCTCTATTTTAGTTTAGTTGTTTTTTCTATGTGAAGAGGCTGCGGTGCTTCGTGAGCGCCACAGTCTCTTCCTAGGCCATATGACATCACATTCATTGTTACTTGGCCTAGGTGCAGCTCAGTTCCATCTGAGTGGTTTGGGCTGAGCTGCAATACCAAGCACAGTGCTATCAAATGACATTGCTGAACAAAGAGGCTGCGGAGCTTACTGGAACATCGCGGTCTCCTCAAACAGCTTATTGGCCAGGGTGCCAGGAGTCGGACCCCCACCAGTCTCATATTGATGACCTATCCTGAGGATAGGCCATCAATATATAAATCCTAGAGAAACTTTTCACCTTATGCTATTGGCTCCTAAACTGAAAAAAATTTAGGAGCAAAATTAATTTTTTTGTTGCCAAATTTAAAAATACATACCGTGGGCAATCGAGGGTTACTCACTTTTCTGAGGAGAACCCTGGGCAGGCATGCGACAGTGAAAAGAGAGGCAGACACTAGTTCCTCTGGGGCACACTCTGTAGATAGGGACCAGGCCTGATGGTATGTGAGGTGCCCTGGATGTTGTAGGTGTTTTGAGTGCCTTAGGTAAGGTCCCTTTAAGGATCGTGACGCCAGTGCCTGTAACGGTGGCACACTGGTTTGTAGGAGGATTAATAGAGTACGCAGTTGGTAAACCAAACGTTGCTTTACTTTATGGAAACAGTCCAACTTTATACATCAGTTGCAGTAGATGAAAATAATGCAGTCCTTTCTAGTACAAGTGCACAGCAGGTTTACTTCACAATATGGCAGGTATAATCTTGCAAGATACTTGGAGGGTAAACAGTTAATGCTTTGCAGTACAATGCTGCTCTATCCCCTCAGCTATTCTAGCTGGCTGGATCCCAAGGCCCGGATGCCTAAGTGCTGGCTTGAATCCTTGGTATATAATCCTTCCTCCAGTATTGGCACTTGACTAGATTACAATACCTCCTTTTCCTGGCTGTCTTGTCTGTTGGAAGGGAAAGGTGGCTGCAGGTTTCTCCCAGGAGGTGCTCTCCTACTACTGGGGTATCTCAACTGAGCTATCCTTAGCCTCAGGAGCTTCAGGCTGACTAGGTGACTCCTCTAGTCCCCTGGAATACACTGCCTCTCCCCTGTCTGGGCCGTCCTATATATAACTAGGGCTCTCTAGCTCCCTCTAACGCCTGGGAGGCTAAACTGCACCCTGACAGGCCTGACACCCAGTTAACACAGGGAAATACATGCACATGACATTCAATGCAATAAGACACATTAACCCCTTTTGTGTAGTGCCCATCTTTACCTAGTGGGACACTACACAATTCCTGGACAGTGTTAATATTAAATGTGACTATAAGCCCCTTCATCCATAGAAATTCACTCATGCACTGCTGCACATGGGTGTTTTCCTATGAATGAGGGGGGTTATAGTCACATTTAATGCAAACACTTAGGCCAATAATAGTACAGCTCCTGGACAGTGTTTATATTAAATGTGACTATAGCACCACTCATCCTAAAGGGTGCACCCATGTACCCATGCCGGGCATTTGGGTCGGCGTTGGGCCCCCCAGCGATGTCGGGCCCGGGGCTACAGACCCAAACGCCCCAATTATAATCCGCCACTGGTGGTGAGCAGGTGTAATTACAAGTCGTCCCATTCACTTCAATGGAACGGCTCTGTAGTATACACTTGAATAGGAACAAGTCGTCCCATAGAAGGGAATGGGACGGCTTGTAACTACACCTGCTAACTGCTGCGCTGTTGACGGCAAGTAGGTAGAAAATGAAGGGAAAGCTGCGCTCACACCAACGCAGCATTTTCTTCAAACACCTGATTGATGGGGGTTCCAGTGTCAGACCCCCTCCGATCTATAATTGATGTCCTGAGGATAGGTCATCAATATTAAAATCCTTTGAAGGGTTTCTGTCACCACAATTATCCCTATTAAACAGGCTGATATTATACATGTGCAAATGTCAGCTCAATCTAACTGTGCTATTCTTTTTTTTACGCATACCCACCTCCTTCTCCTAGAGGCTCTGTTCTCCCACCTCATTCCATGCCCTTCTACTGTTGATTGACAGGGACCCGGCCAGTGTTCGTCTCCTCCTGCTGGCCCTGTGTGCTGGGGAAATCTTGCGCCTGCGCCGTCCTGTTCAGTATAAGACGCAGTGAGGGAAGTACGCCCGCCGGCTGCCGGTTTCCTCACTGCACCTGCTCTGCGCGGAATACGTCACAATGCTCCCAGAAGAGAAGACAGCCAGCATCGCAGAGAAGAAGGAGAAGAGTGCTGTGACATCGCTGGATCCTCCTATGTGGTAAGTATTTTCCAAATTGGCCAGCGCTTTATTCCCATTGATACTTAAAGAGGACCTTTCACTGGTATACAAACTAAAAACTAACTCTATCTGTGGGCAGAGCGGCGCCCAGGGGTCCCCCTGCACTTACTAGTTTGCCTGGGCGCCGCTCCGTTCGCCCGGTATAGGCTCCGGTGTCTCAGCTCGGTCTGTTGTATTGGACTGATTTTTTGTAGGAGGCGTGTCCCTTGCTGCAGTGCTGGCCAATTGCAGCACACAGCTCATAGACTGGCTATGAGCTGTGCGCTGCGATTGGCCAGTGCTGCAGCAAGGGACACGCCTCCTACAAAAAATCAGTCCAGTACAACAGATGGAGCTGAGACACCGGAGCCTATACCGGGCGAACGGAGCGGCGCCCAGGCATACTAGTAAGTGCAGGGGGACCCCTGGGCGCCGCTCTGCCCACAGATAGAGTTAGTTTTTAGTTTGTATACGAGTGAAAGGTCCTCTTTAACTTTGAATCTGCAAAAATGCTTGTACATGCCCTCATTATCTCCCGCCTAGACTACTGCAACACTCTCCTCTGTGGCCTTCCATCTAGCACTCTCGCACCCCTCCAATCTATCCTCAACTCGACTAATCCACCTCTCACCTTATTACTCCTCTGCCTCTCCCCTCTGCCAATCCCTTCACTGGCTCCCCATTGCCCAGCGAATTCACTTCAAAGTACTAACAAATACATACAAGGCCGTCCATAACCTGTCCCCTCCCTACATCGCTGAGCTACTTTCCCGATACATCCCCACACACACTCTCCGATCCTCACAAGACCTCCTTCTCTCCTCTCCTCTTATCACCTCTTCCCACAATCGACTCCAAGATTTCTCCCGTGCATCCCCCATACTCTGGAACTCACTACCCCAACATATCAGACTCTCACCTACAGTGGAATCCTTCAAAAGAAACCTGAAAACCCACCTCTTCAGACAAGCCTACAACCAGTGACCCTGCTGCCTCTATACCGCCATCACCAACTTCACCCTCGCCTACTGTGTCCTTCTCCCATACCATGTAGATTATAAGCCCTCACGGGCAGGGCCCTCTCTCCTTCTGTACCAGTTTGTAACTCATCTTGTTTATGATTAGTGCAATTGTCTGTATTATGTATGTATACCTCTTCTCATATGTACAGCGCTATGGAATGTATGGCGCTTTAATAATAAATAATAATAATAAATAATACCACCAATGATCAAAGGGGGCATTAACACTATATCACCAAGGAATCAAATTCATTTGGCCACCAGATAACATACACATATATTTAATTTTATATATATATATATATATATATATATATATATATATTATTATTATCTGGTGGCCAAATGAATTTGATTCCTTGGTGATATAGTGTTAATGCCCCCTTTGATCATTCCCTCACTGCGCCTGCACTGAATACTGAACGGGACGGCGCAGGGGCGATATTTCCCCAGCACACAAGGCCAGCAGGAGGAGACGAACGCTGGCCGGGGCCCTGTCAATCAACAGTAGAAGCATGAGGAGACATTAAGCCTGCAGACATCAGTAGTGAGGGCCCGTGCACAGGGGGTGGTGGCTTGTCCCTCCAGCAAGATCAGACTTCAATGAATTCCATGCACAGAGGCAGGTTTGCTCCCTCCTGAAGCCCTAGGCTGGTGCACGGAATGTCATCATAGCAGGCAAAGAAGCTGAAATATGAGAAAGGAGCCATTGAAAATACCGGTAACGGTGCTCCCTCACTGTTTCCTCAGTAGTAATAATGCTGCCTTATTGTAACAGTGCTCCCTCAAAGTTTACCCAGTAGTAATAATGCTCCCTTATTTTAACAGTGTCCCTTCATAGTTTCCCCTGTAGTAATACCCCCTCATTGTAACGGCGCTCCCTCACAGTTTCCTCAGTATTAATAATGCTCCCTCATTGTAACCGTGCTCCCTCACAGTTTCCTCAGTAGTAAAATTGCTTCCTTATTGTAGCAGTGCTCCCTCATAGTTTCCGCAGTAATAATAATGCTCCCTTGTTGTAACAGTGCTCCCTCATAGTTTCCCCAGTAGTAATAATGATCCCTTGTTGTAACAGTGCTCCCTCATAGTTTCCTCAGTAGTAATAATGCTCCCTTATTGTAACAGTGCTCCCTCATAGTTTCCTCAGTAATAATAATGCTCCCTTGTTGTAACAGTGCTCCCTCACAGTTTCCTCAGTAGTAATAATGCTTCCTTATTGTAGCAGTGCTCCCTCATAGTTTCCCCAGTAATAATAATGCTCCCTTGTTGTAACAGTGCTCCCTCATAGTTTCCCCAGTAGTAATAATGATCCCTTGTTGTAACAGTGCTCCCTCATAGTTTCCTCAGTAGTAATAATGCTCCCTTATTGTAACAGTGCTCCCTCATAGTTTCCTCAGTAGTAATAATGATCCCTTGTTGTAACAGTACTCCCTCATAGTTTCCTCAGTAGTAATAATGATCCCTTGTTGTAACAGTACTCCCTCATAGTTTCCTCAGTAGTAATAATGATCCCTTGTTGTAACAATGCTCCCTCATAGTTTCCTCAGTAGTAATAATGCTCCCTTATTGTAACAGTGCTCCCTCACAGTTTCCTCAGTAGTAATAATGCTCCCTTATTCTAACAGTGCTCCCTCATAGTTTCCTCAGTAGTAATAATGCTCCCTTATTGTAACAGTGCTCCCTCATGGTTTCCCCAGTAGTAATAATGCTCCCCTATTGTAACACTATTTCCTCATAGTTTCCCCAGTAGTAATAATGCTCCCTTATTGTAACAGTGCCTCCTCATAGTTTCTCCTGTAGTAATAATACTCCCTTATTGTAACAGTGCTCCCTCACAGTTTCCTCAGTAGTAATATTGCTCCCTTATTGTAACAGTGCTCCCTCACAGTTTCCTCAGTAGTAATATTGCTCCCTATTTGTAACAGTGCTCCCTCATAGTTTTCTTAGTAGTAATACTACTCCCTTAGAGTTTGTGAATTAGAAATAGTGCCATTCTTAGCAATAATGCCCTTCCAGAGCACCCCTGTTAGTAATACTCCTCCTCGCATAGTACCCCAAATTATAAAAGAGTCAAATATAAACAAGTTCATAGTTTCTTTATGTCAATGGGCACCCTACATTCTGGATATGTCTGTGGGTATCTTGATACGGAAGGTACCAAGAAGGAGACCCTCTGTAAGCCCCACATCCTCTAACCTGGGCTTGTTTTTAGCACACAGTACAGCTCAGGTTTGACAGATCGGCTGATACATTTTATTTTTGATAAATTCTTACTGAAACCCCCATTAAGGCAATTGTTCTGCATTATATTTTTTGTACACAAATAATAAAAATAGGTTGAAGTAAAGGAAGACATTTTCAGTCCATCTTATAGTTGTTTCAAGGCCCTTCACTTGTGAATAAATGGGAAAGTATGTGAGAGAAACAAAAAATCAGGTCGCATTTTTATCTTGGTAAAAGAAAATCTTGGCATCTGTGTCTTTTATGTTTTTACAACGCTTGTTTTATTCTCTTAAAGGGATAAATATTCTGAGTCTCGTATCGAATTTGGTGCAGAAAGTAGCACAGTTGCCCACGGCAAGCATCCATTTTTGACATCTGATTAGCTGCTGTTCACTCCAGTCTTTTTTATTGCACAGTTTTTTTAGGTGTTGTATGTGGTTCGGGAACCATTGGTCACAATCCAGTTTGCATTATCTGTCATCTTTATGAGCTAATACTTAACCCATTTATGTTAATTGAGGAATGTTTAATGAATTGAATCACGGAAATGTGAGGATGATAATAAAACTCATCAAGTACAAGCTTTCCTGCTATACCCATGACATATAGCAAATGTCAATTCAGTGTTCCATTGTCATAATTTAATATGAGCTGTTCTGCAAATTAACATCATTAATAGGGGCCCCCTTTAATGCTAACTTACGTATATCATTGACATGCTTCTGCGTTTAATGGAAATTACTCTACAGATATCATATAGTGGCAGACTGTATTTTTAAAAGTACCTTATGCCAGATGCTGGGATCTTCATTTTTCTATCTTCAGATGCCATAATTCTATACATGGGGGGACTAAAATAATTTTTATCCTATTGACTCAGAAATGAGTGCTCCCAAATGATGATGGTGTAAACAAAAAAATATTCAGACAGCTATCCTGTCAATAATACATTAGGTTACGGCCTTATTCATAAACTTTTGGAGATGACCTCCCTCATATGTCATTTATCCCCTTATTACCGTGGCCCCCAAGAAGCTTTATTCAGCTGCACCATCCTTTTTACAGTGCTCTGGAGTAAGCCCTGCATGAGATGGTGCAGGTGCTAAGATGTCTTATGACACCACAGCTCCAGAGCGAAGAGCCATGATTGAAGGAACCTTAGATATTGGACATTTAACTGTTAGATGCCACAGTCACTAGCGATTGCCGTATGTAAAGGGAACCTGTCAGCATAAAAATGTTCTTTCTGAGTCAAGTAGCCTTATCAGTTTTCTGTGCATTATTGTGCATACATATATATGGTGTGAAGTAGAACTGGCTTAGTTGCCCATAGCAACTAATCAGCTTCTACCTATTATTTTCCAAAGGAACTGTGAAAAAGAAAGGTGGTATCTGATTGGTTGCTATGGGCAACTAAGCCAGTTCTACTTTACACCAGTTTGATAAATCTCCCCTATTGTGTCTGGTTTAAAGGAATTGAGTTTAAAGTTAAATGTGTTTTTAAAGAATTTTGGGTGATGTTATTTTTACATTTTCCTTGTCACTGGATTTTAAAAAAATAATTAAATTCTGCAGTTTTTTCTCTGGCACCTGAGCATAAGAAAAGGTGACACTTCCTTTTTATGTTTCGCAAATAGAATAAAAACATCTACAATCAGAAAATAAAAACTGATTAGAAAAAAAGGATACGTTTTGCCATTTGGTTTTAACTGGCAGAAAAAAATCCTGGTGAGTAGAAATTTCCAAGTGTCAGATTCCCTTTAAAGGGGTTTTCTGCCTGTTTTATATCCTCTGGACAGTTCATCAATGTCTGATCTGTAGGGGTCCGACACCTGGGACTCCTGCCAGTCAGCTTTAAGCGCTGCAGCCTTCTTGTAGCTTGCCCTAGTTCAGTGACATAACGTTCATCAGTCAGATGGCTTAGGCGTAGCTCAGCTCCACTGAAGTGAGTGGGGCTGAGCTGTGATACCAAGCACAGGCACTATATAATGTACGGCGCTGTGCTTGGTGAGCTGTGAGGAGCTCTGTGATCTCCTGAAACAGCCGATTGGCGGGGGTCCTGGGTGTCATCCTAAGGATAGGCCATCAATATAAAAAAATATAAAAAAAAACCTTTAAACTGTCACCAACGTAAGACACTTCAGAAAACGTTACTTATTTGAGATTATCTGATTTACCACCTAATGACCCAACACTAGCATGGTGTCATACTCGACAACTTTAAACTTATAATTATGAATAAATAAAGACAAACTACAAATATGGATAAAAATGGCTGCAGTCGTTATTAAAATGGGGGGGGGGGGTAACCATAAATTTTAACAATTCCATTAATCATTAATCCATTAAAATTCCCACATATATTACCTAAAGTCCATTAATGAAATACTCATCAAGAGTCCACCAAGTAAGGCTGAGCGACTAACCCCCACCACCCCCTTTTTTGAAAAGACCGCGACTAAAAGCCAGGGAGGGCGGGCGGGACACGTTCTCCTCTTTTCTTTCTTCAACTGATGGCAGCGCTCCAAAGGGTGAGTGGCCACTATAAATACTCAAAATTCCCACCGAAACTTGCCCTTGGCCAATCCGCAGTTCAGTTAAAAATAGCTCTTTGCCCAGCAACTGGCCAGCAACACCTTAGGCCAATCACCTCTCGGTCCCGTTGCAGGCTAACATTCAGAATTACCTGAGGAGAATTAAAAGGGAGGGGGGGGGGAGAAAGTAGCCACAAACACAATACTGTGTCTCAATGACACCATGAGGGGCAAATGCCCAAATTATTGGCCCTGCCCTTGTCAGCATTCTTCCTATAGCTCTGCTATCTTATTAGTAGTTTTATCTGCATCATGACATGTTCCCTATTCTGTTAACCACACGCATTGTAATCAGCTTGTAAGATTTGTAATCTTGTGTTGAATAAAAAGTTCTTGAAGATATACTTCTATGTACCTTCAGTTTTTACCTAGCATCTCATGTGCACACTGCACGAAAGCGCATGAGAATGTTTGTTGTCTGGGGTCTGAATTGCCTTGGAACATTTCACATGCCCAGGACTCAGGAAATGCAACATGAGCTAGACATAAGATATCCACTGCAGTATGCCTACTGTAGACAAATGGATGTTGGACCCAGGATGTCTAAACAGTGTAGACCACGCAAACTCTTCCTTTGATCTCAGCTTCTGTTTCAGGTATTTAATATGATGTTTCTAATGCTGTGAAGTTAAATCCTGTTTGAAGGGATTCTTTGGACTTAAAGGGATTGTCTGCTTTAGACCACCTTTTCAAATGCCATATTAGTACACAAGTATGTAATAAGAGGTCCCCCACTTAGGCCCAACTTCCATTAGTCAGTCGTTAGCTATTGCAAGAAGTGGCCTTTTGCCAGATCCTGGAGGACCTAGCTTACCTAGCTTGTATGTTATGTGCATGACCCATTGCTTTCATAATTTTTTTTTCTCTTTAGTGATACTTTTAGATAGCAATGGATTATGTATTTGCCTTAAATCCCATTCATGCCTAGTGTCTTTCTGTAGTGATGGGCGAACATCAGCCGGGACGTTTCGCAAACGCACGTTCACGATCAAATGTTCGCGAACCATGTGTTTGCGGCGGGCCCCATTCACTTTAATGGCAGGCGAACCTGAAAAACCTTCAGGTCATATTTGCAGCCACCAAATACTTACTTAAAGTGTACAAATAGTCCCACAGCATGGACAGTGACATACCAGAGGAGTATAAATGGCAAAAATTCCCACAAAAAATATGTATTTTAATTAGGGGCCATTGTTATGCGTTTTAAAGGGAAACTTTCAAAAATGTGCCCTGCTGGAGCCTAGAATTTTTTTATTTTAGGCCGCAGGAGTACGTGCCCCAAAAATTAGGCGTTCACCTGACAGAAAAGATAAAGTGATTATGTGGCTGGAGGTATATTAGACGGTCAGTGGATAAAATTTTTACTGCAGGCCAGTGGAGTACAGGCTCCAAACATTAGGCATTAGAAGCAGGTATATCACACCCCTCAATCAATATTTTGTGGAAGCCGGTGTATCGCAGGCCTCAATCAATATTTGGTGGAAGCAGGTGTATCGCACCCCTCAATCAGTATTTTGTGGAAGCAGGTATATAGAACCCCTTAATCTGTATTTTGTAGAAGCAGGGATATCACACCCCTCAATCTGTATTTTGTGGAAGCAGGTATATCAAACCCCTTAATCAGTATTTTGTGGAAGCAGGTATATCACACCCCATAATCAGTTTTTTGGGGGGCAACAGGTATATCACACCCATTGCAAATAGTTCCAATAACGCTTGTCCCCCTATATACCTGCGGTATCGCAACAGAACTGCACACAACTGCTGCACAATGCACTATAATATGCTTTCTATGTTAGAAAGTATATTATAGGTATATCACACCCCTCAATCATTTTTTGGGGGGCAACAGGTATATAACACCAGTTGCAATTAGTTGTTCCAATAGCAGTTGTCCCTCTATGTAGCTGTGGTATAGCAGCAGAACCGCACACAACTGCTGCACAATACAAATGCACAATAATATACTTTCTATGTTAGAAAGTATATTATAAGTATATCACACCCCTCAGTATATCACACCTATCGATAGTACACCTATACCTGTCCTTAAAAGGACTTTTGTGGCCCTATTAGCTAGTGTTTGGTGTCCCTAACAGTCTGTCCCTGCTCCACACAGCAACTTCTTCCTACACTGGCAAAAGACTGAATGTAAAATGGCGGCCAGATCGGGTTCTGTTATAGGGTGGGGGTATGTTTATGTGCTGAAACATCTCAATTGGCTGTCCTGTCCCACCTGATGGGTGTGTCATGGGTCAAAGTTCGGTTCAATGCAAAAAAATATGGCGCATGCGAAACGACCGCCAGTCGAACTGCAAGGCCACCTCTATCTTTCTGTCAAGAGTCCTGGAAGATGACCCTTGAGCATACAGATGCTGGCTGCTTTTTATATTTATGCTGTGTGACTTGGTGAAGGCGTTATCCAGTTTGGTAGACCAGCTACTTTTAGTGTTCAAACATTTTCTCCATTGAAGATAATAATGAACCACTGGAAATCTATGACCTCCTGCTCATGCCCGACTTGCTGTAGTCATTGTAAACAACAGCTAAGTAGATTTACGTATGTTCCAACAAGGGACTGAATTGTCTTCCATCATATTAAACGTGCCTCGCTTGGATAAATCATAGACATCTGGTCTTCTTATAAACTGGGCCAAGACCAGCTTGATGCCAATAGACCCCCTGCCACAGAAAGAGGTTCTTGTGACACAGCTAGACATTGTTGACACTTTTCAATATTTGGGTTTGACTATATCACCTCGGGTTGAAAATTTTGTACAACTCAATTTGATTCCCATAATGGTAAGGACTAGAGCTAAAATAGGGATATGGCTGAGACTTCCCCTATCCAGAGCTGACCGAGTTTCACTAGTTAAAATGGTGATACTACCACAATTTCTTTATGTCCTCAGGAATACACCTATCTGGATACAAGATAAATATTTTAAACTCATGGAAAGAATAATTAATGATTTAATATGGGGAAGAAAGCGAGTTCGAATAAAGCTGGAATATTTGTATAAATTTGTGGAGTGCGGGGGTTTAAACCTCCCCTACTTTAAAGGGTACTTTATTGCAGCCCAGTTATTGATGTGCTATGAATCAGAGAATAGTGCACTGCTGGGGAAGATGGTAATTAGCCATGCCCACAATAATATTTTTACCTTGTTGGAATCTGGTCTATTGAAGAGGTATGAGCGAGGCTATAGAGAGACCATAAAATTACTCCTGAAAGTGTGGGCGACAACTAGGACATGGTTGAAGGTCAAGGGTTCACTTACATTTACGCCTCTTTGGCATAATCTGTACTTACAAAGGCTAGATGATATTGCAGCTGACACATTTTGGCAGAAGAATAAAATTCTGTATATTTCACAGGTAGTTAAAGATAGAGAAATTAAACCATTTATAGAGATGACACATAATATAAGAAACCTTTCCTGGTTTAGGTATTTTCAATTGCGCTCAGTACTATCCAGTTTGGATGATAAACTGGTGTTGGATATAGATAATTCGTCTTTTTTGAATGATTGGGTAGGGGGTACACTGTCTAGAATAAAAATTTCAAATATATACAAGTCATTACTTAAGGCACGGTTTAGTGATACACAGTCACCAGGACAAAGAGCGTGGGAGGTGGATTGTCCGAATTTACAAATAGAAGGGTGGGAGAATATTTTTGGGAACCTAGTCTCACTATCCCAGAACTTCAACCATGTTTTAATACAATTTTATATTTGCCATAGACTATATATTACTCCTTTATGGATGAATAAATGTGGATTAAGAGACACGTCTAATTGCCCCAAATGCGATACCGTAGGAGCGGATTTTCTTCATATGATATGGACTTGTCCAGAACTCACAAACTTCTGGAATACTATAAATAATTGTATTATGTATAAACTAAAAATACGAATCCCTTTTGAACCACAAGTATTCGTGCTTAATGATCTCTCCAAATTAAATAATCATAAGTATCAAAAGATCCTCCTGAGTAGGATACTGATGTTGGCCAGAGTGCTGGTCAGTCGAACCTGGTTTGCTCGATATACTCCAGATATAATTACATGGATAAATCTAATTGCTAAGGTAAAAAATTATGAGAAAATTATGTATAAACAGAGGGAAGCCGAGGAGAAGTGGATTAAGATATGGGGTGGTTGGAGAACTTGATTAGTTGTGTTTAATTTCCTCAATGATAAAGGTCTTATTTTGACGCACCACAGGTAGGGGGGGAGGGGAGGGTTTCTTTAGGGAATTGGGGTTGGGGAGAAATTGTATTTTTTTTTCTTCTATTTGTAATGTTTCGATATATTAATTAATAAAGATAATCAATAAAAAAAAAAAAAAATAGACATTATGAAATACGTTGAGTACATTTGTAGGTTCCAGAACGTCCTATTAATTATTTAGCATAAAGAAGGATGTTCATTTGTCCACATCTTCATTTCAGTCAATTGAATGAGGAATAACTTTTCAGAAGGTTGCTGCAATCACAAGCTGATTTGCTAAATTCTATTAGGTTCTTGTCACATACTATGTAAAGATCTTGCTTTCTGTGAGTCACCACACAGAATCTCTTAAGACAGCCATGATCGCCAACACAAAGGGCATTCTGCCTCCCTTAGATGCCATGAGCCTTGGATAGAAAGGAATTTCTAGCTTCAGGACAGAGTTACCTAAACTATGAAGCATTTTATGTGTGGGAAAGCACAGTGAGAATAAAGCTTTATTACCAAATAATATAATTTATATATATATATATATATATATATATATATATATATATATAAAGATAGATGAATAGATAGATATTAGATAGATAGATTATCTGTCTATCATAGCATAATTTCATTTATGACTGGAATACTAAAACATGATGACATAGACCCATCAGGAGGCCACTTAATCCCTCCTCTTGGCCGTCAGCAAAGTACATAAAGATCTGATACTTTCAGCAGTAATTCATGTATGAGCATCAGGCACTTATGCTCCTGGCCAGTGGTCAAAGGTGCGCTGCTGAATTGAATTATATTGCCATCCACAGGACTATGATGCAGCTTTCATACTGTGTTACGGGCGGCAGTATTTAGTGCTGCACTGTGGTATTTGTTTCTGCTTGGGCAGTATATTGTGCTTCATTATGATATCTGGTTCTGCTGAGGCAGTATTTAGGGATGCACTGTGGTATCTGTTTCTGCTGGGACAGTATATTGTGCTGCACTGTGGTATTTAGTTCTGCTTAGGCAGTATGTTGTGCTGCACAGTGGTATCTGGTTCTGCTACGGTGGTATTTTGTGCTGCACTGTGGTATTTAGGCACTAATATTTAGTTCTGCTGGGGCAGTATTTTTGTGCTGCACTGTGGTAGTTGGTTTGGCTGGGACAATATTTTGTGCTGCACTGTGGTATCTGGTTCTGCTGGGACAGTATATTGTGCTGCACTGTGGTATCTGGTTCTGCTGGGACAGTGTATTGTGCTGCACTGTGGTATTTAGTTCTGCTGAGGCAGTATGTTGTGATGCAGCTTTCATACTGTGGTACGGGCGGCAGTATTTAGTGCTGCACTGTGGTATTTGTTTCTGCTTGGGCAGTATATTGTGCTTCATTATGATATCTGGTTCTGCTGAGGCAATATTTAGGGATGCACTGTGGTATTTGGTTCTGCTGGAGCAGTATATTGTGCTGCACTGTGGTATTTGGTTCTGCTGGGGCAGTATTTAGTGCTGCACTGTGGTATTTGGTTCTGCTGGGGCAGTATTTAGTGCTACACTGTGATATTTGGTTCTGCTGGGGTGGTATTGGCCACCTTGCCCCATAAAGTGTAATAATGAATGATCAAAAAATCCTATGTACCCAAAAATGGTACCAATAAAAACCAACTGCAAAAAACGAGCCCCTGCACAAGACGATCGGCAGAAAAATAAAAAACATATGGCGTTCATTATGATATCTGGTTCTGCTGAGGCAATATTTAGGGATGCACTGTGGTATTTGGTTCTGCTGGGGCAGTATATTGTGCTGCACTGTGGTATTTGGTTCTGCTGGGGCAGTATATTGTGCTGCACTGTGGTATTTGGTTCTGCTGGGGTGGTATTGTCCTACTACAGTATTGCTGTCCCTGCATGCTTCTGTTTTCCCATCTTCTGTCAATTTGGATCCGCCTACAATATGAGGCCACTTTTAGTTTTTTCCCAGGGCCACTTTAGGTTCCCAGTCCACCCCTGATCTGCTTCCACTAGAAATGATTAAGGTCCACCAGCCAGAAACGTGGGACCACGACCATCTAATTCTGATGTTACAGTAAAACAAAAGTTTTAGCAGAGATGATGGTAATACTAAGTAAAAGTGCAATGGAATGAATTTGGACTCACCTACAATATGAGATCACTTTTATAAAAAAAATTCAGGGCTACTTTAAGTTCCCATTCTGCTTCTGGATAGATAATAGATCAATATTAGATAGATAGATAGATCGACATTAGATATTAGACAGATATTGGATAGATAGATGATCGATATTGAATACATCGATGATAGATAGATAGATAGATAGATAGATAGAATGAAAATTGATTATCTATATGTCTATCATAGCATAATTTAATTTTATGACTGGAATTCTAAAACATGATGACTGAAAAATCCACGGAACCTCAGGTAGGATTTTCCTCTCGGAGCTCCTGCCTGCATCGTTGGTCAGGTTATAGTCCTCCTGCTCACTGCGGTACTGGTGCTGAGAGACACTATGGTATGAGCCGTCTGTTAACTGACTGCAAGGCTTTCCAGACACTAATGTATGCCTCATTCATCGTATGGCTTTCATGAACATTTGTCTACCTGGACAGTTCTGCTCTTCTCATTTTCCAATCTAACAGCGCAAATATTGTATGTATAAGAGCCACTCCACCTTAACAGACATAGGTACAATTTCATACACATTGGACTGTAGGCATGTTCTACAGAATGGACGCAGTACAGTCCTCACACTCCGTCCTGATGTCCTGACTGGCATTGTGGTACTGCTTTATACACTCACCTAAAGAATTATTAGGAACACCATACTAATACGGTGTTGGACCCCCTTTTGCCTTTAGAACTTCCTTAATTCTACGTGGCATTGATTCAACAAGGTGCTGATAGCACTCTTTAGAAATGTTGGCCCATATTGATAGGATAGCATCTTGCAGTTGATGGAGATTTGAGGGATGCACATCCAGGGAACGAAGCTCCCTTTCCACCACATCCCAAAGATGCTCTATTGGGTTGAGATCTGGTGACTGTGGGGGCCATTTTAGTACAGTTAACTCATTGTCATGTTCAAGAAACCAATTTGAAATGATTCGAGCTTTGTGACATGGTGCATTATCCTGCTGGAAGTAGCCATCAGAGGATGGGTACATGGTGGTCATGAAGGGATGGATATGGTCAGAAACAATGCTTAGGTAGCCCGTTGCATTTAAACGATGACCAATTGGCACTAAGGGGCCTAAAGTGTGCCCAGAAAACATCCCCCACACCATTACACCACCACCACCAGCCTGCACAGTGGTAGCAAGGCATGATGGATACATGTTCTCATTCTGTTTACGCCAAATTCGGACTCTACCATTTGAATGTCTCAACAGAAATCGAGACTCATCAGACCAGGCAACATTTTTCCAGTCTTCAGCAGTCCAATTTTGGGGAGCTTGTGCAAATTGTAGCCTCTTTTTCCTATTTGTAGTGGAGATGAGTGGTACCCGGTGGGGTCTTCTGCTGTTGTAGCCCACCTTTCTATTCCATTCTGAAATTCAGTTTGGAGTTTAGGAGATTGTCTTGACCAGGACCACAACCCTACATGCATTGAAGAAACTGCCATGTGATTGGTTGACTAGATAATCGCTGTTGAGGAACGGTTGAGCCGTATGCACATATATCCATGCATGCCTGCAAACATGTGCGGGCATGTATGGTATATGTGCATGCATTATCCACCGCATCATGGGATGATGTGCGCAGATGTGCCCAGCATCTGCGCACGTCTGCCCATGGTGATCCCCAGGGGCTCATGTTGGCCCCTGTGGGAAATATGTGTCCCCTGGGAGCCGTGCCCCCTGATAATGTATGTAGGGGCTTGTGCCCCCTTATGATATGTAGGGGCTTGTGCCCCCTATATGTAGGGGCTTGTGATATCTGTGCCCCCTTATATTATCTGTGCCCCCTTATATTAATGTATACATGTGTATGGATGTGCCCCAAGCATCCATATGCATGTATATTATATATATATATATATATATATAGATTCCCCCCCCCCCCTCCTATACCTGGAGCCAGGTGCATCGGTGTGAATGTGCCCCAAGCATCCGCACCGATGCAATCTGGCTAATTGCATCAGAATGGCCGGACTGGATCCGGTCATCCTGATGCTTACAAAGGACTCGGGTTCAACAGAATCTGAGTCCTTTGTTCTAATTATCTCCAACGTCGTTGGAGATAATTATGCATGATAGAAGAAGGGGAGAAGCCTCCCCTCCTCCTATTATGCGCATTCCGACAGTGCGATTACAATCGCACTGTCCGGAATGCTAAGGGCAGCAGGCGGGAGATCAAAGGCTTCTCCCGCCTGTCTGCAGCGCGTCCCCGATATGCGGGCCGGCGCAGTGACGTCATATCACTGCGCCGGCCCACGTGGATGATGGGGGCGCGCGCGCGCCCCCTGGTGGGCGGCGCAGCGCGGGAGTGCGGGCGGCCGGGTTTAAATATCCGGCGGCCCGGCACTCAAGAGGGCAGTTGGAGTGAGGGCCCCCACGTGGAAGAGAGCGCGTCCGGCGCTCCGGAAAAGGCGCCCGACCGGACCCCCCCACCCTGAGCGCAGTCCTTACCCCAAGAAGAAAGCGCAGGCAGCCACCCAGGCTGCGCTGCGCTGCGCTAATACAGAGGACCCCTGCCGCATCCCCAGAGGAGAGTGCGATCGGCGCTCAAGACGGAGCGGCCCCCCCTGCCCCCCTGGCTGGACTAAGTATCCCCTTTGTTTCCCCTATTATACCATCCCTGTTAACCCCCTGAACTTAACCCCTGACCCCCTGGTTACTAACCCCCGCAGTGCCTGGGCTCCTGATACCAGGCCAGGCATATCTGCATCCCCTGGCTACCCCTGACCCCCCTGGTTACTAACCCTTGCTATACCCCTGGTGACCCAAACGCTATCTCCAGTGACCCTTACATGCTCTCCCCTGATTAACCCTTTCCCTGCCAGGCATCTGCCCTGGTCCCCCCCCCCCCCCCCCCCCGGACACTTTGTATGTCCGTGCCCTGTTCCCCTGTCCTGCCTGCCTCTGTTGAGTATGCGGTTGCTCTGCAAACAATATTTCATGGCCTGCAAGTATTAACCCCTGCTGAGCCATTGATGTGTGTATTGTCTTGTAACCCCGTAGGGACAGTATAGAGCTAGGTGGGGTGGGTTGTTATACTTGTATGTGTGTATTGTATAGTTAGTTTGTGGGTGGAATTTGGGAACGTGTAGTGTAGTGGAGTACTGTGTATTTAGTGTTGTGTAATTACTGTATTGCGTGCTTGGTGTATTAAATACTGTGTTACTTGTACCCTTTGTGTAGTGTGTACTTGTTAGTGGTAGTAAGTAAGGCGCATGCAGCTAGCATTAGTGATTAGTGTAAAGCATAGCGAAAGTATTGTGTTGTTATTATATAAAGGCATAAATAGGCGGAGTCTTCACTAGACGGCTCCTCCTATTTAGGAATATTAATTATCGATATTCGCATAATATTGGTGATTAATATTCCCCCTTTACAATCGCATTAATGAGAAATAGAACAGGTGTTCCTAATAATTCTTTAGGTGAGTGTATACTGGCTGGTTAGAGGCAGGTCATTACTGGAATCACTGCTATGGATCTATGTCAGAGAATTGCTTATAAAGAATCAGGGTATATTAAAGGGGTTGTCCCATGAAAAATCCTCTCCATTTTTCAGTGTCATGCTCTGCCTCCAGCGTATCAGTTTAGCTTGGAGTGTCCCTTTAAGGAAGAGCTGGCATGTCTCTTTTAGTAACTACTTGCATGATCTCCATGCTGGAGGATAACTCCCACCCCATACAAGAGACCATAATAGCATTGGGCAGTGACTGACTGCGCTATCGGAAGTCATTCCTACCTGCTGCTGTTAGGCTGTACAACCAACACCCAGCCAAGCGAAGACAGACTGCACTTATCGCCTACCGGGTTCCTGCGGATATCATTCCATCCAGAGACTGAACTATTTAAACTGTGATATCTATATCCCTTTTTTTTTTTTTTTTTTACTTTTTCTCTGTACCCTACTGTCACTGTAATGTCTTTATTTTGGGAGTTTTTGTACTCTCTGTGCTTATGTAAGGGCTCATGCACACGACCGGTGTGTGTTTTGCAGTCCGCAAATTGCGGATCCGCAAAACACAGATGGCGTCCGTGTGCGTTCGGAACGGTATGGGCAGCCATTAATATAACTGCTTATTCTTGTCCGCAAAACGGACAAGAATAGGACAGGTTATATTTTTTTTGCGGACCACGGAATGGAGCAATGGATGCGGACAGCACACGGAGTGCTGTCCGCATCTTTTGCAACCCCATTCAAGTGAATGGGTCCGCATCCAAGTCGCAAAAACTGCGGCTCGGATGCGGACCAAAACAACGTTTGTGGGCATGAGGCCTAACGCTGTGAATTTCCCTGTGGTGGGACTATTAAAGGATTATCTTATCTTATTCCCAATGTAATATTAATTATGGAGCATCCACTGTTAGGATGCTATTATTTATTTTAACTCACTTGTATAGCGCTGACATAGTCTGCAGCACATTACAGACATTATCATCCCTGACTGTCCCCAGTGGAGCTCACAATCTAAGTTCCCTATCAGAATGTTTCAGTATGAATTTTTATTACATGGGGAATGCAACAGACAAGTCAGGAGAGGTTACAGTCAGTAGGTCTACTGTTTAATGATGTGTTGCTTGTACACAAAATTTTAAGGGAAGCAATTTTCAAGTACAAAGCACATTTATGGTCCAGTATTTTACAATCTTATATCCCAAGGCCATGCAGTCAGAGCCTGCAAGCAGTGGCATACTTACCAGTCTGTGGAAAATTTCCATATAGATAGAAATGTCCATGATCACCTATGATATTCCTCAAAAACTGTAATCTCTCTCACATCCTAGCCCATGTGGCTAAAAATACATGTGCCATATGCAAGCAGTATTAGTATGACGATGATGGTTTTCTCCGAACAGATGGCCAGGATTCTGTTATGTTCAAATATTGTATACTACAAACAACCTGTTTTTATATAGCGGAGGTCTGAGGCTAGAAGAGCCGTTTATCATGGCGGCTGCTGTCGATGGGAACTCTATAAACCGCACGCATTGTATTTAGTGCAAAATGAAGGATTTATCAATAGTAAGTGTGTCATTTTCAGAAATGTGAGTTTCAATATGATCGCTCACTATGGAGAACCCGTTTTTTCTTATATATAATTCTCCCCTAAAAATTCCTCAAGTTGTTGTTCTTACTTCCTTCTGAAGAGGTTCTCACCCATCTTTTCTTGAAATATGTAAAATTAAGAAGAGAGGTTTTTTTTTTTATCTTCTGAGTCATGATTATTGATGCATTATTTCTTTTTGCAGACATTTTCTAAATGACTCATTAGTTTTAGGGAGTGCAAACTGAGCCATTTCCTAGGACACCACTAAAGACTATAGTATAGTGTATAGTATAGTATAGTATTACAGTGATGGCTAACCTTCGGCACTCCAGCTGTGGAGAAACTAAGACTCCCGGCACACTCCATTCATTTTTATGGAGTTCTGAGAGCAGCCAAGCAAGGGGACATATTAGGAGTCGTAGTTTTACCACAACTGCAGTGTCTGAGGTTAGCCGTCACAGGACAATACCCATTGGTGCAGCCTGAGAGAAGAGTATTTGCACTTTCACTTAACCTAGAACAGAACTTTAACCCCTTCACTGTCCTAGACCAACAATATTCTTACAGTTAATTCCTTTGCTATTTGTGCATTGTATGGTGACATTACTTGGACCTCAACTGGCAGTTTTAAAGGGGACCTGTCAAAATGTAGTGCAATCTGCTAGCAGCTTGTTATAGAGCAGGAGAAGCTGAGCAGACTGATATATAGTTTTATGGGAAAGGATTCAGTGAAACTCGTAATTTATACCTTTAATTCTCTGCTCTTTCTGACCTCATTGTACACGAGGGAGGTGTTATCAGTGAGGTATGGCGTTTTCTGTGTGTGTATATATATATATATAGCTTTCAGTCACTGATAAGACCTCCCTTGTGTTCAACTGAGCTCAGAAAGAGCAGATATTTAAATGTATAAATTAAAAGTTTTACTGAAACTTTTCCCACAAAACGAATATATCAATCTGCTCTGCTCTACCTACTCTATAACATGTTGCCTGTATTTTGTGGTGTTACAATGGCAGATCGTGGCCACCGCTGTCCTGTGCGCACAGACATTGGCTTCCTGTGTATAAAATACGGATCGTATTCATCGTACTTCTGTTTTTATTACTGCTAGGGTTAATGTCACAAGGGTGTCAAGAGCCACGCCTGACTCCGTTATACCCGGGGTCAGGAGGTCGCAGCGGTTGGCTGCACGCTCTATGTCAGATAGGGAAGTTTCCTTATTGTAGCTTTCTGGGTTTGCTTTACAAACCCTTTTGGCTCACTCAGGGATCCGTAGCTCCTTCTCTCAGCTGTTCCTTGTCCAGCACTCCCAATCCTCCTTATATTCCCCTCTCACACTTCTCTGGTTGCCAGATATAGAGCTTCCTGCCTGGACATCTATTCTGACCCACTGGAGCTGTGTTGCTGCGTTCTCTGAGTGTTGCCTTAGAACGCTACCCTCCGGATCCCTGTTGGACCTTTGTGGACAATTGTTGCCGTCCACCTGGGTGTTTGTGTTTGTCTGTCCTCTCCCTGGTGTTTCCCTCTTAGTGCAGTGGTGAGGACTAGCGATCCCACCGGCCCGTTCATTATCTAGGGCTCATTTCAGGGAAAGCCAGGGTTTAGGCACGTGATCGCCGCACGGGTGAGGAACCCGTCTAGGGACGTCAGGGCAGGCAGGTGCCAGCTGCAAGGTGAGTTAGGGGTCACCACCTTTCCCTCTCCCTTGGGCAGGGCTTTCCCTGTTTTCCTCCCTGTGCGTGTTGCCGGTCATTACATTATATCTGGCCCTTATTTTTGTGTAGGTAAAAAAAAAAAAAAAAAAAAGATTTTTTTTTTACCTACTTAGAATCCAGTATGGATCCAATTGCTGCTCTGTCCGAACAATTTCATGGTCTGTCTTTGGAGGTGGCAGGATTGAAGGCGTCGGTCCTCCAGCAACAGCAGCAATTACAACAGACCGCAAGCCCAGCGGTTGCTACTGGTAACCAGGTTGTTGCTGAACCCAAGGTCCCTCTCCCTGACAGATTTTCTGGGGGAAGGGACAAGTTTTTGACGTTCCGTGAGGCCTGTAAACTATACTTTAAACTGCGTCCTTACTCCTCTGGTAATGAAGAACAGCGGGTGGGTGTTGTTATTTCCCTGCTGCAGGGGGACCCGCAGTCCTGGGCGTTCTCTTTACCTACTGATTCCCAGGCTCTTCGGTCAGTGGATGAGTTTTTCGGGGCCTTGGGTCTCATATATGACGACCCTGACCGAGTCGCACTGGCTGAATCAAAATTACGGAGACTCCTACAAGGAGAGCGGCCGGTAGAGGAGTATTGCTCTGACTTCCGTAGGTGGGCTACGGATACCCAATGGAACGACCCGGCTCTCAGGAGTCAGTTCTGCTCTGGGTTATCCGAAAGGGTTAAGGATGCGCTTGCATTGTATGAGACCCCCTTTTCCCTTGATGCAGTTATGTCCCTTTCTATCCGTATAGATAGACGCCTTAAGGACAGGTTGAAAAAACCGGAGCCATTGGTAACCCCTCCCAAGCAGCAGTTAGTCTGTACGGACATAGACGAGCCTATGCAGCTAGGAGGAACTACTCGTCAGGTCCGTCCTCCTGAGGTTCGCCGTAGGCGTGGGGGTTGTTTTTTTTGTGGGGAGAGGGGTCATTTCAATAATGTCTGTCCTTCTTTCCTCAGAAACAAAAAAACCGTCGGAAAACTACTAACCCCAGGCTGTGTGGAGGATGTCAGCCGGGGGGTATACGTTTCCTCCATACGTACATCGCAATTTGTGTTGCCAGCGGTTATTGTTTTTGGTGATAAGACAGAGACTGTTTCTTTCTTTCTAGACAGTGGAGCAGGGGTAAATTTGATAGATGCCCATTTTGCCCGCACTATGGGTTTGTCTCTCTGTACGTTACAGAGACCTATTCCCATATTTGCTATAGATTCTGCTCCTCTGTCTCAGAGAAACCTCACCCACATCGTTCATAATTTACACCTTCGGGTAGGGGACCACCATAACGAGATGCTCTCATGTTATGTTCTGGAGGGGCTTCCCACTCCGGTGGTGCTGGGCCTTCCCTGGTTGGTAGCGCACAATCCAGTGGTGGATTGGCAGGCCAGGGAGATATTGGAGTGGAGTGAGCCGTGCAGAGAAAATTGCTTAAATAGCAATTGCTTAGTCGCCTCCATAACTACCCTACCTACATTTGTTTCGGACTTTGAGGACGTTTTTTCTGAAAAGGGTTGTCAGAAGTTACCACCTCATCGTCCTTATGATTGCCCGGTTAACCTTATTCCCGGCGCAAAATTACCCAAGACCAGGTTATATAATCTTTCAGGTCCAGAGAGACAAGCCATGAAGGATTATATCTCCGAGAGTTTGGCTAAGGGACACATCAGACCCTCTTCTTCACCCGTGGCTGCAGGGTTTTTCTTTGTTAAAAAGAAAGATGGGGGGCCTGCGTCCTTGCCTAGATTTTCGTGAATTAAATCGGATAACCATCCGAGACCCATACCCTCTTCCTCTCATTCCTGACCTGTTTAACCAGATTGCGGGTGCTAGGTGGTTCTCCAAACTCGATCTTAGGGGGGGCCTACAATCTGATTCGTATTAAAGAGGGGGATGAGTGGAAAACAGCTTTTAACACCCCTGAGGGGCATTATGAAAATCTAGTTATGCCTTTCGGCCTGACCAATGCTCCTGCCTTCTTTCAACATTTCGTTAATGACATTTTTAGTCATCTAATCGGCAGGTTTGTGGTAATATACCTAGATGATATCTTAATTTATTCGTCTGATCTGAAAACACATGAGGAGCATGTCAGACAAGTACTACAGGTCCTACGGACGAATGAATTATATGCTAAAATTGAAAAATGTGTTTTTGCCGTTCAGGAGATACAATTCCTAGGTTATTATTTATCTGCGTCAGGTTCCTAGGAAGGTCCAGGCAATTTTGGATTGGGATCTTCCTGAGAACCTCAAAGCACTACAACGGTTCTTGGGCTTCGCGAATTTCTATAGGAAATTCATTAAAAATTATTCGGTGATCGTAAAACCCCTTACTGACATGACTAGGAAGGGGACTGATTTTTCTAAATGGTCTGACGCCGCTAAAGTTGCTTTTTCCTCTCTAAAAGAGAGGTTTACCTCAGCACCTGTACTAGTCCAACCTGATGTCTCTCAGCCTTTTATTGTTGAAGTCGATGCATCAGAGGTGGGAGTGGGGGCTGTGCTGTCTCAGGGTCCGTCTCCTGGCAAATGGCGTCCTTGTGCTTTCTTTTCTAAAAAACGATCTGCAGCAGAACAGAACTACGATATTGGCAATAGGGAACTGTTAGCTATTAAACTTGCGTTTGAGGAGTGGCGTCACTTTTTAGAGGGGGCAGTCCACCCCGTCACTGTGTTTACGGACCACAAAAATCTGCTGTACCTCGAATCAGCTAAGCGTCTCACCCCTAGACAGGCTAGGTGGTCGCTATTTTTTACCAGGTTTAACTTTGTGATTACCTATCGTCCTGGGGTAAAGAATACCAAGGCTGATGCACTATCTCGTTGTTTCCCTGGAGGGGGTAATGTGAGTGATCCGGTACCCATTCTACAAAGAGGAGTAGTTGTCTCTGCGGTACAATCTGCTTTGGAGGGGAAGGTGTTAGAGGCCCAGGGGGACGCCCCGGTCTCTTGCCCCTCAGAGAAATTGTTTGTACCGTTGAACCTACGTCTCGAATTATTAAAGGAACATCATAATTCGGCACTTGCTGGGCACCCGGGTAGTAAAGCAACCTTAGAGCTATTGTCTCGTCGTTTTTGGTGGCCAAGGTTGCGTCAGGATGTATTGGATTTTGTGTCTTCTTGTTCTACCTGTGCGCGTGCAAAAGTTTCACATACACGTCCTGCAGGGTCTCTATTACCACTCGTCATTCCCAATAGACCATGGACACATCTGTCTATGGATTTTATCACTGACTTACCTTTGTCTGCGGGTAAAACAGTGATTTTGGTAGTAGTGGACAGGTTTAGCAAAATGGCACACTTTATTGCGTTACCCGCACTACCTAATGCTAAAACTCTTGCTCAGGTATTCGTCAGTGAGATCGTGAAGCTTCACGGGGTCCCCTCCGATGTTGTTTCGGATCGGGGAACCCAGTTTATTTCTAAATTTTGGAAAGCTTTTTGTTCCCGTTTGGGGGTTCACTTGTCCTTTTCCTCAGCTTTCCATCCTCAGTCGAATGGACAGACTGAGCGTACCAACCAAAACCTGGAGACATATCTAAGATGTTTTGTGTCTGAAAACCAAGAGTTGTGGTCGTCATATTTACTGTTAGCTGAGTTTGCCATAAATAATCGCCGTCAGGAATCCACTGGCAAGTCACCTTTTCTTGGTGCATATGGTTTTCATCCCCAATTCTGTACTTTCAAAGAGGGGGGGTCTTCTGGGGTTCCCGAAGAGGAACGGTTTTCGTCATCTCTTTCATCAGTATGGCAGAAGGTGCAAGCTAACTTGAAAAATATGGGAGGTAAATACAAATGCATGGCTGATAAGAGACAGTCGCCAGGTCCGGACCTAGGAGTGAATGACTGTGTGGTTGTCTACTAGGAATATCAAGTTGAAGGTTCCCTCTTGGAAACTGGGTCCTAGGTTTATTGGTCCTTTACAAGATTGTAGCCATCATCAACCCCGTGGCTTTTCGCCTGGAGTTACCTCAGACTTTTAAAATCCATAATGTCTTTCATAAGTCGTTACTCAAAAAATATGTTCCACCTCTAGAACAGTCACCGCTGCCACCCCCTCCTGTTGTCGTGGATGGTAGTTTGGAATTTCAGATATCCAAAATTGTTAATTCTCGTCGGGTCCGCCGCTCTCTCCAATATCTGGTGCACTGGAGAGGTTACGGTCCCGAGGAAAGAATGTGGGTTCCTGCGTCTGAGGTAAACGCCGACAGGCTAGTCCGGATTTTTCATGCCTCTCATCCTGAGAGACCTGGTCCTGAGTGTCCGGAGGCCCCTCGTAGAGAGGGGGGTACTGTCACGAGGGTGTCAAGAGCCACGCCTGACTCCGTTGTACCCGGGGTCAGGAGGTCGCAGCGGTTGGCTGCACGCTCTGTCAGATAGGGAAGTTTCCTTATTGTAGCTTTCTGGGTTTGCTTTACAAACCCTTTTGGCTCACTCAGGGATCCGTAGCTCCTTCTCTCAGCTGTTCCTTGTCCAGCACTCCCAATCCTCCTTATATTCCCCTCTCACACTTCTCTGGTTGCCAGATATAGAGCTTCCTGCCTGGACATCTATTCTGACCCACTGGAGCTGTGTTGCTGCGTTCTCTGAGTGTTGCCTTAGAACGCTACCCTCCGGATCCCTGTTGGACCTTTGTGGACAATTGTTGCCGTCCACCTGGGTGTTTGTGTTTGTCTGTGTTTGTCTGTCCTCTCCCTGGTGTTTCCCTCTTAGTGCAGTGGTGAGGACTAGCGATCCCACCGGCCCGTTCATTATCTAGGGCTCATTTCAGGGAAAGCCAGGGTTTAGGCACGTGATCGCCGCACGGGTGAGGAACCCGTCTAGGGACGTCAGGGCAGGCAGGTGCCAGCTGCAAGGTGAGTTAGGGGTCACCACCTTTCCCTCTCCCTTGGGCAGGGCTTTCCCTGTTTTCCTCCCTGTGCGTGTTGCCGGTCATTACAGTTAATCTCTTGTTCTATGAGCTGCTGCATGGCGGTGTGCTCAGCTGCTCCTATATATACCTGACTGTTTCCTTTAGTCCTTGCCTGTGCAATGGTGTTGCTAGGTCTTCCTCTAGCTAGCTAAAGCCCCTAAAAGAGCTTTAATCCATTTGCCTGCCTGTGTACCTGACCTGTTCCTGTTCACCCATGTGCCGTCTGCTCTGATCTTTGGACTGTTCCATGGATTCGTACAAACTCTGCCAGTCCAGACCTCTGCCTGTTTTCTGACTACTTTCATTGCCTGTTCCCTCGGTGCCCCACAAAAGAGTCTCTGATCACCAATGGTTAACAGCTAATCACTCCAGTAGTATTCCAAGAGGTAGCGGCTTGGTTGCACCCCTGCAGTGAAGTCCAGATCCCTGTATGAGGGTTAATAGCCAGAATAACACCCTGAGGCCTAGCCTAAAGTGAAACCGTTTGGTTGGCACAGTGGTTCCAAAACCATTGCTCATAACACGTGATGTTCTCTTTAATATGGCAGTATGTGTGAGAAATATATGGCAGTGTAGTTTGGATTTATATGTTAGCATTATATATATTTCTTGGAAGTAAAACCTTTCACACCATTGGAACAATACATTTTTTTCAACAATAGATTTTTATTGAGGAACAATATATTTTTTATGGTTTATGGTTAGACTGGTTAAACCATCAACATACCTTTGGCGTGAAAAGATGGAATATAATGTCTGGACCTGCTCATGTTTCCACACGTGGATATGAATTCTCGTGTACTTCCCCTTGATGGTCCGGTTGGTTCAGAATATGGACATGGTGCATGAAGCTATGGATATGTACTGGTCATTCTGGTTTATTAATAGTCTTCTTGCTGACAGCTCTTATAACATAGTCCCAGTAACAATACAAATAGCTGACTAGCCCTTCATTCATTCCTCCTTTCATTTCTTCTTTCTTTTGTGTGTTTATACAGTTTAAGTTCAATAGTGTTGATTTGTTACTAGGTCTTTACTATAGCAGCAAGATTGTCAAATGCTTTGACATCCAGTCTTGGTGGGGACGAGAAAGCATGTTAGATCTTTGTGGGTATGAGCTGACCATCAAAATGTTTTGGAGAACTGAGCTATATATTTTGCCTATATTTTTTTAGCGGGGCCGCGGAACGAAGCCATCTTTTGCGGCCCCATTGAAGTGAATGGGTCCGCATCATTTTGGCAGCTCAGATGCTGACCCAAACAACGGTCGTGTACATGAAGCCTAAATGTGACCTTCCCACCAGAGAGTCATTTTAAAGCTAGATTCACACCATGCTTTGGTATATTTTAAAAAATAATTATTTTTTTTTCTCTAATGTATATTTAAAACCGGATGCAAATTGATTTTGTTTTTTCAGACTTTTCCTATATATTTCTCTGTAAGAAAATTAAATTAAAAATCCTGCCACCCCCTAAAAATGCTTGAAAAAGATGCCAGTATTTCATGTTGTTTTCTACAAGCCAATCAACAGGAAAAAACCTATGGGCTCATTTATCAAACTGGTGTAAAGTAGAACTGGCTTAGATGTCCATAGCAACCAATCCGATTCCACCTTTCATTTTCCAAAGGAGCTGTGAAAAATGAAAAGTGGAATCGGATTGGTTGCCATGGGCAAGTAAGCCAGTTCTACATTACACCATTTTGATAAATGACCCCGTACATCTTCACACTTTAAGATGCTAGTTGAAAGTCTCTGGAAAATATATAATGCAGGACACACATGCCTTTTTTTTTCTCATTTGGTGGTGGTGTTTGTGTTCATGACGATTTGTTAATGCAGCATGTTGAAACAGTTTTTCATCCCGTCGTTTATAGGAAAAAAATTCAAGAGAAAAAAAAACACAGGTCAAACTTGTTATGGCCTCCTGCACACGACCGTATGGATTTTTCAGTATTTTCCGTTCTTTTTCACAGATCCGTTGTTCCATTTTTTGTTTCAGTATTGTTTCCGCTTGTATTCGGTTTTGCCGTTCCGTTTGTTTTCCGTTTTTGATCCATTGGTCATGCACTCCTAACCAGCCTGTCTCTTCTGCAGGCTGATATTAAGTATAAGGGCTCATTCAGACAACCGTATATTTGTGTCTGCATCCGATTGGTTGCAGACACATGTGTTCTGTTACCAAAGGGGAAACTGCAGGGATGGTTGAGCAGCATCCTCATCCGCAGCTGTGATCTTTGCCTTGTTTGGAGGCCGATTTCTTGGTGGTCATTAGAGATGAGTGAATTTCATATTTTGAAGTTTGTCTTGTATTTACTGAATTGCGTTATGGATGGACCATAATGCAATTCCATGACGGAATGCCTTTATAGGCATTTCATCATTCATTTCGTCATAATAGAAGTCTATGGTCTGCATAACGAATCTGTCCGGTAGAGAACTTCAGCATAACGTAAATTGGATGCAAAGCAAAACAGATTCATCATGACTCACAATGCAAGTCAATGGGGACGGATTCGTTGTCTCTGACACAATCTGACTCAATAGAAAACGGATCCGTCCCCCTTTGACTTTCAATGAAGTTAGTGACGGATCCATCTTGGCAATGTTAAAGATAATACAACCGGATCCGTTCATAACGGATGCAGACGGTTGTATTATCAGTAACAAAAGCGTTTTTTGCTGAACCCTGCCGGATCCAGCAAAAACGCTGGTGTAAAAGTAGCCTTAGGCCTCATGCACACGACCGTATGTGTTTTACGGTCCGCAAATTGCGGATCCACAAAAAAAAGGATGACGTCCATATGGCATCCGTATTTTTTTTTTTTGCGGATCCGTTATTTTTGCGGATTCATGGATCCATTGTAATAATGTCAATCCTTGTCCGCAAACTAGAAAAAAATAGGACATGCACAATTTTTTTTTTTGCGGTGCTATGGAACGGACATATGGATGCAGATAGCACACAGTGTGCTGTCCGCATTTTTTGCTGACCCATTGAAATGAACGGGTCTGCATCCTATCCGCAAAAAACGGAACGGACACAGATACAAAATACGTTTGTGTGCATGAGGCCTTATACTGTATGTATATGGCAACCCCCTGACTACCTTATTTAGATGGATATACATGGGCTGCGTAACTATAAGTATCTTCCAAGTTTTGATCGTTTTTTTAACTTAGGCTACTTTCACACTGGTGTTTTGGCTTTCCGTTTGTGAGATCCGTTCAGGGATCTCACAAGCGGCCCAAAACGGATCAGTTTCACCCTAATGCATTCTGAATGGAAAAGGATCCGCTCAGAATGCATCAGTTTGCCTCCGATCAGTCTCCATTCCTCTCTGGAGGCGGACACCAGAACACTGCTTGCTGCGTTTTAATGTCCACTTGACGAAACTGAGCCAAATGAATCCTTTTTCTCTGACACAATAGATGACAGATCCGTATCCCATTGACTTTCAGTGGATTTCATGACGGATCTGTTTTGGCTATGTTACAGACAATACAAACGGATCCGTTGATGACGGATGCACGCGGTTATATTATTGTAACGCATCCGTTTTTACAGATCCATGATAAATCCGCCCAAAACGAGAGTGTGAAAGTAGCCTAAGGCCTCCTGCACACGAATGTGTGCGCCCCGTGGCCATACTGCGGCCCGCAAATTGCTGGCTGCAATGCACGAACACCGGCTGTGGAGCAGCCGCAGCGGATCGCAGACCCATTCACTTTAATGGGTCCGCGATCCGCCCATTTCGCAAAAAGATATGACATGTTATAAGGGAAAATAATAATGATCGGGTCCCCATCCTGATCGTCTCCTAGCAACCGTGCGTGAAAATCGCACCGCATCCGCACTTGCTTGCGGATGCTTTCGTTTTTCACGCAGCCCCATTCACTTCTATGGGGCCTGCGTTGCATGAAAAACGCACAAAGTAGAGCATGCTGCGATTTTCACACAACGCACAAGTGATGCGTGAAAATCACTGCTCATGTGCACAGCCCCATAGAAATGAATGGTTCTGGATTCAGTGCGGGTGCAATGCGTTCACCTCACGCCTTGCACCCACGCAGAAATCTCGCCCATGTTAAAAGGGCCTTAGAAGAGCAACCCCATGCACATGAACGTATTTTCCTTTCGGTGTCTGTTCCGTTTTTTTTTTTGCGGACCGTATACTGAACCTTTCATTTCAATGGGTCTGCAAAAAAAAATGGAGGTTACTCCTTGTGCTTTCCGTTTCCGCATGTTTGTATTTACGTTCCGCCAAAAAATAGACATGTCCTATTACTTTGGCGCATGGATCTGTACAGATAGAATAAATATTAAGAGCCTTGCTCTTTATAATAATTTTGTCGCATCAGATGCCAGCAGAAGAGGGGATAAATGTCCCTCTTTGTGTGAGCCTCGTTTTATTTTCCAGTGGTTTTAGAGGGCGTAGGGGAGGACTTTTTAAGGAGACTTATGAAGTTTTTCTATTTAAAAGAAAAAAAAAAGTGTGATGAATATCTAATAAATGATTACAAGATAAACATTTACTCCCATCGATTCCCTTTCCTTTGAATACATTGAATTTGGTTATTTTTAGCAGGCTGCATGCTATGATGACAGATTGATTATTTTTTGGGCGAGGTGTATAATTTATTCGCAATTTAAATGAGCAACTGGGTGCTAGAATAATACATATGTCTGTGTTTTTGTTAATGTTTTCTTGGCCATTTAATACAAAACCAAATGGGGATTATGGCCTCCAGAATCCAGCAATTTCTAGTAAATTCTGGGCAATTTCTCTTACTTAGGAATGAAGCCAGAGATGGCTTCATGCTGAGATATAGCACAGCAGTTATCACTTTATTCATTTGTAATGCCTTCCTCAGCGGGTGGCTAGCAACCATATAATGTGCTCTTTTGCAGGAACAGAGGCAGTTAAAAAAAAAATTTTAAATGAGTTCGGGCAAGGACGATAGAGAAGGTCACACGGTATTTTAGTGAAAATAAAAAATCTGGTCTAAAAAATTAAATGCTATAAGAGGATGAAAATGTTAAAGTGTAACTGTCATTTAATGATTTTTTTTGTTAAATATGCACGGCAATTGATTCTGATTATTTTTGTAATATACTTTTTTAATGATGAAACTGTCCCTGAAGTTGTCACTGTCTTCACTGTTCAGCACAGTATTGCTCAGTGAAGACGTTCCTCACTCAGTGCTGCTGCCCTCATTGCTTCCCTCATAAATAGATAAAACTGGCCATCTCCGGTTGCTCATTGGTTATCCCGCAGGCTGGGGATGGAGATTGCTCGTACACAGTCAGAGCTCACTGCTGATGTCAGCCAAATGGTTTCCAAACTAGGCTTCCCAGGAACCCAGGGGTACCTTGAGCCCTGATCAGGGGTTCCTGAGCAATACCTGTCAGTTTTACAGTAGAAACTCCAAGACAATTTGCAAATCAGTAAACATGAGGGAAAGGCTAGCACAGGACAAGTATTATAGAATGATTTACGTAGCCCTGCACCAAGTTAGGGCATTTGGGCTTCGCTAGAAGTGGAAACATTTTTCAGGAGTTTCCTTTTTCAGTAGAAACACAGAGTTGCATTGTAAGTATTGTATAGTCTTGATTTAATATATTCTAAGATTTTGTATCTACAGCCCCGTGGAAACAGACTGCAAATAAACTTTGTGTAGTCAGATTTTCTAATGAAGGCTATTTGCAAAGTTACTTCGGCTTCATTTAAATATAAAATTGGTTGCAAAGGTATATTATTTTTCGCCCTATAAGACGCACTGGCCCATAAGACGCACCGAAGTTTTAGAGGAGGAAAATAAGAAAACATTTTTCATTAGACCTCAGGTCAGACCAGCAATCAGACCCCCAATGTTAATAAGACCCCAAGACCTCAGATCAGACTCCCAATCAGACCTTAGATAAGAGCCTCGTGCCTCATATCAGCCCCCAGCAGTCCCCATTGCCCCTGATCATCCCCCAGCAGTCCCCATTGCCCCTGATCATCCCCCAGCAGTCCCCATTGCCCCTGATCATCCCCCAGCATCTCCATATTGCCCCTGATCATCCCCCAGCATCTCCATATTGCCCCTGATCATCCCCCAGCATCTCCATATTGCCCCTGATCGGCCCCCAGCATCTCCATATTGCCCCTGATCGGCCCCCAGCATCTCCATATTGCCCCTGATCGGCCCCCAGCATCTCCATATTGCCCCTGATCGGCCCCCAGCATCTCCATATTGCCCCTGATCGGCCCCCAGCATCTCCATATTGCCCCTGATCGGCCCCCAGCATCTCCATATTGCCCCTGATCGGCCCCCAGCATCTCCATATTGCCCCTGATCGGCCCCCAGCATCTCCATATTGCCCCTGATCGGCCCCCAGCATCTCCATATTGCCCCTGATCGGCCCCCAGCATCTCCATATTGCCCCTGATCGGCCCCCAGCATCTCCATATTGCCCCTGATCGGTCCCCAGCATCTCCATATTGCCCTAGATTGCTTCATGTTTTATAAATTAAAAAAAGCACTTACCTCTCCTGCTCCGGACGATGCCGCTCCTCACCTACATCGCGATCCTCTTCCTCCTGCCGCCGGCTGTGCTGTGAACCAGTGCACACAGCGTGAGGTCACAGAGCGCCCTCACGCTGTGCGCAGCCTTTACAGCCGACAGCCGAGGACCAGGAAGCGGTGAATACAGAGCCTTTACCGCTTCATAATCCTCTGGTACTAATGAGCGCCTCCATAACGGAAGCGCTCATTAGTATTTACCCCATAAGACGCAGGGGCATACGTCTTCTGGGGCGAAAAATACGGTACTTACATTTTAAGTGGAGTAATGGGAAAAAAACATTGGAAGAGATGTGCTGAGTTACTGTAAATGTGGCAGAATTCTTGCTGAATTTGCACCAAAAACTGCTTTTCGCTACATTTACTATGGGGCTCATTTATTAGGGCCGGCATTTAGACACCAAGTTAATAAAGCCCTGCACTGGTGGTGGATACGCTGTAGTTATGTAAAGGCACCGGCCTCTACATAACTTTGGTGGATCCACCGCCTCTTCTGAATATAAGACAGCTTCCTAGCTGTATTATATTTAGACCATTTTCTGAGGCTACATTTACACGACCGTTGTGTTGGGCATTTCTATAATAAGCCTCCGGTTCCGTTCCACAAATTGCATAACGCACAAGGGCGGCATCCGTGTTTTGCGGATCCGCAATTTGCGTGAATGTGTGAATGCAGCCTTAAACAGGTGTAGAAAATGTTAAATGAGACGGCCCTGCAAGCCCATCCCCCTCCCTGCCCACGCTACACCCACTTTTTTAGACCTGGCGTGAGCAGGGAGAAGTCGCAGATTGCGGTGCAAAGGATCTTTTTTGCAGCAACCTAATTTAGGCGTATTTCCATTTAATAAATGACTCCCTATGTGTTTTAAACATATTTTATTCAATGGTTGACAAGGGGGTATTACTCAAAGGAAAAGAGATGTCGCTTAGTGAGAAAAGGGAAGAGTGTAAGATGCAAAAACGTTTACTAAAATTTTGCGTTAGCAAGCCAATTAATAGGTGATGTGAGGTTAGACAAAAGTGTCTAAAGATGAACCAAATTTATCATGCAGCATTAACTATTTTGGTTAAATTTGCATTATCTTTCATACTGCTGTTTCTATGCTTCATCAGCAGTGATATTCTTCACTATTTTTTATACTGTTTGTAGGGGCCACGTAGCAATTTGCAGCAATCGGTTGTTTTGAATGGGCTTTAAAATTGTGTTTTGTAATTCATTTATGCCTTTTATCTCCTGGCAGAATATACCTGCAGGATTAATAACAGGCACATGGGCATAACGGGCAGACATTGTTTCATGTCATTTGCTCAGTTAATAAAGATTTACATGTATGTATCAGCATTGGTTTATTCGACTATACTTTACTGTCAGACTGATGGCTAAATCTAATGCGGGTGCACAGACCTTGGCAGCATAGAATATACTTGCTTAAACAGCAGGAATTTATTTGACAGCTTCATTTTAAATGTTTCCCAAAGATGAATGCTCATTTAGAAGGCTGACATAGCTAAAAGTAATGCTGGTAGCGCCATTTCCAGAATAATGGTACCGTATGTATATAGTATCAGTTCTAATCTGTCATTTTTTTTTTTTCTTTTGGCACTCTCATCCCCCTGCTCTGCTTTTGTCTTTATATCGATCGGTTCTAGAGAATCTAAAGAGAGGATTTTTTTTTTCTTTTTCTTCTTTAATCCTCTTGGGGGTTGTACTGCTCAGTTGAGTTTTTTTTGTTTGTTAATATGCTGTTTTATATGTTAATTTCTACCCAGACATCTGTTGTATTGTATTTGCGTGCCCAAGTTCAGGGTCGAAATGGTAACAAAAACACATCTGTGAACTTGAGTCTGCAGCTTTAAAGGGAACCTGTCGCCGGGATTTTGTGTATAGAGCTGAGGACATGGATTGCTAGATGGCCACTAGCACATCCGCAATACCCCAGTGCTTTTATTGTGTAAAAAAAAACGATTTGATACATATGCAAATGAACTTTAGATGAGTCCTGTCCCTGAGATGAGTCCAGCTTGAAGGAGCCCATTTTGGAAACCACGGGATAAGGTGGCAGTTTTGTTGGGACTATTTTTAGGGTACATATGATTTTTGGTTGCTCTATATTGCATTTTTCATCTCCATTTGCCAATAACTCTTGTGGAACACCTAAAGGGTTAACAAAGTTTGTAAAAATCAGTTTTTAATACCTTGAGGGGTGTAGTTTCCAAAACCGGGTCACTTTTTTGGAGTTTCTACTCCAGGGGGGCTTCAAATGGGACATGGTGTAAATAAACCAGTCCAGCAAAATCTGCCTTCCAAAAACCGTATGGCATTCCTTTCCTTCTGCGCCCTGACGTGTGCCCGTACAGTAGTTTACTACCACATATGGGGTGTTTCTATAAACTACAGAATCAGGGCAATAAATATTTCGTTTTATTTGTCTGTTAACCCTTGCTTTGTTACTGGCAAAAACGGATAAAAATGGAAAATTTTGCAAAAAATTGCTGTTTTGACACCGTTTTTATTATTTTTTTTTGTCTGTGTTCATTTGAGGGGTTATATAGAGCAGATTCTTACGGACGCGGCAATACCTAATACGTCTACTTTTTTATTTTAGTTTTTAAAAAAATCTCTTTGGTCCATAGTAACTTTGATAACGGTATGACAGTAAAATACAATCTAGATCACAGATCCGTTTTATTAAAAGCAAGACTTGGAGGCATCCTTTTTGAAAACATTCAAAGAAGTGCACTAATACTAATCAGATGGAAAAGCACTTTGGGCAAAAGCTAGAATTTCCAGATCAGCAGTCAAATCCCCTCCGTACTGTTGGACATCTTGCAACCATTTTTAATTACTTCTTCTGATTTACCATTTTTCCTTTCCTTCTATGCACCTACATTGCAATATTTGAGTGGTCTTCATATGCACCTAGCACTAACCCTAAGTTCACACCTAAGCGTTTTACAGCGTGTTCAAACGCGCTGTAAAACACTCAACACGTGAAAACCAATGCTTCCCTATGGCCCTGGTTCACACTTGAGCGTTTTACAGCGCTGTAAAACGCGCTGTAAAACGCCCGACGCATCAACAAGTTCTTGAGCTTTTTTTGGGGCGTTTGTCGCGCGTTTGGGCCATAGACTCATTGGACAACACTGCAGTCAATCACACAAACGCGCGTCAAACGCGCGTTTACTATTGAAAAAAACGTGCATAAAATGTGCGACAAATACGCACGTTTTACGCGCGTCTCAGAAACGCTCAGGTGTGAATCCAGGGTAAATGAATATTCGGTTTCTCATTCTGTGGTGTACGGGCTATTGCTGCAATTTTCCCAATCACAATGGTTTCTGATGATACGTAGTAATGATGTGCCAGCAGTTTGCACTGGAAGGAAATAGAATCTGATGTGACACACCATAAAAGTGAACGGAGAGGTGACCTGTCCAAGGCATCTGTGGATTTTGTCATGGGTGTTTGTTTTCTTGGACAGGCTACAAACAAGACTGAACCCTTCTGTTTATTCACTATAAACACATAGACACTGTAAAAGCTAACCCGGTGTGTGATTGCCCCCACAGGAAAGTCTGTAAAGTGGGCCACATTAAAGTCTGCTGTGTAATGGTACCAAATGCCAGTTACAACATCATAGTGTGAACTTCCTCTTAATGGACTGTGAAGTTGAAGCTTGCTGTTAAACCTGTGAACACTGGAACTTGTAAAGGGTTTTGTATATGGTGTCCTGATTGTATACAGGGCTGTATGGCAAAGCGTAAGATATAAGCGATTGTAACTATATCGAGCAGATGGGATAGGTTAATTTTCATTTCCCCAAAATATGACTATTAGTCATTTCTTCTCTTTTGCCAGTAATTGTAAAACTTGTCATAGCCGTTTGTTAGTTATATCCAATTTTTAGAAATCTAGGTGTCGACTAACAGTTTTTCACCTGGCTTTCACTGCCCCTTTAATGTGTTTTTGACCCACACCTGGTTTGGGCTCAGAATCACTGATCAAACACTGACGTGTGAGCTAGGCCTTAGGCCTCTTTCACACGAACGTAAGGGCTCCGTGCCCATGCTGTGGACTGCAAATTGCAGTCCGCAATTCATGGGCACTAACCGTGGGGCAGCCGCATGCGGATCGCATACCCATTCACTTGAATGGGGTCCGCGATCCGTCCCTTCCGCAAAAATCTTTTTGTGGAATGGAAGCATGGAACGGAACACCACAGAAGCACTTCGTAGTGCTTCTGTGGGGTTCCGTTCCGTGCTTCTGTTCCGTTCCGCACCACATCTCCGGATTTGCGGACCCAGAATGGTGACCTGTGTATTGCGGAACCACTGTATGCGGGCCGCAGCACGGGCACGGAGCCCTTACGTTCGTGTGAAAGATGCCTTAGTTAGAGGTTGTCTGGAAGGTCACTTTAAGACTGATTTCAAATCACCATTTCTTTTTCCGTTCTGATCCGTTAGAAGAACAAGAAAAAGAAACAGGATCCTGTAAAAAAAAAAAAAAAAAAAACGGATCCTGCGCATCCATTATGCACATTTGGCACCTGTTTGAGCTATTTCCATCTGAGAGCCATTTTTAAGATGGAAAAAGGTACAAAAGTACTGCATGCAGGATCCTATTTTTTTCTGTTCTTCTGAAAGATCAGAAGAACGGAAAAAGAAACTGTGATGTGAAACCAGTCTAAGCCCAAAGTCCTAATACTGCAGGTTAGGAGTGGGCGATAGAAACCATATACGATATGAACGATATATATTTGGGCAAAGATATAGATTTTGTCTATATCGCCCTATCGCGATAGATGACCACGGAGCGGTAGTGAATTGAAGAAGCTTCTCACTCATCGCTCCGTGGCCTCCCAACTCGGCACCGCACAGCACTGGCCAGGGCCTTGGGAGCACACATCGTCAGCGCGCTGGCTGACGCTGTGTGTGACGTCAGGTCCCTCCCAGTTCATGACTCCATCAGCCAGCCACGCACCCTGCAGGAAAGGTAAGTATATTAACAGGGGCCCATATCTACCCGGGGTTTGATGAATCGATTGTTATTTCCTTTTTCATAGTATTTCCAGGCTATTTCCTGAGGACACATAAGTAAAATGCACTCATCAGTCAAGACTCTATAGACCTGTCATATCTGTTGAGTCTATATATAGTAGACCAGGCTTATATCCAGATGATGCATATTATATCAATGTAGTGTAAAGTTAGGGCATGCAGAACAAGGGAAATATTTGGGTCTCTGCGTCAGCCTACTATAAAACCAGGGTAGCATTTTAGAGCTACCATGTTAGTTATTGGCCATTCAGGAGCCTCATTCAAAGAAACATGGAAGGACAAACTGCAGCAGAAATTTGAGATCTATAAACCCATCTACAACTCTTATTGCACTGGCTGCAACTCTAAAAACCAACCTGCACAGTAGTGCGTGTTCTGAGTGCCCACTCCTAGTGATGCCGGTTACACACCATAATTGTTCAGGAGTATATCGTTCACACAAACAGTCCGCAGTACAATGAAATAGAATAGACCAAACAGTAGTGCCAACACTTCAATAATATCTATGTTTAATTGCCCATTTGGAATTGTCATTCTTGCCACCAAACAAGCCACACACAATTATGTGAAATGTGTGCCAACCTCCGCGCATTGATGACACATATGTGTTACCACATGCACAGTGCCCTTATGATGCAAATCTCCTACCTATCCCTCAGCTGCTCTCTGTTCTACCAGAAACATAAGAAACTACTCAGTATGTTGTTGGTCTCTTGTATTAGGGCAGATATGTGGTATTCTGGAACAGAGACAGAAATGATCTCACTGAATTCTAGGCTGTTGTTCATGTGGCCTGGAGTCAAGAGCCTTAAGATAGCCTGATAGGACATCCCTTTTCAAATACATTTTCAAATATCACTTGGTGTACTTTTAACCTTTTGAAAAGCCAAAAGAGAAACAATAGTGGTAGAATATAGAGGCCACACTTCTAAAACCGCCCAATTCTGTCCAGTCCCCTTAGTGCCCCCACATGGTAATTATTCCCCCTTAATACCCCCACACATTACTTAAATGCCCTTACTGCCCCCACACTGTAGTTATGGCCCCTTACTACGCCCACACTGTAGATATGGACCCCTTACAGTAGTGCTGCCCCTGTACTGTTAATAACATGAAAAAAACTGTAATATTCACCCAGCTCCTTTCCCACCATGGACAATGTACATCATGCTCTCCAGCAGCAGACACGATGTGGTGATGCCATTGTGCCCGCTGAGGTGGAGAGAAGAGAGCATTGGCTAATTTGCCCAGCCGGGGAATGAATCCCAGCTTATGCACTTTTCCTCCACCACATCACGCCTGCTGCGGTGGAGAGAGCAGGCCAGTGAGCGGTGGAGCAGGAAGCTGAAGGCTTCACCATTGCATTCAATTCTACCTCTGTCTACCTCTGAACGCAGGGACAGTATACCTCAGCTGTCTTGGGACAACAGGGAGGGCCAACACTCTACAACTGATCTGTTGCGTTTTACTCTTCTTTTCTTGCACAGCTCTAGGGTTTCTCTTATGCTGCACCCATTCTCTAGAATTCACTACACTGAGGTACACAGTTGTGAGCCATGCCATATTGTGTAGAGGTCAGCACTACTGGCTTCTTACTAGACTTGAATATGTACTCTTTCAGTATGCCCAACAAATGATCAAAGTGCTTTGCGCATTGCGTTTCCAGCTGATGTCTTTCTCCCTCCAGAAAGCAGGTCTCTTCGTAGTTCTGCATACTGTAGGGCTGGGTCACATTTTATAGTTGAGTAACCGATGACCTAACGCTTTGCTCTATCACACATGGAAACCATTGTACACACACGCTACAGTAACATTTTTTGCACTGAGAAAAAAAAAGTTGGAATGATCATTTCAGATTTTCTACTGCCAAGGAGGCTGCATTTAATTGTAAAGCGAATGGACTGTAGAATCTAGGAATATGGCGTTTTCTAAGACTGTACTAAATATAATTAGATCCATAAAGGTTAATTCATGCTTTTCCAGGTCAGTGTAATGAGACTGGAAAAGTCAGGTAAGCGACATCACTAAATCTTATTGCTGTAGGCAAATCCTAATACACTGAAAATTATGAGTCAAAAAAGCTTGTCATAACCTCTGGCCATTCCAGTCTACAAAATATGTGTTCTAGGAATGTCAGTGAGCGGCTTTACTGTCATCTTTAGGGTTAATGGGGCAGTGTAATAGCAGCTGATGTGAACAGGTCTTTTAAAACCTCTCCTTGTCACCAGGAGGATTTCTTTAGAACCAGCCAGGAGGGTGTGTGTGATTTATAGGGACTGAAATGAATGGGAGTTGATTGCCAAAGAAATGTCATAGATTGCAGTTTCTAAGAAGTGATGCAGTACAGCCCCCTATATCAGAAGCCAGGGAGTCACAGAGGGCATGCATAGTTTATAGTTCATAGTGACAAGTGGTAATATCCTGCCTTATCTAGGCCTCTGGCAGTACAATAGAGTTTTCATTATCTTACCTGCAGTCTAATGATGATGAGCTGGTGCTGCGCATGATGTCCCAATCTAAACAGCAAAGCTGCCAAGTGTCAGTCTTTGGTGTCTGCTTTAGTGACTTCTGTTACAATTGGAATAACTGTATATTGGCTGTAGCACATTCATATTTCAAGTTGCACAAAGTATGGGTGTGAGGTTAAAGCATAGTTTTACCTATTAACACAAAGCCTCTTTCACACGGGCGTGTGCGCCCTGTTGCCGTATTGCGGACCGCATTTGCGGATCTGCAATACACGGGTGCCGTTCCTTGGGCATTCCGCATCACGGATGCGGACCCATTCACTTCAATGGTTCCGCAAATCCGGAGATGCGTAATGGTGCGGCACGGAACCCTACAGAAGAGCTACGGAGTGCCTCCGTGGGGTTTCGTCCCGTACTTCCGTTCCGCAAAAAGATAGAACATGTCCTATTTTTTGCGGAACGGCCGGATCGCGGACCCATTCAAGTGAATGGGTCCGATCTGTTGCGGCTGCCCCACGGACTGTGCTCGTGCAAAATGCGGGCCGCAGCGCGACCACGGGGCACACACAAGGCCTCTTGCACACAATTTTTTTTTTCCCGTTTGCGTTCTGTTTTTTGCGTTCCGTATATAGACCATATACGGAACCATTCATTTTAATGGATCCGCAAATAAAAAAAAAAACAGAAGGTACTCTGTATCCCTTCCGTTTACGTATTTCCGTTCCATTTAAGGATGAAACATGTCCTATTATTGTCAGCATAACGGACAAGAATAGTACTGTTCTATCAGGGGCCAGCTGTTCCGCTCCGCAAAAAACTGAATGCACACGGACGTCATCCGCAAGATACTGAAGCCATATGGTCATGTGCAAGAGGCCTAAAGGGTAAGTTTACATAAAAAATCTATAGGCTGGATGTTCTGACTTGCAATCCACCCCTCCTTCTGACGCTGTCGGTGCTGCTGTGATGACGCGGCACGCATCACCCGGTGAGAACGCACCATATACTTGACACCTATGTATGGATTTTGGCGCCAAAGTACGATATATAATGATGCCATTGTCAAAGAACCTTTGACCTCCTGATGAAGCTGAGCAAGCAAAACGTTTTCTGGCCACTTGTCTCTCTCTCCCCTGATCATGTCTACAGGTGGGTCCTGTGGGTGGTTGTATTTGATGTGACTTATTATTTTATAGCCTTTACTTGTTACTTGAGGATGATTGGGACATCCCCCTCTTGAACCATCATACAATTGGATATAGGCTATTCAATGTGTACATATAATTATGTGTACCACCACCGGGTCTCCCCTGTGATCTTTTTTGGACATGTTCTATATTCTTTTCAGGGGTTGTAATGCAAGTGGCCAGTGATTCAGTACAACATAAGGTCATTGTTACCTATTTTTGACGTTGCTATCCCTTGTATATTTATTATGTATTTTTATTTTGCTTAATACATTTCTATTAGTTTATTTACACATTTGGGCGTGTTGCTTTTGTTATTTTTGGGAACATATTTGTAGGTTATATTATGTACATGCCCTTAGTAATATTCGTTTGAGGCTTTTTGTCTTTCTTGGATAGTACCTTTGTCAGTATCAGCTGAGGCTGGTGCTCATAATTTAGGGTACAGCTACACCGGTCATGGCCAGGATCATTGGGCATCGCAGTGCTGCAGTGATCCTATAAGGCTACGTCTACACGACGACATTTGTCGTGTGACATTTTGTTGCACTAACGTCGCGCGACAATTTTTATAATGGCAGTCTATGGTGTCGCACTGCAACATGCTGCGATGCAACAATCTCAGAAAAATCCATCTTGAATGGATTTTCTGCGACTGTTGCGTCGCAGTTGCAGCATGTTGCAGTGCGACACCATAGACTGCCATTATAAAAATTATCGCGGGACATTAGTGCAACAAAATGTTGCACGACAAATGTCGTCGTGTAGACGTAGCCTAAGAAATTAATGGGGTTGCAGTGCGAGTGACACCTGGATTGCAAAAATTCCAGCAGAATCGTAGCAGGAGCACATCTCTGCAACACCATTCATTTCTATGGGATCACCCCTACACTGGGATGCCCCTGCCATCCTGGCCATGGCAACTAACCACATGATTAGCATTTTGCCCATTCACAGATTGGCCCATATTGTTCCGGCTATTAGAATGGACTGGGTAACCTGACTTGATAGTCATGACATTCACTTTTGGAAAAATATTACATGTCAGTTCTGAAGAGAACACGAATCCGTTTAGTAGTATATAAATGAAAAAGTAGCCATTAATACCAGTAATTATGTTAAAAGGAAATGCATAAAAATATTTTGTACAATGTCTAGAAAGATATTAGAGCATGCCTGTATAACCTCAATCGGTGTGCGCTGTGCGTAGCTCTAGCATGGGTTTCTTTACAGTGCGGTCATCAGGTCGAAATAGCCTGTGTCACATGACTGAGATGGTGTCATTCACAGCTTGCTTTGCATCATTGTCATTGCTGACATTGGTCTCTCCGATTACTTTTCCTTTTGATGTCGGTGCCTTTTGTAGCTATGAGATTTCTGTTGAGCTTTGTGAATAGGTTCCAAGCAGCTGAGCATTACATGTGGCAGGATGGCAGGGAAGTTGTTTTTGAGCAGCGTATTCATCTATTTGGAATGTGCTATCTGGTTCTTACTTTTGTCTTTGTGTTGTTTGCGTTAGGTGTTGCTTATGCCTCAGATAGGAACAGTATGTAGATCATTGTTGTATATGAAGTTTAGATTTTTTTTATATTTTCATTGGGTATTAGCGTCTTAATGAGCACAGCTGTTAAAGTTTAATGGGTTATCCTCATCTCAGAAAATGGGGGCATATCGCTAGGATATGCTCCCATTGTCTGATAGGTGCGGGACCCGCATCTATATCGAGAACAAAGCCCTGAAAGTGGTGGAGGCTGCACTGCACATGCGCAGCCACCCTCCATTCATTTTCACCATCTGAAGTGGAAAAGCAAACCATTCAGCTTGAGTAATAGCAGAACTGCATGGTAAGGTACACAAGGAGGCCGGATACAGTGCACTTTCTCATTACTCATATGGCTTGTGAAAAAAAAAAAAAATAACAGACTCTGGGCCCATTAGGTTCCATGAATGGGAAAAGATTTTTGTGCCATGACTTTCAAGTATTTCATTCGGTCAGAGCAGTGCAGTCATCTCCACTATCTAGTCTCGTCTTCATAACAATGTATAACTAGCATCTTGCGACTTTTCTACGCACCAGAAACGGGCAAGAATCTTTGATACATTAACCCCTTTGAGACATTTTGGGTGGGGGTGAGGTTTATCATGAAGGGAATTTTGGAAGTCATTTTTGCTTGAGCCCGTGTTGGGCATTGTTTTTGGAGTATCTTTAAATACGTCTAGAGATGTTTCCCAAGTATTTATGCTGCTCCTTTGTTGATGGTAGTTTGCCACATTTGCGCAACTTTTTAATTACTTAACTCTGACATAAACCTAATTAACATAGATAACCATGCCCAATTTTCAAATCACTTGCGGCAGGACTGATCCGACAGGCTGTTCACCATGTCGGATCCGTCCTGCGGCTATTTCGCTGTGCCGCCGGACCGCCGCTCCGTCCCCATTGACTATAATGGGGACGGGGGCGGAGCTCCGGCGCAGCACGGCGAAAGCCCGCCGGACTAAAATTACTGCATGTCAGGCTTTTTAGTCCGTGCTGCGCCGGAGCTCCGCCCCCATCCCCATTATAGTCAATGGGGACGGAGCGGCGGTCCGGCGGCGCGGCGAAATAGCCGCAGGACGGATCCGACATGGTGAACAGCCTGTCGGATCCGTCCTGCCGCAAGTGTGAAAGTAGCCTAAGGGCTTGTTCGCACGACCGCGTGAAGCCCGTGCTCGTGCTGTGGACCGCAAATTGCGGTTCGCAATGCACGGGCACCGAACATGTCCTATTATTGACCGAAAATCACGTTCCGTGGCTCCATTCAAGTCAATGGGTCCGCAAAAAAAAACAGAACACATACGGAAATGCATCTGTATGTCTTCCGTATCCGTTTCGTTTTTGCGGAACCATCTATTGAAAATGTTATGTCCAGCCCAATATTTTCAATGTAATTACTGTATACTGTATATGCCATACGGAAAAACGGAACGGAAACTGAAATACAAGGGAACTCAAAAACGGAACAACGGATCTGTGAAAAATGGACCGCAAAAAAGTATAAGGCCTCTTTCAGGCGGGCGTTGCGGGAAAATGTGCAGGTGCGTTGTGGAAACATGCACGATTTTTCCGCGTGAGTGCAAAACATTGTAATGCGTTTTCCACTCGCGTGAGAAAAATTGCGCATGTTTGGTTCCCAAACCCGAACTTCTTCTCAGAAGTTCGGGCTTGGGATCGGTGTTCTGTAGATTGTATTATTTTCCCTTATAACATGGTTATAAGGGAAAATAATAGCATTCTGAATACAGAATGCATAGTACAATAGCGCTGGAGGGGTTAAAAAATAATAATAATAATAAAACTCACTTTAGTCCACTTGATCGCGCAGCCGGCATCTCCTTCTGTGTTCATCTTAGCTCTGTGCAGTAACAGGACCTGTGGTGACGTCACTCCGGTCATCACATGATCTTTTACCATGGTGATGGATCATGTGATGACCGAAGTGACGTCACCACAGGTCCTGTTCCTCCACACAGCACAGAAGACAGACAGAAGAGATGCCGGCTGCGCGAGCAAGTGGATTAAGGTAAGTAAAAAAATTTTTTTATTTTTTAACCCGTCCAGCGCTATTGTACTATGCATTCTGTATTCAGAATGCTATTATTTTCCCTTATAACCATGTTATAAGGGAAAATAATAATGATCGGGTCTCCATCCCGATCATCTCCTAGCAACCGTGCGTGAAAAATCGCACCGCATCCGCACTTGCTTGCGGATGCTTGCTATTTTCACGCAACCCCATTCATTTCTATGGGGCCTGCGTTACGTGAAAAACGCAGAATATAGAGCATGCTGCGATTTTCACGCAATGCACAAGTGATGCGTGAAAATCACCGCTCATGTGAACAGCCCCATAGAAATGAATGGGTTGGGAATCAGTGCGGGTGTAATGTGTTCAACATGCGCATCGCATCCGCGCGGAATACTCGCCCGTGTGAAAGGGGCCTAAAAGCCATACGTTCGTGTGAACTAGGCCTAAGTGAAAAGTATAATTGCATTCAGCTGAGCTAGTCCTACAAGGCATGGTGCCTGGTTTAACTCCCTTTGGCCTCTGAAATGTTCCCTTTAGGAAGCCCTGGCGCTACACAACATACATCTGTCTGATATACAGTGTATATACTTGTATATGTCTAGTCAGTCTTGCTTGTGATTTATCTGGCAGACATGGTGTGAAGACAGATTACCTGGGGAAACAGTGCTGCTCTACTAATACTACTCCTATATGACGGTGTGTGACCACTGCCAAACATTACAGCCACAGCTCAGCACAAATTGGAAAATGTTACTCATACTTTATTGCTGGTGATACAGCCGGCCAAGTCAATACACAAACATTGGAACAATGTGCCTGACATTACATTGAAATAGCTTTTATGTCTGGATGGAGGGAATAGTTTGTAATCTGACTAGCTTGTAATGTCGATGAGCGGGGTTCATTGATTCATGGGAAATATTTTGTCTCCATATTTGTGTGATAATGAGGACCAGAATCAACTGTAGTCAAGAAATCTGTCAGATTATCATTTTCTTTGTGATTAATCTTCTTCCTAACGTTTGAAGGCATCTCAACAGGGTCATAAACAAGAGCAGCGCTCGGTTATCTTCAGCAGTCCCCTGTGTGCAAGGTCATTTAAGTGGGGGACTCGGAGCTTTCCTTCTCATGATCATTCGAGATTCCAAGGACTGTGGCGAGTCTGAGAAAACCATTTCAAAGTGAACCTGTCTCCTCTCCTGACATGTTTGTTTTAGTAACTGCCCCCCTCCAACTGGTAACATCTACCTATACCTTTATTGTAAGCTGCTAGCAATTCAATCATAAACTTCTAGTAATATATAATAGAGGAACGCACAACAGAGTCATACGAATAGATGAATTGTTAATTTAGCTAATTATTGTCTGCCCACACAAGCTCCATGTGAGAAGACATCGCTGCATGCGCAGTAGAATTATTTATGTCCCAGCCAAGGCTCCTGGGCTCTACTGCACATGCGCCGATGTAATCGTGCAAAACTTGCGTGAGAGGACAGGACAAGGAAGGATGATGTAACTAATGCCCTAATGCCTGGGTCTTCCAATCAAACTGCTGGTGAAATGGCTGGGAGGCTAAAGGAAGGGAAACCTCATTGCAGAGAACAGCTCATTTGCATATTAAAAAAGCTACTGCTGACAGACTCCCTTGAGAGGGGTTTTCCAAGACTTTTATGGCTCATTTACATGACCGTAATGGCTCTGTGTCTGTATTGCAGACCGCAAACGGCGGGTCCGCAATATACCACACTGGCCGAGTGCACTCCGTGATGAGTCCACGATCCACAAGATACGGCAAAAGATAAGACATGTCCTATCTTTTGCAGAGCGGAGGCATGGATCGGAAGCCCACGGAAGTGCTATGAAGCGCTTTCAGGTCTGTGCCGCCGCACTGCAAAAGATAGGACATGTCCTATCTTTTGTCGTATCTTGCAGAGTGTGGACACATTCAAGTCAATGGGTCGGCATTCCGCACCACGGCTGGTGCCTGTGCATTGCGAACCGCTATTTGCGGTCTGCAGCACAGGCATGGAACCCTTACGTTAATCTGAATGAGCCCTTATACTGATGACCTATTTTCTGGATCGGTCAGTTGTTTAAGAAGGCGCCGGCGCTCACAGTAGCGCTATTGCCTTCTCGTAGCTTATCCTATGCCATGTGACATCACATTTATTGGTCAATGGGTCTAGGAGCAGCTCAGCCCCACTGAAGTGACGGGGGCTGACCGGCGATACCATGCGCAGCCACTATACAATGTACAGTGCTGTTTGGTGAGCTGAGAAAAGGCAGCTGCACTACTGCAAGCGCTAGTGCCCTGTAAAACAGGTGATCGGCGGGGTCCCAGGTATCTAACCCCCACCGCTCAGATACTGTTCACCAATCCAGAGGATAGGTCGTCAGTATAAAAGTCTTGAAAAACCACTTTAAATACCATTTAAACTTCCTGCTGTGATGTAGGAAGAAAGAGCTGCATCATTCACGGTCTGGACACAGATCTGCTCATCCAACAGCCACAGAGACCACAAAACTGTAATACATTTCTGACACATTTACATGGGGCTGTAGATTTTGTCCGATACATTTTACATGCATTTGTATTTTTTTTTTTATATAATTGTATTTTTATTGAAATACAACAAAACAATTCAGTTTTAACTGTAAGCACAATTGTACAAGGTAAAGTGTATACATAACATAAGCAACAGATGAACATGTCCTATAACTTCATATTTTATGTGCAATGTAAATTAGACAAGAACCCATAAAGGTTACGTGAGAAACCTGCGCCTTGTCGTATTCATTTCTTAGATATTAAGGAACAAGGACAAATGAAAGAAAAAAAAGAGAGAGAAATATAAAGGACTCTCGTGAGAGAGTAGCTACTGTGATCTGATCATGGGGTGTTTGTGGTCTAAGCTGGAACTTATATGAATAACCCTATAATAACAGAACAAAGAAAGACGCAGACAGTGACACATCGGGGGTGGGGAGGAGTATTCCATTCCCTTGGACTCTTCTTAGGGTTGTCTATTAGCCCAATAGTTGTCACAGTTATCCCAAATAGCATGAAATAGGTCTATTTTGTCCTGAAATATAGCAGACATATATTCCAAAATCCGGATTTCTGACACTTTAGCATATAGATCAGAGATCTCTGGGGGGTCAGGGTGTTTCCAGAATCGGGAAATAAGGCAGCGGGCAGCAGTCAGTACTTGTATTAGCAGTTTAAGGTCTCTTTCACACTACCGTTTTTTTTCCCCATTTTGCGGGCCTTTTTTTGCGTTCCGTATACGGTCCATGTATACGGAACTATTAATTTCAATGGTTCCGCAAAAAAAAAATGGAATGTACCCTGTATGCATTCCGTTTCCGTTTTTCCGTTCCGTTGAAAGATAGAACATGTCCTATTATTGCCCGCAAATTACGTTCCGTGGCTCCATTCAAGTCAATGGGTTCTGCAAAAAAAAAAACACATACGGAAATGCATCCATTCCATTTTTGCGGAACCATCTATTGAAAATGTTATGCCCAGCCCAATTTTCTAATTGCTGTATACTATAAATGCCATACGGAAAAACGGAACGGAAACACAACGGAAACAAAAAAAGGAACAACGGATCTGTGAAAAACGGACCGCAAAACACTGAAATAGCCATATGGAAGTGTGAAAGAGGCCTAAATGAGTGTTTCCTTATGTGCGTTGGAGTGACATTCCCAGAAGTTATGGTGTAACGTACCCCCATGTGTCACACATCTCCAACAGACCCTCGCATCTGCTGGGTTCAGTCTATGGAGGAGATCAGGAGCATGATACCAGTACATCCGAATCTTATACTAGTTCTCTTGGCAAAGGACTGACATTGAGGATTTCTCTGCTCTCCTCCATATAATGTGCCACAGTGCGTCTGGTAGAACTCTCCCCAAGTATTCCTCCCATCTGACCATGTAGGAGTGTCTCTGAATCCGGTCTGGGAGGGAGGTCAGCAAGATAGAGTATAGCCCTTTCATGTGTGCTCCTCTTCTACAAAGGCATTCAAATGCCGTCGGACGTGAAACATTAAACCCCGAGAAGGTGGATGGGGCAAAATGTCTAAGTTGAATGTAGAAATAATTGGTTGATGAGGGAAGTTCATATTTGTTCTGAATATCTGAGAAGGGTAGGCGGTCCCAAGTGAATGGGTCCACGATGTCCGCATAGTGGAAGAGGCCACGTTGAAACCATAGTCTCGTCTCTGAAGTGGTGAGACTCTCTGGGAGTAGAGGATGATATAAAAAGGATGTCATAGAAGAATGGCGAGAGACTAGAGGAAACCTACTACTACAGGTTCGCCAAATAGATTTAGTGGAGGCCATGGGTCCCAAAAGATCTACATGCATTTGTATTTTTTTCAATTTACAAACAACCTACACTTGTGAAGCATGCAGTGTATGTCGGTGATACAGTTTACATCTTGCACCTTATGTTTTTTTTCCATATAGTCAAAGGTGATTGTTCCTTTTATGGTGGTGGTTTGCGAGAAATTGTTTGGTCTGTGACTTGCATGCAGAATATCTCTGATCTTATGTCCAGTGCCATTTCAGCAATCACTTTTCTCCTCGTCATTAGCATTACATTCATGACTTTCCAGAGGCTGGAGCTGTTTTGTGGCTTTGCTTGTAAAAGTAATGAAAACAAAGAGCACTTAGTTCACAATGGTAGGGCTGTTGAATGGAATATTTAAATTGTGCATTACAGACCACGCTTTTGCTTACCGCAAAATGATTTCCAGCACGCAGTCTGAAAGTAGTAAATGTTATGCATACCAGACCCCATTACTGCATCACCTTACGTGATGAGGAATTATTTAAAGGGGTTCTCCTATTTCCACAAATTACGTTTATTTATTCAGTACCAAAAATGCTGAAACATTGCTCACACCACAATGTTTGCACATGCTTCCAAAATATATGCCGAATGTATATCCCCAGCATATGCATTAATGTTCAGAGTATATGCTTGAAGTGGTGTGTACATGGCCTTAGATGTGTGGTCCCCTTGATGAGGTCTTGGGGGTTGCATCCGTATCAATTTGCTGCTTATCATGTCTTTACAGTAGCATTTATGGAGGCATTGCTTAAATTAATGTTGATGCACTATGAATCTATGGATCAGACTAACGAGCTGAGTTCGCTGCATAAATGTCGGGTGCCCGAAATGACCAGGATCAAAAATAAGTCAATAGCAACCACAGCATCTGACCAGTTAGTCCTTGTTCACACTTTTGTTATTTGATCAGTTATTTCCATAAGTTATTGTGAGCCAAAACCAGGTATGGGTCAAAAACATGGAACAGGTGCAAGTCTTTCTATTACACCATATCTCTGAGTAGGCTTCACTACTGGGTTTGGCTCACAATAACTGATGAAAATAACTGACCCAATAACTGATGTGTGAACTGGGCCTTAGACAGAGGGAGGAGGCGCTGATTAGTTGCCATGACAGCCCGGGTCCTTGTGAAGGCTCCCAGACCTACCATAGCAAACTGCCTGTTAACATGAAGCCAGTAAAAATCCCATAGACTGTAATGCTATATTATTGCAGTGTATAGTATAAAGTAAACTGAAGGGCCAGATATGTCAAACAGGCCCACTAAATCCCAAAAATTAGCAAAATGTACTGATCCCATAGGACAGAGGGATAAAACTTAACATTTATTTTAGGTCGAACTAAAATTAAAGACAACAGAGGAGGAGCCTCTAGACAAAACAAATATAACACAGCCCAGCAGGCAAACTAATACATACAAAAGCAGTGTGACCAAAGATTTAAAAAGAAGCAGGAACGCTCTCACCCGGTTTGTTGTATAGGATGTCTCGTAGAGAGGACTGGGGGTGAAGAACGGTCCTTGGATGCTTCTCGTTCACACGCGAAAAATAGATGAGCCCCTTCAGGATGGTTGGAGGCAAGGTGGTTAGCCCTAGGCAACCCTAAGAGGGGGGGCAGGGACTATTATGCCCTACCTATCTATACGGGGACTTACCCCGCAAGGAGCGTCCCCGTCCGGATGCCTGTCCCTGTGGGGACAGAAACCCTAGTAGTCCCTAATAGATGCTCCCAGCATCTATTAGGGACTACTAGGGTTTCTGTCCCCACAGGGACAGGCATCCGGACGGGGACGCTCCTTGCGGGGTAAGTCCCCGTATAGATAGGTAGGGCATAATAGTCCCTGCCCCCCCTCTTAGGGTTGCCTAGGGCTAACCACCTTGCCTCCAACCATCCTGAAGGGGCTCATCTATTTTTCGCGTGTGAACGAGAAGCATCCAAGGACCGTTCTTCACCCCCAGTCCTCTCTACGAGACATCCTATACAACAAACCGGGTGAGAGCGTTCCTGCTTCTTTTTAAATCTTTGGTCACACTGCTTTTGTATGTATTAGTTTGCCTGCTGGGCTGTGTTGTTATATTTGTTTTGTCTAGAGGCTCCTCCTCTGTTGTCTTTAATTTTAGTTCGACCTAAAATAAATGTTAAGTTTTATCCCTCTGTCCTATGGGATCAGTACATTTTTATAGTATAAAGTATCAGCAGATTGCATATTCAAGTCCCCTAAGGGGGACTAGAAAATTGCAGTAACATTTTTTTTTTTAAGTCTTTGAAAAGTCAAAACAAAACAACACTAAATATTAAAAATTCACCCACCCTTTCCTAATTTTACATTTAAAAATAAACACACACACACTCCACATTTGAAAATGTCTGAGCTATTAAAACGAACGCTTTGATGGAATAAAAATGGCTGATTTGTCATTTTGATCACCTCGCCTCTCAAGTCAAAAGTCATATGTGCCCAAAAATGATACCCATAAAAACTGCAGTTCACTCCGCAAAAAACAAGCTCTGCAGACAACATGATAAAAACCTTATGGGTGTCAGAATATGGTTCAAATCTTTTTATTTTTATTCTAAAACATAATAAAAGCTATATAATGAGGCTGCCATGTCATTTTTAGCAAACGGTGAAAGCTGTAAAAACAAAACCCTAAAAAGCAATGTCGGAATTTAGTTGTTTTTGTTTAGTTTTTTTTCAGTTTTACTCCACAAATATTTTTCCCACTTTCCAATACAAGAAGTAGTCCATGTAATGGTGCTATCAAAAAAATTCAACTTTCCCGACAAAAAAAAAACAAGCCCTCATACAGCTATGTGAACTGAAAAGTAAAAACATAATGGCAAAAAAAAAAAAAGCTGAAAAAAATAGGCTGTGTCCTGAAGGAGTTAAAAGCCATATGTAGTGTGTATATTTATAGAAACCACTTTAATATTTAATCACACAGAGGACAGAATTTAAAAACTATTATGTTTATTTTTTTCTATATTGAAGTAGCAATAAACCTAACTGTGACTACATTAGAAAATACTGTAACTACTATGAATGATCAGATGGCATGCGTTGAATACTAGACTGAAATATGGTTTTACTGTAGCCATATACCATGGAGCTCCTATGTCAAAACATATTAGAATTTCATGGGGCTGTTCACCCCTTGAAGGATTTGACACATTCTGCCTTTTCATCACGTTGTGTGACCGCAACGTTTTGTTATTTCTATTGCAGTCCTTACATTTACAGGAAAACTATGAATTTCACGAGCTAATAGACCACAAAAATTACCTAATCATATACATGTGCGGTTTTTAGTTAAATAAGATCATAATGTACGGTATGTATATAAAGAGCATACCCTATAAAATACACAAAAAATATAAAAATAATCTGAAAATTTGAGATCCTTCACTGGTCGTCTGCCAGGCTCTTAAAGGGGTTGGCCCGTGTAACACATTTATCACCTATCCACAGAATACGTTCTAACTATTCGATTGCTGTGTTTCCGACTGCTATGATCGCATTGATCAGGAGAAGGGGGTTTACTTAGTCCCCTTTAGGAATAGAGGGGTATTGTGCATGCATGACCACCAGTGCAGTGCTCGCCTATATGTGGCAGTCTCATAGAAGTGGCACATGGGCACTACCACTCCGTTCATGAATGTGTTTTGTTGGCCAATCCCTTTACACATTCTGTTCAGCCACTTCTTAGTTAATAAATCTTTCCTAAGCATCAAATCTACAAGAACGGAGGAGCTCCAAATGATTAATGTAAAAAATGAAAATCAGACATCATATAGTACACGGCAATCTCTTTCTAACAAAGCTAGAACCAGCCCTGTACCTCACATGGATCCAGAGATCTCCCCATTCATTGCTCTGCTAGATTTATATCAAGAAGGCAGCTCAGGGGTGTGTCCTCTCAGACAGCATGTCCTTTCTGCTGCAGCTTTCTCCCTGTAACAGTAGCTATGACTGGAGGCACTTGAAGCAGGAAACTGAGCATGTGCAACCACTTCAGCAAAATGGACAGAGAAATAAGGACAAGAGCAAGCAGCAGGTGGCGCTATACAGATGCATTTTATGGAATAACTCAGTGGCTATGCTAAATTTCAAATGACATGCAATTACAAAAGTTTTCAGATCCAAATGCTGGGTTAAAAATGTCTAATTATATTTCCGTGGGACAACCCCTTTAACATTTAGGACTCTAGAACTGCTGGATAAGATTCTGTGCAGATGCTATAATGAGAATAGGGATATTGGTAGGATGCCCAGGTTTTATATATCTCTTATGTCTTGTTTTGTGTAATTGGAAAGGGAAAATATTAGTTGCAAACTTTTCTTCGCCTAAAAGCAGATATACTGTAATAACTGATGGCACTAGAATTTACGATACAGTCCTACAGTATCTCATCTTTAGTCAGCCCTATTTTAGAGAGCTACTGGAATAAGAGAGCAATAATAGCCAATGCCAAAATTCAGGGACATTCCCAGTGACAGAAATCTCCACAGCCCATAAAACAAGCCCTGGAAATAAAAAAAAAAAAACGCCTGCCAGCTATGTAAAATTATATATACAAAAGACAGTTGTTCTCAGAGAAGAAGGAAGCAGAACCTGTTACAGCGAAGGAGAACATGACCTTAAGTAAAACACAGCAAGAAGGTGGCAAGTATGATCCAAACATGTACATATACACACATAGGCACTGCATTATACTATTATATTGAATATATATTGGTCACAGCGGTAAAATTGTATAATACATATGTAATAAATGTAATCAAATAGTGGATCTAATGGCCTAGTAATGCATCACATCACTGCCATCATCTAAAGGGAAATGAAAGAGGAGGACTTCTCAGTCCAAAAGCTTAGAGCTATGTTCCCCAACCTGTGGCTCCCCAGCTGTTGCAAAACTACAACTCCCATCATGCCCTGACAGCCTGAGACTATAAGGTCATCATGGGAGATGTGGTTTTGCAAGAGCTGGAGAGCTACTGGTTGGCACTCACTGGTTTAGAGGAAAACTGTCCAAATCCTGAAGTTGTCATTGTACTTATCTGCTAAATCCACAGTAGCTCCTAAAGGCTCCCTACAATGCATGTTGTACAGTACTGTGCAAAAGTATTAGGCAGGTGGGAAGAGCGTTACAAAGTAAAAAAAAATAGAAGTGTTGTAATTTATATTTATAAATTAGCAAAATGCAAAGTGATTGAACAAAAGAGAAATCTAAATCAAATCAATATTTGGTGTGAATTTAGTGGAAACAAGGCCAACGACTCAACTACAAATACATGGGGACTGGGATGCAGAAAATGGCAGCAGATGCTCTGGACTAATGAGTCAAAATGTGAAATATTTGGCTGTGACAGAAGGCAGCTTGTTTGTCGAAGGGCTCGAGAGCAGTACAATAATGTGTCTGCAGCAACAGTGAAGCCTGGTTATGGTGGAGGGTCCTTACAAGGTTGGGTCATGAATTTTGGCAGATGTAGATGGTGCTCCAATACTGGCAGATATGTATCCATCATGAAGAAATACAGGACTGATACCTGTAAGTCATGCAATAACATTAGGTAGGCTACTTATTGGCTCCAAATGTATTCTGCAGTAGGACAACTACCCCAAACAGCCAATGTCATTAAGAACTATCTTCAGTGTAAGGCTACATTCAGACTAGCGTTTTGTCTTTCCGTTAGTGAGATCCGTTCAGGGCTCTCACAAGCGGTCCAAAACGGATCAGTTTCACCCTAATGCATTCTGAATGGAAAAGGATCCGCTCAGAATGCATCAGTTTGCCTCCGATCAGTCTCCATTCCGCTCTGGAGGAGGACACCAGAACGCTGCTTGCAGTTCCATTCTGATACACAATGTAAGTCAATGGAGGACCGATCCGTTTTCTATGATACAATCTGGCACAATAGAAAACGGATCCGTCTCCCATTGACTTTCAAAAGTGTTCAAGACGGATCCGTCTTGGCTATGTTAAAGATAATACAAATGGATCAGTTCTGAACGGATGCAGACGGTTGTATTATATGAACGGATCCGTCTGTGTAGATCCATGACGGATCCGCACCAAACGCTAGTGTGAAAGTAGCCTAAAGAAGAACAAGGCGTTCTGGAAGTGATGATCATCCAGTCCGGGATTACATGAAGAGACATAAGGATCTGAGCAAGTCTACATCCACAGAAGATCTGTGGTTATTCTCCAGGATGTTTGGAACGGCCTCCCTGCCGAGGTCCTTCAAAAACTAAAAGTGTACCTAGCAGAACTGATGCTGTGTTGAAGGCAAAGGTGGTCACACCAATTACTGATTTGATTTTAGATTTCTCTCTTGTTCATTGCATTTTGTTAATTGATAAAAATAAACTAATCAAATATTCAGAAGTGCCTTCCATCTCCCGATGTGTCTGTAGTATGTGCTTGTCATAATATAATTGGGGAATATGTTTTCCTTCCTGCAAATTCAGGACTGTGGGCAACTATGTAGCTAAATCATTCATGCATTCCCAGAAGGAATAACTGAGGGATGTCAAAGTGTAGAGTTCGGAGAAAAAAAGATCGATAATTATTTAATGAGGAGTACCCGTATTGCCTAAGACATGTAAGGAGAGCTGATAGGTCTTTTTTCTAAAAATGAAGGTGGAATAACAACCTGTAATGCTGTTTACTACCCAGCTGGGGCACAGAGGCGACTGTCACTGACAGGTTGTGTTGGTGGGAAATCTGTATGACTCGTTTTAGGGCTCTTTCACACTTGCGTTCTTTTCTTCCGGCATAGAGTTCCGTCGTCGGGGCTCTATGCCGGAAGAATCCTGATCAGTTTTATCCTAATGCATTCTGAATGGAGTGAAATCCGTTCAGGATGCATCAGGATGTCTTCAGTTCCGGAACGGAACGTTTTTTGGCCGGAGAAAATACTGCAGCATGCTGCGCTTTTTGCTCCGGCCAAAAATCCTTAAGACTTGCCGCAAGGCCGGATCCGGAATTAATGCCCATTGAAAGGCTTTAAGCTAAACGTCATTTCGGCGCATTGCCGGATCCGACGTTTAGCTTTTTCTGAATGGTTACCATGGCTGCCGGGACGCTAAAGTCCTGGCAGCCATGGTAAAGTGTAGTGGGGAGCGGGGGAGCAGCATACTTACCGTCCGTGCGGCTCCCAGGGCGCTCCAGAGTGATGTCAGGGCGCCCCACGCGCATGGATGACGTGATCACATGGCACGTCATCCATGTGCATGGGGCGCTCTGACGTCACTCTGGAGCGCCCCGGGAGCCGCGCAGACTGTAAGTGTACCGCTCCGCGCTCCTACTATGGCAACCAGGACTTTAATAGCGTCCTGGGTGCCATAGTAACACTGAAAGCATTTTGAAGACGGATCCGTCTGCAAATGCTTTCAGTTCACTTGTGTTTTTCCGGATCCGGCGTGTAATTCCGGCAAGTGGAGTACACGCCGGATCCGGACAACGCAAGTGTGAAAGAGGCCTAAGGCGTGAATAGTTTTGATAAATCCAACTTGTAGGTGAAAGATACACATTAGGAGACATCACAGAAATTCGCCTCATGATATTTTTAAGGGGTTGTGCACTGTATTAATTTTGATGATTGGAGAGGATCTGATTTTGATTGGAGAGGATCTGACTCCAGGCTTGTCAAAGAGCTGATCGACAAGGGTGTCATCAGTATAATGAAACCGATTTAAGTTCTGTCTTAGCTACAGACTGCAGTCTTTTTACTCAGTTCTTACTGGTGTTCTCCCATATATTGAAAGAAATATGGGGGAGATTTATGTAACTGTTGCAAAGAAAAACTGTCCTTGTTGCCTATGGCAACCAATCACTCCCCAGCTTTCATTTTACAAGAGTACAATCAGAAATTAAAGCTGCGCTGTGATTGGTTGCTCTGGGCAACTAAGGAAGCTCTCATAAACCAGCCCTGTGTATGAGACAGTAGTCTGATCTGTAAATTGTTTAAGTGATCTACTGATTAATTTTCTAGTGAAAGCATGTCAGCAGTTTTTCACGTTTTCCAGAGACTATATTTAGTCCCTAGTGAGCTCACCCGAGTGCACATTATATGGTGTCCTTGATGGAAACGCAGTAAAGTAATGGCTAATTAGTCCTCATTTCCTGCAGTGCGTCTGGCTAGGGTTCCTGACACCAGCGAAAGGTTGCTACATACTTATACTGCTGTCACCCATCACAAGGAAGCCTCATTTTTATATCTTTCCCTCGTTCCCTCTCCTCCCATTGAGAGGTACATGCATAATCATTTCTACAGCAATTACACTTATTGACCTTCCAGACAGAAGCTTGCTTGTCTCTATGGTGTGTAGTCGTGATGGGAAACCTCAAATAGTCAAACTCCAAAAACCATCAAATTCATGTGATAGGTAAGCTTTGTTCACACAGTTTACAGAAGAGTTAATGCTACGAGGTATAAACCATATAATAATAGCACATTCTGATGTCATCCAGATTTAATGGGTCTAAAATACCATCGAAGTAGGCCAAACGGTACATGCAGATGGCCCTGTACAGGTCTTACTCTCTCTATACAAGCACCATAATGTTAGAACAAGCTGATGGGCCACACCACTCCAAATTCATGCAGGGAATGAGTAGGAGCATGACGTTTAGGGGAAGGGGGTACAAGTGCTGGGCCTTCTTATCTCAGGTAGGTGATATAGTGTGAGCCCATTTTGCTTTTTTCGCTATAGGGCCTGTTTTTCTCTGGCTCAGCATTACTTTAACATATGCAAATTAACCTGAGATGAGTCCTGTACGTGAGATGAGTCAAGCAAATTTGTATATGCATCAAATCTTTTTTTTACACAATAAAAGCACCCAGAGCTATGGGGACTGGGTATTGCGGATGAGCTAGCGGCCATCTAGCAACCCATGTCCTCAGCTCTATACCCCAAATCCCGGTGACAGGTTCCCTTTAATGACCACAGTATGAGAATAAGCGATCACTGGTCCTCATACAGCTGCATCATTTCTGGCCAGCAGAGTACTGTTTAGAGAGAACGATCTGCTGCCCAGATAATTTACTTGCCTGCACAAATGACTATTTGACCCATTGAGTTCTGGAAATCTTGACACAAACATGAACACTTGGCTTGGCCTACACTTTTCAGGAAAAAACTAATGGACATTTTGATGATCTTGCTTGATCTTTCTTTTTTCCACATATGCCATCAGAGGAGAATAAGGAGACAGTCATACATTGTCAACAGTCACCATATCACAACAAAATCGGTAGATGGCCAACTTGACGGTCATGTGAGCTCCTACAAGACAGCAATTTTAGCAGGAAACCAACTGAATTCTGAATTTAGCTTTGAGCATGAATGAAGAAATGAAGAATAAGATTTATTTATTTATATATATATATATATATATATATATATCACAACATTAGTAAAAGATGAGTAAAGCAAAGTTCTTACAAGTGGAGGGCTTCACTTTCAAACATCTATATTTCATGCTAATGGTGAGATGTATTGGTCATTTACTGTTGAACAGCAGGAACTTATGGAGCATAAATATATATATATACACACACAGCACCTGTGTCAGTCATTTATTGGTGGTGCACTGGGGCAGTTTTCCGTCTTTTTTTTTCTTTTTATACCGTAGCAATGCTCATTGGGAGAGCGGCTCCTGCAAGACTAAGTATTTTCTCCCCATCAAAGGACTTTTTTTCAATAGCATTGGAATACAATACCAGCAATTTCTACCCTGCCATATTGTGCACATTTTTCCACTTAAAGAGGTTCTCTGAGATTCAGATATCGATGACCTATCCTCAGGATAGGTCATCAGCCCTGGCCATCAGCTGTTTTCAGCTTACCAAACAGAGCGCCATCCATTGAATAACGGCTATGCTTGGTATTGTAGCTTAGCCCCATTTACTTAAATGGGACTGAACTGCGCATAGGCCACATGTCTGGTGAACGTGACGTCACTGGCCTAAGAAGAGGCTGTTATCGGAGTGCTACGGCCTCTTTAAACAGCTGATCAGCTAGGGGTGCCAGGAGTCGGACCTCCGCCAATCTGATTTTGATGATCTGTGCTGAGGAACATCTTGGAAAAGCCCTTTAAGAGCACTCACTGTACTGCATCTTTACACATCAACTTTTAGTGTCACATACAGCTTTTTGTGGCAGTTTATTATGTAACTATTTCAACCAAAGTCACAAATAGATCCAGTAGGTGATACAGTCTCTTTTAAAAGGCTGTTTTCATTGTTTGGAATTATTGTAAAAATATTGTATTGGGTAGCAGTTTTCTGTATACAATGAAATATTAATGTAATATATACAAACTCAGCTTATCCCTGCTTATGTATAATGTACATTATTATCCTTTTAGCATATAGCACAAGGTCAGCAGAAAACAAAAAATATATTCATTCTCCATGGTGCCAACCCCAGTAGAGCTTACAGTCCAACTTTCTCTCTCGTAAGTGACAGACTATGGGGGTCAGTTATTAAGACCTGCATTTTAGACACCGGTCTTAATACCCCATTGGGCCTCTACATAACTTAGGCTCAGCCACCGCCTGTCTAAATCTGCGCCAGCTTTCTTGCTGGTGATCGGGAAAAAAAGTTGAAAAGGTATGAAGACTTTCTGAATGCACTATATATACACCATTGCTGAAAAATGTCTACAAATGTCCATTTTTATATTAAATGGTTTTTCTGAGATTTTTTAACTGATGGTTTATTCGCTGGATAGGTCATCAGTATCTGATTGGCACCCTGGATCCCCCGCCAATTAACTGTTTGAGAAGGTAGCGGCGTTCACAACTGTGTGACGGCCTACTCGCAGAGAATAGGTCAACTGTATAAGTCTCATTTAAATGTGATTGTTTGGATTTGACAGGTATACGTTTTTTTAACCCTTTTGCTACCAGTGCCATACATGTACGGCACTAGAGCGATAGGCAAACATAGCGCACGTGCAGCAGGTGTCATGGCTGATTTTCAAACAGCAGAGACCTGCGGCTAATTACTGCGACCGGCAATAATGCCGATTGCAGTAATTAAAGCCTTTAGATGCCGTGATCAAGTGAGACCTAATTGGCTGAGGGCATGGAGAAGAGGCTGAGGGCATGCATGCTGAAATCATATTTTGGCCACCAGGTGGCAGGCCAACATAAAAAATTAGCAATAGTCAGTAGTAAATGCATTTTAAAAATCCATGATTGTTCAAAATAAAAAGTAAAAAAATTGATTTTATACGCTTAAATGCAAGCTTCAAAATCATTACAAAAAAGTTAAAGTAAAAAATGAAAAAAAAAGTTTGAATCACCTTTCCGTATAATAAAAAAAACCTTAATAACAAAAAAATATAAACATCATGGGCATCACTGCGACAGAAAATGCCTGTACTATTAAAATATAAAAATATTTTTCCAATACGGCAAATGTCGTAACGGAAAAAAGGGTCAAAATGGCCAATTTGACATTTTTTCATTGCTTCTCTTACCAACCCAAAAAATCAATAAATTGTGATTAAAAAGTCACACACACTTCAAAATGGTAGCAATAAAAACTACAGATTGTCCCGCAAAAAATTTGCCCCCACACAGCTCAGTAGATATAAGTATAAAAAGTTATAGGGGTCAGAATATGGTGATGTTAAATTTTTGTAATTTTTTTTCAAAGTTTCAATTTATTTTTACACCATTTAGACATAAAAACCTATACATATGGGGTATCATTGTAATCTGATCATATGAACACATGGTAATATTGTACAGTAATACTATGGGAACTAATTCATGGTCCTGCTTATTCCTTTTCTACACACACACATAACTGACATTTGTATGCAATATTTAGGGGATGTGGTATATAATGATTTGGTTGCAGGGAATAGAGAATTCTACTAGTATGATGTGAGATAGTGGTTATCTAGCGGCACCAGACATTGGAGGGTGTTGTACTGCACTTGTATTGCTGCCTCTTATGCATGTGTTTCTAGGTAATGGGATCTTAGAATCCATTCTATTTATTGGTACAATAGTCTGTTACTGTGAGTTATTCCCCCTCCTTTGCTGCTGCTTTGATATAATATTTCCGCTTTCCTCCCCAGGAAAAGAATAAAACTGTAAGTGCAGTATCAATAGTAAACCTATAAAACATCACTTTGATTAAAGCAGTTGGTCTTTTCTATTTTCAGTACACAATTTTATTATCTGGGGTAATGGAAAAGGCTTTTATAATTCAGCCGCTTAGACTGCAAGGATAGAAGGCGTAATGCAGTGCTCTGTAATAATGCATTTCTTTATTATGGAAAATATATTCTGTACCAAGATGCCAGTAAATAGACACTCTCGATATATTACCATCCAAGTATACTATGTAATCTGTATAGGAAATCAAATGTGTTTCTTCTATTATTTTACTTAATATGACCTACATAGTGCTTGTTGCTGGTTTTTATTACTGTTGTAGGCAGTAGCCTGCCTGCCATAAATGCAGTTCTACCAGTTTCATTTTTACATTCTATAGCCGGCAGGTTTGTTGTTTGCTCCCTGGCTAATAGCTCTTTCCTGCCCTGGCGGGAATATTCTTTCACAAAGTATGTAACATGGCTTGGAGCTCTTAGCGCTCATTAAGACAAATAATAGGAAACTCCTCTGTGTTCCGGACGGTAAACTCGGATGAGTTTTTAAACTGAAGGCAGACGGATGGCATCCATGTGCTTCCATTTTTCTCACAGACTTATTCACTTGTGGGAAAATCGTAACTCTCTGTACCGAAATCACTTGTGATATGAGCCATTGACTTTAATGGATCAGCGTTCAGTCCGTGTGCTGTCAAGCACCTAGACAGGGAAATCCTTCATCTGAATGAGCCCTTAGACTAGTTTCACACTTGCGACTTGCTGGAGTTCTCTTGATCTAGCATAGCCAGATGTTACCACAATGCCCACTGTCCCCGGTGACTATAATGAGATCTGGCAGAGATCCGCCCGCTACTCGGCAAATATGCTGTGCAACGGTTTTTGTCTGGCCGAATCCTGGCATGTTTGCCAGGTAGCATATCCCATTATAGTCAATGGGACTGGCGAGCATTGTGGTAACAGGACAGAGGACAGTTGTGGCTGTCCTCTGCTGGCAAATCTTGTCGGAGAGCAGGCTGCAAGTGTGAAAGAAGTCTTAGGATGCAACTGTTTTACCCAGCCATCCTCAAACTGCGGCCCTCCAGCTGTTGTAAAACTACAACTCCCACAATGCCCTGCTGTAGGCTGATACCTAGGCTGTTTGAGCATGCTGGGAGTTTTAGTTTTGAAACAGCTGGAGGGCCGCAGTTTGAGGATGCCTGGTTTTACCTAAGCATACCATCTAACATGCAATGACTTTGATTTCCATTTTCTTTATTACCTCACACTGTATAGTTTCTTATATTATATGCCAATCAAGAATTTATTTGTAGAATGAGATGAGTTTTGTATGGCAGGATTACATTCCCTGGGCATCTGGCCATAAATCTATCACAGTGGTACATGCTATGTGTTAAATTCGGCATATCTTTGATGCATGTTTGAATTTTGTCTTCTATATAGACATATACATATACAGAAGACCCATATATTGCACTAAAATATTGGCACACACCAGTAATAAACCTTGTGCATTTACTACTTGACAAAGTCTCGCCCCTATATTGGACACTTTCGGGAATGTGCAAACATCTGTTCTTTTTGGCTTAAATCAAAGATACGTTTTCTGGAGCAACTAAGACTGGAATCCTGGCACATCGTCAGTAGTAATCTACCCCTTTATGCCTCCTCGCCATTCTCATAGAATACGACAGTTCTTCTATATAGAACTGTCGACCTCCAGGAATATCATTGTGATGCGGCTATCTTTGCACCTACATACAGTAGCTACCCCACTATAATCAGCTGTGTCCATATTGTGGGGAGTTGACTGCTCGGCTTTGATGGGATGACGGGTCTGTGATTTTCAGGCTTTAAAATCATTACTTCAAAAGAAAAGAAAAATGTCATCTTTCACTTGATCTTCCTTCCTATTTGGGGGTTCCAGTTTACATCAACATCCTTTAAAATAATCATTTGTGAAGGTAACTCATTTTGTAATGTATTTCTTTTTACCTTTATTGCTACCTTTTGTTCTGGTCTGTGGTCACATGACCATGTCCATGCAGCTCTTCCTTATTTCCTGTGATATTATGTCCTTGGGCATGTCAAAAATGAAAGTGTGATGTACTTACAGGTGCCGCCTGGCAGAGGGCATCAGCATCACAGCGCCGTCGGCTGGGTAGCATGTTCCTGCAAGGATGGGGGTGACATCACGGTGCTGGGCCAATAGGAGGTGGCCAGCGTGGAGTGTGTGCATGGACATCCGGGTCATGTTGGTGCGGAATCAAAGTCAGCATCCCATACTATAGTGGGCAGCATATTTAAACAGGCTGCTGAAAATAGCAAGTGCCTGTGATTGGTATTTCTTTGCCCTACTATGTATTTTGGACTCCTGACTTCTGACCTCGGCTCTCCCACTGATGCTGCTCTTGGATTCTGATTTTGAACCTGTGAACACTTCTGGTGTTGACCCTGGCTTGGTATCGTTTCTGATTCTTGGCATCTGTTCTGGTTTGGTGGGCTCTCCTGGTATTGATCTCTGCTGACTTGGTACTGTTTTGTCTCTCCTGGTTTTGATCCGGTCCCGCTGATTCCTCGCTGCTCACCAGTGTTTCTATATCAGTTTTGCTTGTCTGTCACTTACAAGTATTCATTTCTGCCCGGCTACCTATTCCCTTTTAGGCTAGTTTCACACTAGCGCTTGTACATCCGTCAGGCTGTTCTGAAAGTGAATGACCTGCCAGTCCCCATAACTATAATGGGGACCGGTAATGATCTGGCCACAGTGCGGCAAATATGGCGATTCCCAGCATATAAACTGCGTAGTGGTTTTCGTCCGGTCAGATATTTGCAGCCGGATCTCCCCCTGTCCCCCTTATAGTTTATGGGGCCAGATGGGAAAGCTGGAATACAGAGAAATCTTCTCTGCCAGAACAGCCTGCTAGATGAACAGGCGCTAGAGTGAAACTAGCCTTTGGTACCAGTTGTGGACTGTCATCTAGGAAGGATTGTGCAAAAACTTAAATAGTTGGGCGTAAAGAAGCTGTAGAGACATATATAAGAAAGCACGCCATAGGGTAGTAGGTTCCAGATTAGAGTACTGGTGGATAGAACGAAAAATGGAAGCTCACCTTAGGAAGTTGTGCTAAGCATAGTTTCACAGCACAGGCATCTAGATTGTCCACATTTTTTACTGCCTTGTTTATGTTTGGTACCCGTATTTTCGTTCATTTTGACTGCACTTTTTATTTCATTCCGGGCTAAAATATTCTTAAGGGTGCAGGCCCTTCTATAGGTAAGGTGCGGTGCTCTCGGATGATTTAATCTAAAATAGAGTCTTTTTTTAGGAATAGATTTCACCAAACTGTGGTTCTGATTGTAAGGGCTTGTTCACACTACCGTGTGAAGCCCGTGCCCGTGCTGTGGACCGAAAATTGCAGTCCGCAATGCATGGGCACTGTCCGTGGGGCAGCCGCATGGGGATCGCAGACCCATTCACTTGAACTGTGCGGAACGGAAGTACGGAATGGAACACTACGGAAGCACTACGGAGTGCTTTCTGGGGTTCCTTTCTGTGACTCCGCACCGCAAAATGATAGAGCAAGTTCTATCTTTTTGCGCTGCGGAGGCACGGAACGGAACCCCAGAAACCACTCTGTAGTGCTTCCGTAGTGTTCCGTTCCGTGCTTCTGTTCCGCACCATTTCGCATCTCTGGATTTGCGGACCCATTCAAGTGAATGGATCCGCATCCGTGATGCGGAATGCACACAGAACGGTGCCCGTATATTGCGGATCCGCAAATGCGGTCCGCAATACAGCAACGGGCAGCACACGTTCGTGTGAATGAGCCCTAAGTCGTAATACAATTCAGTGATTGCATAGTCTCTTTAGGAGGTGTTCCGGATTTGGGCAGCAGGCAGTTGTGTGAGTCCCAATGCTCGTTTTTTTTTTTTTTTTGTTGCTTGGGTGATGATCTCATTAGGATATCCTTTTTCTCTGAACCTTGAGTGAAGGACTTTACTTTGTTTTTCATAATCCCCCTCCAGGACGCAGTTCCGTCTAATTCTCTTGAATTGGCTAAATGGAATATTCTGTTTCCATTTTTTATAATGTGTACTTTTATAGTCAAGATAGCTGTTGCTGTCTACTTTAAAAAAAAAGTGTGAGTCAAGATTTCGCCCCCTTGTATGAAAAGCTCTAAATCAAGATATTCTGTTCTAATATTGTGGTGGGACCCCGTAAATGAAACTCCCCACTTATTGTTATTCAAATGTGATATGAATTCATCAATGCTTTTCCTTTTTCTAGCAGAGAGATTTCATCATTTGTGAGTTTGTGGGTGGATAGATTAAAAATACCTGAGTTTTGTAATGTTGAGGAATCAGTTTCACTGGTGATTTTTATTATTGTTTTCTTTTTACTCTGGCCTCCTCTGCATCCTCTTCTGAATTTTTTCTTTTTGCTTATTTGTGTCCCATAGGTTGGAAAACATTGGTGATGGTTGTGGTGTTGGGGCTTTTCATATTTGGATATATTTCAGTTGGGGTGATCAATGGGGTAAGGCTAAAAAGAAAGGGAAATAGATTTCCCTGCTATGGGGTGGAGTTCTGAAATATTAATGCCTACTGTACAAAAACCTCTCCCCCCCAATGTTTTTAGTGAAGATATTATGGCAGGATGTGCTCCACTTAATTTACCACCAACACAGTTCTCCGTATACCTGCACTTATCTTTTTTAAGAGATACATCGATGATCTTATTATTTGGAGAGGGGATAATGTAAGCATTGATGAATTCATATCACATTTGAATAACAATAAGTGGGGAGTTTCATTTACAGGGTCCCACCACAATATTAGAACGAAATATCTTGATTTAGAGCTTTTCATACAAGGGGGCGAAATCTTGACTCGCACTTTATAAAAAAAAAAGTAGACAACAACAGCAATCTCGACTATAAAAGTACAGATTATAAAAAATGGAAACAGAAAATTCCTTTTAGCCAATTCAAGAGAATTAGACGGAACTGCGCCCTGGAGAGGGATTATGAAAAACAAAGTGAAGTCCTTCACTAAAGGTTCAGAGAAAAGGGATATCCTAACGAGATCATCACCCAAGTGAAAAAACAAGCATGAGGACTCACACAACTGCCTGCTGCCCAAAATCAGAACACCTCCTAAAGAGACTATGCAATCACTGAATTTTATTACTACTTACAATCAGAACCACAGTTTTGTGAAATCTATCCTAAATAAACATTGGCACTTACTAAAAAAAGACCATATTTTAAGTCAAATCATCCGAGAGCACCCCACCTTACCTATAGAAGGGCCTATATTTTAGCCCTGAGTGAAATAAAAAGTGCAGTCAAAATGAACGAATATACGGGTACCCTACATAAACAAGGCAGTAAAAAATGTGGACAATCTAGATGCCTGTGCTGTGAAACTATCTGCCAAACAACTATTTTTACAACGTTCACAATATCCGGTTCCCAGGATTGCAATCCCACATACGTGGTCTATGGTTTGGAATGCACGTGTGGCCTACAATACGTTGGGCGCACTTTTCAAACATTACGCAATAGGCTTAATAAACAGAGGTCAAACGTAAAAAAGAAATGTCAAAAACATAGTGTTTCTAGACAGTTTTATTTGTTTTATTTGATAAGCAATTTCCATTAAAGAAGAAAGATATATTATATCTACATCTGTCCTGACCGGTGATCTTGCGCCTAAAATGCGGTCCTACTATATTGCTATTACACGGGATCGTGCAAAAAGATAGAGACAGTGATGTGGGTGGAATTCAGGGCTTCACCGATTCCTACCGTCACAGAAAGTTTGGGGAAAATATACATAAGGGAAGCAATTACATGAGCATATCTGTTAAAAAGCAATAGTAAGGCCAGAAAACCCCTGTAATGAAAGCTGTATGACCCCTTTTAACTGAAGGTTCATTTTTCACAAACTTATAATTCTATATGTTGTTATAATATTAATGCCTATGTTATTACCAGCGTTTCTTCATTTTACACTATTGCCTTGTATTGGCAATTTCACAGTTTTCAAAAAAACATACTTTGGGAATATTTCTATAATATATGCCGGTATTTGAATGCAAGTTTTTTCTTTCTGTTAAGGTCTAAATAAAGCATAAGCTAACATTAAATAGGTTTGATATTACCATGTTATTACTGTATCTGCAGATCATATAGCAGTGATATTACAGTATGGTGTACAATTAATGACTTTAGCTGACAAATCATTCAGGCTTCCTACAGTAATTATAGCAAAGTGTGAGTATTGCCTGAGACCAAAGTTCCACGTAGTGTTATATTAAGAAAGTAAATTTCTGATTAATAGAAAGGTGTGAGCCCCTAGCTGTGCTATGAAATGTTAGTGATGGGGGGGGGGGGGGGAGTAAAATGCAAGGCCTGTAATTAAACATGATGGGCAACGTTCAAAGCGATCCGCACCGAGGTCGCCGTCTACTCTGCACCTGAGGATGCTGTCAGTTCTAGCACACATTACCCTGAGAAAGGGAGGCACCACAATGGGGAGGAACATCATGCTAATGGACAGTGGCAGGTCAGACTTCATGGAGCAGAAAGCTTCCTCAAAAGCAAGATATGTGATATGAGATAATATCTGAGCTCAGAATAAACTCTATTGTGCTTTCTAAGTCAACATGACCTTCGCTTACTGATATAGACTTCAGCACTTATCCAGGGTTACTTACATTATATAAATGCCTTGTATCTGTATGGATAGAATAGATCTCATTTAGTAGCATGAAAGCTATTTACTATTCCCTTCTTCCTTTACTAAATAAGTAACTCATGACCTTCAATAAAAATGACAGTAATACCTTTTAGTGCGATGAAAAAATCCTAACAAAATAAAAATATCAGAACGATCAGATCACCCCATACCATGAACTTTATATTGCGGTGCTCAAAACTGCAGGGCTGGTTCCCAGGTAGCGGTCCATCTAAAATATCGGGGAATCGGCACTTAAATTCCAAGTTTAGTATATCTTTGGTCCCATATAACAATTAAAATACAATTGCCTACGTGTTTTTGTAGATGCGGTCCATGTGCCATCCATGTGTTTATTTGTGGACCCTTTCTGGGTCTGTGATCCGCAATTTGGGGAAATATTCTATCTTTTTGAGAAATAGACATACGGATGCGGAAAGCACAAGGATGATCCATGTGCTTTCTGCATCCCAATGTCATTGAGGTCATTTGGTCTGCAAAAAATGCGGATGCAACACAGGCAGTATCTGTATTTTGCTGATATGCAATTTGTGGACCCCAAAATACATATGGTTTTGTGCATTTGGCCTAAGACAAAAGAGACACTGGAGAAAGTAAGGAACCGTGAGCACTGGTAGACTGGTAAAATCACCATTGTTGTATTGTGACTATGGTTTTCATGCATATTAGCATACATGTACCAATGATAAATAAGACAATGCCTGTAAATGATTGTTATCTGTATCTGTATAATTACTCAACATTACCGAACATTGCATATATATTCATATACATGATGCTTTGTAATAGGTTTTTTTATTTTCTCTCTTTCCCTAGTTATGCACAGAAATTCATTTGGAATGGACATTTGCTGTCGGAAGGGGTCACGAAGTCCACTCCAACAACTCTACAATCCAACGCAGGTTGGTAACTAAATATACAGTGTGTCATATGTTATGCCATTACTTGTGTATGTGCATAAGGGTCCATTCACACGTCCATAGTGTATTGCGGATTCGCAATAGACCCGGCCGGCACCCCCATTTATTCTTGTCCATAATTGCGGACAAGAATAGGACATGTTCTATTTTTTTCCAGAGCCGCGGACCGGAAGATCGGGGGCGCGCTCCGGAAATGCGGATGCGGGCAGCACACTGTGGGCCAGATTTATCATGACTCTGACAGCTCACTCCACTTTCACATATGGCTAAAGTCAGTTTTAGCCAAGTCAGATTTATGATTGTCCCTTTAAGACTGTAATAAATGTGGTTTGACGGTAGCAGTTTATCCGTCAGTAAGCAGCTTTACAAAAGTCGCACATCTTTCCGAAAAAGTTGCACGTTTTTATGAAAAAGTCGCATGTTCTATTAAAAAGTCTCATAAAATAAGCATGGTCCTCACTGGAGTGAAATTGCGACTTTTTAAATAGTCCCAATAGTAAATCTGTCTAGAGATTCATTTACATAAGAAAACACGCCCACTTTCAGAAAACTGGAGAGCATTGTGCAGAGCAGAAAAAAGTCGCAGTTTTAGCGTTTGCACATTTTTTGGGGACTTTTTCACTCCATTATTCTGACCTGAGCTAATGATAAATCTGGCCCTGTGTGCTCTCCACATCCATTCCTGCCCCATAGAGAATGAATAAGTCTGCATCCGTTCTGCAGAATTGCGGAACGGATGCGGACTGGTTCTACGGACGTGTGAATGGACCCTTACTTGTCCCCATGACATTTGGTTGCATATTGCATTATGACATTTTATAACACATATACTATACGGCATAGACTGTATATCATGACTTACAACCGTGTGATGACATTGTGCTGTGAAGATGTGGTAAGGCTAATACACAGTAGTAGGGCCCCTTGGTTAATCATTTATCATTGTGACTCACAATGAATAAGTGGTTGTCCCCTCATTCTGCATAACTTAAAAACCTAAAAGATTTTCTAGCCCCCAATGTAAAATGTCTTGGGGTCTTCACACAATTTACTTACAGGGAAGAAGCTATATATGTGTTAGGCCTCTTCAGATACTTGCAGGAAGATGGGGGGATGGGGAGGTTGGTAAGGGAGCTGCTTATAGTGTGATATGTTATAGTATTTTCGAAAGGTAATTGTATAAGTAAGGCCTCATGCACACAGACGTTTTTTTTTACGGTCCGCAAAAACGGTTTCCGTTGTTCCGTGATCCGTGTCCGTTTTTTATTCCGTGGGTCTTCCTTGATTTTTGGAGGATCCACGGACATGAAAAATGAAAAACAAATCTAAGTCAAGTTTGCCTTTGAAATGATAGGAAAAAACGGACACGGATCACGGACGCGGATGACAATCTTGTGTGCATCCGTGATTTTTCACGGACCCATTGACTTGAATAGGTCCGTGAACCGTTGGCCGTGAAAAAAATAGGACAGGTCATATTTTTTTCACGGACTGGAAACACGGATCACGGACGCGGATGTCAAACAGTGCATTTTCCGATTTTTCCACGGACCCATTGAAAGTTAATGGGTCCGCGGAGGAAAACGGAACAACGGCCGTGGATGCACACAACGGTCGTGTGCATGAGGCCTTAGGCTACTTTCACATTAACGTTTTCAATTTCGCTATTGAGATCCGTCATAGGATCTTAATAGTGGAAGAAAACACTTCAGTTTTGTCCCCATTCATTGTCAATGGGGACAAAACTGAACTGAACGAAACAGCGTCACCAAAATGCATTCCGTTCCGTTTGGTTGCGTTTACATCGCAGACGTGGTGTGGTGCGAGCAAGACAGATCCGTCCTGACACATAGTGTAAGTCAATGAGGATGGATCCGTTTTCTGACACAATAAAAAATTGATCCGTCCCCCATTGACTTTCAATGGTGTTCATGACGGATCCGTCATGGCTACAGAAGACATAATACAACAAGATCCATTCATGACGGATGCATACAGTTGTATTATGGTAACGGAAGCGTTTTTGCAGATCCATGACGGATCTGCAAAAAACGCTAATGTGAAAATAGCCTAATTGTAGTAATGAAACAGGCAGGGAGAGGCTGGTCATAAAGCAGGATTCCAAGTGAATAAGGAATTTGCTTAAAATGAAAGACTAGCAGTTAGTAGTCTTGTAGAGAAGCCTGACAGCACAGTGTCCCCATGTTCTCTGTGCTGACCTACCAGCTTTCATCCTGTCGACAGGACTTTCTTTTCTGTCCTGCATAACGGAAACCAGACGGATCCATTACACTTGCCCATAGACTTTTATTATGACGGATCAAAACGGAATGCCTCTAAAGGTTTCCGTTTTGAATTCCGTCTTATGAATTCCGTTATTTTCTGCTATAGCCATGTTATAATGGAAAGCAATAATGGAATTCATAACAGTGATGTGAACCCGCCCTTACTTGTGACTGTGTTTATGAGTTATCATGCTTGTTCTGGTCCTCAGCTGTGCCATGTGACCAACACTCTGACTCTCCAACTAACACAGCATGTTATGTGCGGACAGGAAGTCAGTTTCTCTATTCATTCCAATGGGAGCCTCGGTGTCAGTCTCATAGGAATGAATAGAGAAACTGACTTCCTGTCCACACATAACATGCTGTGTTAGTTGGAGAGTCAGAGTGTTGGTCACAAGAGTCAGAGTGTTGGTCAAATGGCACAGCTGAGGACCAGAACAAGCATGATAACTCACAAATACAGCCAGGAGTAGGAAGTTTACCTTCACCACAGTTGATATCATTTACCTTTCTAACTCGCCAGAGAATATTTTTTTTTGTGGGGGTGCTTCTTTAAAGTAAATGGCTCTGTTTGTAGCCTTGGTTGTAACTTCAAGGAAGTGTCTGGTTTAAGCAAGAAACTGGATATTAATGCTGACAAATGGACTAAAATCCAGCAGACCTTGCTTACTTGATCCAGCTCTGTATTGGGCTTTGTTGGAGTGGATCTCCTGACAAAGTACTTCTGTATTTTCAATTTTAGTTTGTTGCCAGCACCAGGTGAGATAACGATTAGGATGCCTGGCCCTGACCATCATCGGGTGGTGGATGTGACTTATGGAGTAGTTAGAGTGCACCGAGTACCTTGGGTGGACCATAGGTGCACTTTAGGCCTCATTTGAGTATTGGTATCTCCGGAATTCCACAATGGAACAGGATAAATCAGGAAGCTTCACCAGAACTGTGTCCGGTTTATTGTCCACATATATATGAGAGAAGTCTACGAAATGTGCTGATTTTTGTGGGATCGGCCATCGGTATGTGTTTGGGAATTGCATATCAACTTGCCTTTGTTCCCATGGTGGATGGGTGGATTGCCATTGTGTAATCGGCTGAGCAATGTGCATATTTATGTTGGAGTTTGGAGCCAGTTATTTCATGTCTATGGGCAGCTTTAGAAATTCAGTTGTAAGCCCCACTAGGGATAGGGACTGATGTGAGTAAATGAAATCTTTGTACATTTCACTGTATCCATAATACATAAAGGTAATCTAAGCAGAATGCAGTATCCTAGTAGGACTACTGCTGGACAGAAAAATCAATCTGTGTGTCCTACTAGGTAATACTATACCACTTAGGTAATGCTATAGCCATTCACGAACCACAGTCCATTATATATACTTTATTGTAACCTTCTGCTGCCCTCTTGGCTTGGAACAAAATTTATTCTGGCAGTAATAGAATGAAATGTCTTGATCTGGTAAAATCTTTTATACAGTGTATTTCCACTAAAGAGTTGTACCAGTTTCGCCTCAGTTTTTATGACCAAGGCACAGCTGAATAATGATTTCACCAGACAGCCCTAGTAATGTGGATTTCATTCAGCCTCATCCTGCACTTCTCAGACCTTCTGCTGACCTACCCCAGTGGTGTCACCTCTCCTGACATGTCTGTTTTAGTAAATAATTATATTCCACATGAAGTGATAATTTTGGAGTATTTGTACTTATAGCATTATGTTGTGACTTTCATCTATTATTCCTATTATAAATGTATGGATAAACTGCTAATTGTTTGTTTCCAGTTGGCGTGTATCCATGCACAGTCTGACATTGTCTACCAGTGTCTGAATTTGCAGGGCCAGACTTCTGACAAGAGAAATAGTAAGACTTAGGCCTCATGCACACGACCGTTTTTTTTTTTAAGGTCCGCAAAAACGGGGTCCGTAGGTCCGTGATCCGTGACCGTTTTTTCGTCCGTGGGTCTTCCTTGATTTTTGGAGGATCCACGGACATGAAAAAAAAGTCGTTTTGGTGTCCGCCTGGCCGTGCGGAGCCAAACGGATCCGTCCTGAATTACAATGCAAGTCAATGGGGACGGATCAGTTTGACGTTGACACAATATGGTGCAATTGCAAACGGATCCGTCCCCATTGACTTTCAATGTAAAGTCAGGAGTCTCTTTTATACCATCGGATCGGAGTTTTCTCCAATCCGATGGTATATTTTAACTTGAAGCGTCCCCATCACCATGGGAACGCCTCTATGTTAGAATATACTGTCGGATATGAGTTACATCGTGAAAACTCATATCCGACAGTATATTCTAACACAGAGGCGTTCCCATGGTGATAGGGACGCTTCTAGTTAGAATATACTACAAACTGTGTACATGACTGCCCCCTGCTGCCTGGCAGCACCCGATCTCTTACAGGGGGCAGTGATCAGCACAATTAACCCCTCAGGTGCCGCACCTGAAGGGGTTAATTGTGCGTATCATAGCCCCCTGTAAGAGATCAGGGGCTGCCAGGCAGCAGGGGGCAGACCCCCCCTCCCCAGTTTGAATATCATTGGTGGCCAGTGTGCGGCCTCCCCCCGGCCCCCCTCCCTCCCTCTATTGCATTATTAACATTGGTGGCAGTGTGCGGCCTCCCCCGGCCCCCCTCCCTCCCTCTATTGCATTATTAACATTGGTGGCAGTGTGCGGCCTCCCCCGGCCCCCCTCCCTCCCTCTATTGCATCAATAACATTGGTGGATGCCAATCTTGTGTGCATCCGTGTTCTTTCACTGGACCCATTGACTTGAATGGGTCCGTGAACCGTTGTCCGTCAAAAAAATAGGACAGGTCCTATTTTTTGGACGGACAGGTCATATTTTTTTGACGGACAGGATACACGGATCACGGTCTCGGCTGCAAAACGGTGCATTTTCCGATTTTTCCACAGACCCATTGAGAGTCAATGGGTCCGCGAAAAAAATTGAAAACGGCACAACGGCCACGGATGCACACAACGGTCGTGTGCATGAGGCCTTAGTTGACAGTGTGTTCATAAATTCATAGTAGGATTAACAGAGTGGACACCACAACGTAGTTATAAGAAAAGATAGTCCAGAATTATTATTTCATGGGGAATGCAAGTAGTTGCTAAAATAGACATGTCAGAAGAAGTGTTTCTGTAGCATCAGGTCTCTGTTTCTCCTTCCCCTCCCAGCTCTAATGTCACAGCTCCAAGCCTGCTTGAAGCCCTGCTGGAAAAACCACCCTCAGAGGCAAGGTCATTGACGATGTTGTGTCTACAGGGAAGAGTACAAGCCATACCATGCCTCACATGTAGATGTGAAGTCATCTGGATAGGGAACCAATACAGCAGAAAAAGTCACATGACCGTGATTGAGTGCAGGAAAACGGGCATTACAGATAAACAATCACTATTACTAAGTGATAACGTTTGTTTCCTGTTAGTTGTTGCTTAAAGGGGTTATCCCATCTTAGACAATGGGGGCATATCACCATTGTCTGATAGGTGCGGGTCTCCTACAGGGTTTCTTCTTCAGTGGTCAAAAATGTAATGAGAACGAGGGACAAAATTATTCCTTATATTGAGTTTCCATGATCTTTTAAAACATGAACCGGACTATATCGGGCCAGTATTCTTATTTAAAACCTGGACCGGACTATAGACATATCAATTGTCCTGTATGTGTGATTCAGACATTGCGATTTGCACAATCGGACTATATCGGGCTAGTATTCTTATTTGAGACCAGGACCAAACTATAACTTAGCAATTATGTCTCTATGTATTATTCAGACATTGTGGTTTGTGCAATACATTTTCACATATCCATTTTATTTCTATACTATAAAGTTCCCTTTTTGCTTATAGCATGTAACTCAATATGTGTAATTAAACTACTCTATGTCTTAGGCCTCATGCACACAACCGTTGTTTCGGTCCGCATCTGAGCAGCAGTTTTTGCGGCTTGGATAAGGACCCATTCACTTCAATGGGGCCGCAAAAGATGCGGACAGCACATGGACGCATCCGTTGCTCCGTTCCGTGGTCCGCAAAAAAAATATAAACTGTCCTATTCTTGTCCATTTTGCAGACAAGAATAGGCAGTTATATCAATGGCTGTCCGCGCCATTCCGCAAATTGCGGAACGCACACGAACGCCATCCAGTGTTTTGCGGATCTGCAATTTGCGGACCGCAAAATACACAACGGTTGTGTGCATGAGGCTTTATTCAGACTTTATACCTATTCATTTTCTTTCTTCACTATGTGATTACCTGCTATATATGGCTTACCATATATAATAATACAAACAGAATAATTAATAAAAAAAATAAAAAAAAGATTATATACATAATAAATAAATAAAAATAAAAAATGTATAAAAAATAATTATTATAAAAAAAATATAAAAATAAGAATAACTGTTGACGTTGTGGGACCAGTGGTAGGATGAAGGATATGTCAAAGTGCTGGCAAAACAGCCTGGCATCGACATGTCATGTAAACCCACCACCAATAACCTATACCTCATTTAAAGGGATTATCCAAGACCTATAATGCCGCCCTATATGCCTGGATCCCTCACAGAGATTGTACTTACCTTGCACCCGGGCACCTGCATCACTTCTGATGCCGGCACGGCGGGGGTTTCCCCGTCACGGCGGGGGTTGGCAGCCAGCGTGCTGCATTCACTTCTATGGTAATTTCAAGAACAGCTGAGGAAAAGGCATGCTAGGAATTGTAGTTTCACAACAGTTGAAGTTGCTGAACCCTGTCTAGGGGACAGCATGGTGCCATTTGGAGGCACATGGAGTTCAATGGCTTAGTAATACGGGGCTTTAAGGACTCATATGCTCCGTGGACACAATTTTGTTATGTGCATGAGACCTTTCTGGTTTGAAAATAGTATTTTGATGAAGGCACTTATAAAATACAACATAATTGCATATACCTTGGCAAGTCTCTACATTTCAGAGGCTTTTCCCATGAAAATGACAGAGGCTTTGGCAAAACCCAGTAACCAGTTTGTCAGTTAATGCGGTCTGATCAGGTGTAGTGTGGTTTCTGTTGTAAAGGTGTTAACAGAGCCTTAAAGGGGTTGTCTCATCTCAGACAATGGGGGTATATCGCTAGAATTGGGAACAGAGCCCCGAAAGTGGTGGCTGGTGGATACCGGTCCGGCCAGCACCAAGCGCTCTCCCCATAGAAGTGAATGGGAGCCCACCGTGCATGACCGGCCACCGCTCCCATTAACTTCTATGGGCCGAGTGAAATAGCCAAGCCAGCTCTTTGGCGGCCCCGTAGAAATGAACCTCTTCCGGACACAGGGCGTACAGGTACGCCCTTATGTCCTGGTACTTAAGGACACAGGGCGTACCTGTACGCCCTGTGTATTTTCAATCACCACCGCGCGGTGGGAGGTGATCGGAACCCGGTGCCTGCTCAAATCATTGAGCAGGCACCTGGGGCAAATGCTGGGGCAAAAGTCCTGTGACCCCCCCGTGTAGGTGATCGCAGCAAACCGCAGGTCAATTCAGACCTGCGGTTTGCTGCATTTCCAGGTTATTCGGGTCTCTGAGGACCCGATAACCCGGAACAGGATGGTGATCGGTGGTGTGTTTTTACCCCACCAATCACCATCCTTAGATCCTGAGTGGTGATGGTGACATCACCTCTCAGGATCGCCTCTGATTGGTAGGTGGGCAGGCCAGCAGGAGATTCAAATCATACGCAGCGCTCCTCTCCTCCTCCTTTTGTGTCCGGAGCCCGAGGAGAGAGGAGCGCTGCCTGCACATGTGGATCTGAGCCAGCATCACCCCATCTGTGCCCCAGGACCCGATCTGTGCCCCAGCCCCCCCACCTGATGAGCATAAAGGGAAAGTTAGTGTGAAAAAAAGTTGTATTGCATCACCCTAAGTAGGGTGTCTGGGGTCCACAAGGGTGCTGCCGCTTGCCCCCCTCTCCCCACAACTTTTTTGGGGTGCAGGCATTTTATTTTTTTGTGTGCGTACGCTGACTGTGGCCGGCACTCTTAGCGTCCGAGAGTCCTAGTGAGGACGAGGATGACCCCACTTTCCTGTTGTCATCTGCGTCCTCCTCATCATCTAACGATGATGATGAGCCCCCAAGGCGGTGGAGATGCCGCCAGGCGGATCAAGGAGACCGCCATGCTAGGGACCCTGTGGCCCACCCTAGTACAAGCAGCTCTGGGGCTCGTACTAGTTTTCCGGCCCACCAGTTAAATCCACCGGAGCCCCCTGCCGGTGAACTTGTCTGGTGTACCCCAGAGCGATTTGAGCCAGTGATTCCTGAGTTTGTAGGCCAATCAGGAATCCATATTTCCACAGTGGGCTTCACTGAATATGACTTTTTTAGTCTGGTACCAACTGGTAAATCTAATGGTGGAGCAGACGAACCTGTACGCCCAACAGTTCGTTGCTCAACACCTGGGCTCCTTTTTGGCTAGGCCCGGTGGCTGGACCCCGGTCAGTGCAGCCGAGATGAGGACATTTTGGGGCCTCGTGCTGCACATGGGCCTAGTCAAGAAACCTAGTGTCAGGCATTACTGGAGTGGGGACCTCCTCTACCAGACCCCACTTTACAGTACGGCCATTAGGCCATCCGGAAATGCCTGCATTATTCAGATAATGCAGCATGTCCCCCCCAAGGTGATCCTGCCTTTGACCGTCTGTATAAGATACGGCCAGTCATCGATCACTTTGGGGCCAAATTTGTACAGGCCTATGTACCTGGAAGGGAGGTCACAGTTGATGAGTCTCTCATTGCGTTCAAGGGGAGACTCATTTTCCGCCAGTATGTTCCCTCAAAGCGGGCGAGGTATGGCGTGAAGCTATACAAACTTTGTGAGAGTACCTCAGGGTACACTTACAAGTTTTGAGGGGCGAGATTCCCGTATTCAACCCCCAGAATGTCCCCCCACCCTGGATGTTAGCGGGAAACTTGTGTGGGACCTTATGCACCCAGCCTTATGCACTCACTGCTAGATAAAGGTTATCACCTGTACGTGGATAACTTTTATACTAGTATCCCCTTGTTCCAGTCCCTCGCCGCCAGATCCACGTCCGCTTGTGGGACCGTGCGGACAAATCAACGTGACCCCCTTCAGGTACCTATCCCCAGGGGTGAGACCCGTGCCCTTACCAGTGAAAACCTGTTGCTGGTCAGATATAAGGACAAGAGGGACGTCCTTGTACTGTCCACAATTCATGGTAACGGCATCACCCCTGTCCCTGTGCGAGGTACCGCGGCAACGGTCCTCAAGCCCGATTGTATCGTCGACTACAATCGGTATATGGGAGGAGTTGATCAAGTCCTCAAGCCATATAACGCCATGCGCAAAACCCGGGCATGGTACAAAAAAGTTGTGGTCTACTTGGTGCAGGTTGTCTTGTACAACTCTTTTGTGCTGTCCCGGAGAGCTGACAACACAGGGGCATTCCTTCAGTTCTATGAGGCAGTCCTCAAGGCCCTGATCTTTTCGGACTGGGAAAGAGCAGGCAGGAGTACCTCGGGAACTGGAGGTGCCCGGATCGTCCCTGGCCAACACTTTCCAGGTGTGGTCCCCCCCATACTGGAAAGAAGGGACGAACCCCAAAAAAGTGCACAGTGTGTCGCAGGAGGGTGATACAGAAGGACACCACTACTCAGTGCGACACGTGCCCCGATCATCCGGGCCTCTGCATTGACGGTTGCTTCAGGGAGTACCACACTTCCATGGAGTACAAAATTTATATCCCAATTTAGCCACTGACATTAGGATAAAAAAAACTGGTTCTCAGACTTGAGACACCCCCAAAAATTGTAAAAAATAAAATAATTTTAAAAAAGTATACAAATTAGGTATTGCCGCATCGGTAATAATCTCCTCTGTAAAAATACCCCATGATCTAACCCCCCAGACTAACACGGTCCAAAAAAAAACGGTGCAAAAAAATAACTTTTTTTGTCACCTTACATAACAAAAATTTTAATAGCAAGCGATCAAAAGGTCATATAGCCCCCAAAATAGGGCCAATAAAACCGTCCTCTCATCCCGCAAAAAATGAGCCCCTACATAGGATAATCAGCTAAAAAAAAAAAAAAAAAATGACTCTTAGACTTTAGAGATACAAAAAAAAAATGTTTTGTATAAGGCCTCATGCACACGACCATTTTTTTTTTTTTAAGGTCCGCAAAAACGGGGTCCGTAGGTCCGTGATCCGTGACCGTTTTTTCGTCCGTGGGTCTTCCTTGTTTTTTGGAGGATCCACGGACATGAAAAATGAAAAAAAAATCTAAGTCAAGTTTGCCATTGAAATGATAGGAAAAAACGGATCACGGACACGGATCACGGACACGGATGACAATCTTGTGTGCATCCGTGATTTTTCACGGACCCATTGACTTGAATGGGTCCGTGAACCGTTGGCCGTGAAAAAAATAGGACAGGTCATATTTTTTTCACGGCCAGGAAACACGGATCACGGATGCGGCTGCCAAATGGTGCATTTTCCGATTTTTCCACGGACCCATTGAAAGTCAATGGGTCCGTGAAAAAAAACGGAAAACGGCACAACAGCCACGGATGCACACAACGGTCGTGTGCATGAGGCCTTAAAAAGGATAATATAGTCTAAAACCTAAATAATTGTAAAAAAGTTGACTTATTAGGTATTTCCGCGTCCTTAAGAATCTCCTCTATAAAAATATCCCATGATCTAAACCCCCAGATTAACACGGTCCAAAAAAAAGTGCAAAAAAAGAACTTTTTTTTGTCACCTTACATAACAAAAAGTTTAATAGCAAGCGATCAAAAAGTCATATAGCCCCAAAAATAGTGCCAATAAAACCGTCCTCTCATCCCGCTAAGAATGCGCTCCTACATAAGCTAATCGGCTAAAAAACTAAAAAAAAAATGACTCTTAGACTTTAGAGATACAAAAAATTTCTTTTTGTATCAAAAAGGATAATATAAAACCTAAATAATTGTAAAAAAGCTGATTTATTAGGTATCGCCGCGTCCGTAAGAATCTCCTCTATAAAAATACCCCATGACCTAACCCCCCAGATTAACACGGTAAAAAAAAAAAAAATACGGTGCCAAAACAGCTATTTTGGGCATTTTTCCTATTTCAGTCCGTTTTTTCAGGTAACAAAGCAAGGGTTAACAACCAAACAAAACTTAATATTTATTACCCTGATACTGCAGTTTACAGAAACGCCACATTTGCGGTCATAAACTGCTGTATCACTAAAAGGCAGGGCGCAAAAGGAAAGGACCGACATGGTTTCTGGAAGGCCGATTTTGATGGCCTTTTTTATTGACACCATGTCCCTTTTAAAGCCCCCCTGATGCACCCCTAGAGTAAAAACTCCCTAAAAGTGACCCCATCTAAGAAACTACACCCCTCAAGGTATTCAAAACCTTTATTAACCATTTAGATGTTCCTCAACAGTTAATGGCAAATGGAGATGAAATTTCAGAATTTCAATTTTTGGTAACCCTACCTCACAAAAATGTAATATAGAGCAACCAAAAATCATATGTACCCTAAAAATAGTCCCAACAAAACCGCCACCTTATCCCGTAGTTTCCAAAATGGGGTCACTTTTAGGGAGTTTCTACAAATGTCATCCCCATTTGCTAATAACTCTTGTGCAACACCTAAAGGGTTAACAAAGTTTGTAAAATCAGTTTTGAATACCTTGAGGGGTGTCGTTTCTTAGATGGGGTCACTTTTAGGGAGTTTCTACTCCAGGGGTGCATCAGGGGGGTTGAAACAGGACATGGTGTAAATAAACCGGTCCATAAAAATCAACCCTCTAAAAACCACACGGCGCTCCTTTCCCTCTACGCCCCGCCGTGTGGCCGTACAGTAGTGTACAACCACATATAGGTTGTTTCTGTAAACGGCAGAGTGAGGGCAATAAAGATACAGTCTTGTTTGGCTGTTAACCCTTGCTTTGTTAGTGGAAAAAATGGGTTAAAATTGAAAATTTGGCAAAAAAATTAAATTCTCAAATTTCATCCCCATTTGCCAATAACTCTTGTGCAACACCTGAAGGGTGAACTGAAGTTTGTAAAATCAGTTTTGAATACCTTGAGGGGTGTAGTTTCTTAGATGGGGTCACTTTTATGGAGTTTCTTCACTAGGGGTGCATCAGTGGGGCTTCAAATGGGACATGGTGTAAATAAACCAGTCCAGCAAAATCTGCCTTCCAAAAACCATATGGCGCACCTTTCCCTCTACGCCCTACTGTGTGCCTGTATAGTAGTTTAGGGCCACATATGGGGTGTTTCTGCAAACTACAGAATCGGGGCAATAAATATTGAGGGTTTTTTGGCTGTTAACCCTTTCCTTGTTACTGGAAAAAAATAGATTAAAATGGAAAATTTTCCCAAAAATCTAAATTCTGAAATTTTATCTCCATTTGCCATTAAAGGGATTCTGTCACCTCCCCTCAGCCAAAAAACGATTTAAAAGCAGCCATGCAGCACAGCTTACCTGGATTAAGCTGTGCTGTTTAATCTTGAAATCCGTCCAGCAGTTACTTTAAAAAACGACTTTGATCAATAAGGAAATGCGTCCTGAAGGTGCCCAGAGGGGCGTTTTTTTCTTCCTAGTGAGCCCAGTACCGCCCCTCTTTCAGTGCCCAGCCCGCCTTCCTTGTATTTTCTAACTGCCGCCCCCAGCCTGCCACAGCCTCTCCTGCCTCTCCTCCCCCTCCCTCACGCCGAACGAAGTCTCGCACAGGCGCAGTACCCACTGAGGGCTGCGCCTGTGCGATCATCAGGAGACTGAGGGCGGCAGCTTCATCTTCGTCACTGGGCATGCTGACTGAGGGAAGAGCGAGCATCGGACGTCACTGGGCTCGGCGCATGCCCAGTGACGAAGATGAAGCTGCCGCCCTCAGTCTCCTGATGATCGCACAGGCGCAGCCCTCAGTGGGTACTGCGCCTGTGCGAGACTTCGTTCGGCGTGAGGGAGGGGGAGGAGAGGCAGGAGAGGCTGTGGCAGGCTGGGGGCGGCAGTTAGAAAATACAAGGAAGGCGGGCTGGGCACTGAAAGAGGGGCGGTACTGGGCTCACTAGGAAGAAAAAAACGCCCCTCTGGGCACCTTCAGGACGCATTTCCTTATTGATCAAAGTCGTTTTTTAAAGTAACTGCTGGACGGATTTCAAGATTAAACAGCACAGCTTAATCCAGGTAAGCTGTGCTGCATGGCTGCTTTTAAATCGTTTTTTGGCTGAGGGGAGGTGACAGAATCCCTTTAACTCTTGTGGAACACCTAAAGGGTTAACGACGTTTGTAAAAATCAGTTTTGAATAGTTTGAGGGGTGTAGTTTCTAGAATGGGGTGGTTTTGGGTGGTTTCTATTATATAAGCCTCACAAAGTGACTTCAGACCTCAACTGGTCCCTAGAAATTGGTTTTTTGAAAATTTCTGAAAAATTTCAAGATTTGCTTCCAAACTTCTAAGCCTTGTAACATCCCCAAAATATAAAATATCATTCCCAAAATGATCCAAACATGAAGTAGACATATGAGGAATGTAAAGTAATAACTATTTTTGTAGGTATTACTATGTAACTATTGTAGAAGTAGAGAAATTGAAACTTGGAAATTAGCAATTTTTTGAAAATTTTGGGTAAATTTTTTTGACTTCATTTTACCAGTGTCATGAAGTACAATATGTGACGAAAAAACTTTCTCAGAATGGCCTGGATAAGTCAAAGCGTTTTAAAGTTATCACCACTTAAACTGACACTGGTCAGATTTGCAAAAAATGGCCTGGTCCGTAAGGTGAAATAAGGCTGTGTCCTTAAGGAGTTAAAAGGGTGATACCCATCTGGATGTTTATGGCACATCCACAGGATATGACATAAATGCCTAATAGGTGCCCCATCCACCTTTGGAATAATGTAAGTAATACCAACTGCTTTTACATGGGTAGCCTTTTGGCTTTCCTGAAATGCATCGCCAAGCACTAGCATATGTGCCCTGTCCAATAGAGCTGTACACAACTCGTGCCTCAGTGCTTGGCGATAGAGTTAAGGAATTTTTAAAGGCCACCCCTGCAGTCTGAAGACTGCAGAGCAGAGCCATGGACATGATGAGAGCAGGTGGAGTATCTGTGGCAGTGGATTGGATCACTTGAGAAGCATTCCGATATAGCGAATGGGACTTCAGTTAAAGGGATTGCCCAGCCTTTTTTTAAGCAGTAGGCCATTGCTTAAAAAAGGCCGGGCAACCCCTTTAAATAGAGTATATTGCAAATTGGCAGGAAATAAAACTACTGACCAGTATTACATTTCATACCCCCTTTAAAGATGATCCAGTGATCTAAATGACCTAGACTATAACATGACAAATCCTTTTCTTGTGAGCTATTTAGAGAGCTGTATTTGACTATAGCCCGAATGACAGCTATTTGGAGATTTGCTAAGTTGTGCAAGTCGCAATCTGCAGCTGCTGCAGGAGAATAACTCCCAAGATCTGCACCATTCACTGTATTGAGACACCGATTATAAGCGGCATTTTAACTAAATGGATTAATCTAAGGTAATTACACAGTTTTATGTAACTATTTCTAGAGAAAATACCAGCATCTGAGAAATGAGGGAAATGTGTTCTATAATTGTATGTTATTTATGAGATGCAAGAACGCCGTTCAATGGCTAGTGCCATAAGGAAGCAGTTTGGAAAGAATTCGAAACAAAACTTGCAGAGTACTTGCAGAGTGCTGCCACTTCTGTGCCGTCACTGGTGGCTTGAAGGGCAGATGTGGTAGGTTACAGTAGGTACATCTTCCTCAGCACTATCATGATTTTTAATGTCTGCTTGGGAAATGATCATACAGTCTTATCTCGGAAGTTAATACATAGCTTCTAATAACTTGTCTCTATACATATACAGCATCACTCACATTTCAGATTGCCATGGAGTCCTATCATACATATTCATTAGAACGGCCTAATAAATTATCCGTGCTGAGCTTTTTAGGCAACAGATGCTGGCAGCAGGCCTCGCCACCAGAAGTGAGGATGGTGGAGTTCAGCGTGGTCACCTCCTATGCTCTAGAAGTGCTGATCATGCTTTTTACTCCATGACCATGATCAGAATGTTATTTTCAGAAATCTCTAAATCTAAAAACTGCTATAAAAACCGACTTAGTCGTTGGGCTGTGGTCACAATGCAGTCAGTGTATGCTGCAAAAAATGTCTACACCAGTTAGGTTCTTAACCACCTGTTAGGCCCGATGGATGCCAAAAGAGTGTCCTTATGGCGTCTGTGAGGCAGGTATATGTCAGTACATCTTTCCAGTTGTATAGGAAATCATAGGGTGTTGCTGTTTTAACAGTTGGCCACCACAGGAGTATGCTTTTTACGTTTTTAATGTCTGAAGATTTTCAGACTGTACATAAAGATACCTAACTCCATATACAGTAAAGAGCTCTTCTGTGGTAATGACAGGTGTGACAAACGTTAACTTGACAGGTAATGCATGAAATACACAGCTGCAGCTACTTTAGTGTAACTTTGTCAATATATTTTGTTGTTTTAAGGGCTCATGCAAACGACTGTATGTATATTGCAGTCCGCAAAAAACGGATCTTCAAAAAATACAGATGACATCCTTGTGCATTCCGTATTTTGCAGAACAGCTGGCCCCTAATAGAACAGTTCTATCCTTGTCCGTAATTGTGGAACGGAAATACGGACATACGGAAACGGAATGCACACGGAGTAACTTCCCTTTTTTTTGCGGACCTATTAAAATAAATGGTTCCGCATACGGTCTGCAAAAAATAACCGGAATGGACACGGAAAGAAAATGTGTTTGTGTGCATGAGCCCTAAGTGTGAATTTATAGTTTGGTATAACCATGTATTGTGTCTAGTTAGTTTGCTACATGTGGATGTTCTTAGTTCTTCTTACACATTAAAGGGGTTTTCTGGGATTATGCTACTGATTACCGGCCAATCAGCTGTTTGAGAAGGCACGACACTCCTGTGAGCGCCGCAGCCTTCTCGCAGGTTACCAAGCACAGAGCCGTACATTGTATAGTGAATGAGGCTGCGCTGCAATACCAAACATAGCCACTATACAATGTACGGCGCTGTGCTTGGTAAGCGTGGAGAAGGCCACTGCGCTCACAGGAGTGACGGTACCTTCTCAAACAGCTGATCAGTGGGGGTCCTGGGGGTCGCAGCCCCACCAATCGGACACTCATGCCCTGTCCTGAGGATAGATCATCAGTAGTAAAATCCCAGAAAACGCCTTTAATTCTGGGTATCTAGAGAAGTCAGTATTGGCCTTACCTCACATATAGTTACAAAATACAGGTAAAAATCTTACTTTTCCCTATCCAACTCTGCTAACTTGTTTGATGTCACACGTGCTGTTTCTCCATTGTATTGCATTTCTATAAAGAGCCATAATCATCACATCTGTAAGACAGAACATAATGGTGGGAATAGTGTCATGAGTCAGATTTGGTAGTCAGAGCCCAAGACAACGACATTGATTTATGTTCTGTTTACACTGGACACCATTCATGTGCTCTTTCCATATAATAATAAACAAGGCATTTAGTTTTTTACATTTTTGAAGGGTTTGCCCATTATGCATTTTAGGGCACATTAAGACCAACCTCGTGGTGGATCCGCCGGAGTTATGAAGAGGCACCGGCTTCTTTATAACTTCGGCAGATCCTCCGCCAATTCTAAATGTAAGACAGCTTCTTGTCTTCCATTTAGACCATTTTTAACATCTAAAACAGGTGTAGAAAATGGTAAATGGTGCGGGACGGGCCCATCCACTCTACGCCCAATTTTTTAGACCTAGCATGAGCAGGGAGAAGTTGCAAATTGCAGCACAAGTTACGACTGGGCCGCAATCTGCGCCAGAAATATGCCTAATTGAGGCGTATTTCTGCTTAATAAATGACCCCCTTTGTTTGTACGGGTTCTGTTCATTATCCATTGAAATGGACTGCAAACTTCTCATCCTGAAGTCATGTGTAGTCATGGTTCAGGTGGAAGAGTCACCCTCTTCCACCTGAACCATGCTTGCTAACCTTTAGACATTAAAAAACGGGGTAGATTGTATCCTACACTTTAGGAAAGTGGTAACTAGTCTGACCTTTGGACCTCATAGACATGTTTTCCAGTAACTTGATGTTTTTAGAGGGTCATCAACCTATCAATCATTAATGCATATGGTTGTCTGTATGAGAAAATGGCCATTTCAGCTTATGCCTAAGGGCAAGCTAGTGTCTACAATGTGTCGGTTTCCTTTATTTTCTTTACTCTTATTATGTCCTTCACTCTAGATGTTGGTACTGTATGTGAATGTATTTATAAACTGTATACACTGTTTTTAATGGTGTATGAGAAGTGTAAAGCGCTATTGCAGCTGTTGCCTAAGGCAGGCCATTGGCTAAGCTCCCATTTTTTATTCTCAATAGCCTTTATTAGGTTTGCTGCTGAAATAATATTGTATAAAATAAATGATCATTGTATTAAAGGGGTATTCCTGTAGCAAGACATTGTCACCTATCCACTGTGGTCTACCCGCTCAGACACTTACAGATCTTGTGTTTGAATGGAGTGACAGTCGAGCATGCACACTGCCACTACAATTAAAGTGGTTTTCCCACAAAAAATATTCTACAGTTTGCACCTCTTATCACATGTAATTAAAAATTTAACATGGCCACTGAGTTATTCAATAAAATGTATCTGTACAGCGCCACCTGCTGTTTGCTTTTTTTCCCTTATTTCTTTGGCTCACTGAGATGGCCGCACATGCTCAGTTTGCTCTTTCAACTGCCTAGGGACAGAGCTGCAGCAGAAAAGACACACCCCTGAGCTGCAGCAGAAAAGACACACCCCCTGAGCTGCAGCAGAAAAGACACACCCCCTGAGCTGTCAGCTTGATATAAATCTAGCAGAGCAATGCATGGGGAGATCTCTGGATCCATGTGAGGTACAGGGCTGGTTCTAGCTTTGTTAGAAAGGTATTGTCATGTACTATATAATTTTCATTTTTTACATTAATCATGGGATAACCCCTTTAAGCTCTCTGCATCAGCTAAAGATATCCAAGTTCAGTGCTTGCTATCTCCATAGAGTTTGAATGGAACACATGCTGCTGTCATTACTCAATCAAAACAAGGGGCACGGGACCCCTGTTCTTGTGATTGGTGAGGATTGCCAAAAATCTAACAGTTACCCCCCATCTAGAGGACAGGGGATAACTTTGTATTGCCAGAATACCCCTTTAATTTACATTTCAATGAGTAAGTTGAACAGGCTCACTGAAACCCACACTTCATTTATATACACTGCAGGACGGATTTACTAATCCTATAATGGTGTAAATTTAGAAATTCAGTCTAGACCTGCAGCAGATTTATCACAGTGGCTGAGGCTGGATGATGAATAAGCCTTGTACCACATTTTATACCAACTATTGGTTGGCTTACTTTAAGACCGAATTTTATGCCAGAATTGTGGTGCAAATTTAGGGCAAAACCGTACATCTTAGGCCCGAACCCTTCCCCATGAAGCCAGACCCATTCCAAATAGGCCCCTTCCATTTTGACAGGAGTCTCGAAAAAGTTGTAGAAACCTAAATTGTGCCACTTTTTAGACAGGTTCTAGGTGCAGATGGAATATTAAATCTGGGCCTGTATGTGTGGTGGTGTCCTTGTAGGCAAGGATCCTTTTCATTGTCATTGTTCTATTAGCCCAGCGCCATTGGACTATCTGCTGTGATAGTAATCTCTATCACAAGTTAATTAGCAGATGACGTTTTCAGCTGAAATGTATACAAAGGGATTGCTTTGAGTTTCAGCCTCCTAGAATTTGATACACCGTAGGTGAAACCGCGCTTCAGGTTGAATTCCGCAAAACTAATCAGACAAAAGAGAATGTTTGGTATCCTACACCTGTCCGATAATATCTAAGCAAGTCTACCACCAGAGCCCTCCGCTATGGTTTATTGGCAGTCCCGTCCAGGTGATAGCCCCCACTCATTGCCTCAGGTCACAGAAAGATTGGCAGGATATCAAGAATGCTTTTAAAGCTAGGAATGTGAGCCCCCATAGTATGGACATTGTATAGTAGGGGTATTTACAGTTGTGTTGGTAACCATGGAAACAAGCAGTGTATAATATGATGGAACAATGACCCAAGCTAGCAAAGCAGGCAATATGGACAATCACAATACATTAGTAAGTGCCTTGTATTAAAGGGGTTGTCCGGGTTCAGAGCTGAACCCGGACATACCTATATTTTCACCCCGGCAGCCCCCCTGAGCCTGGCATCGGAGCATCTCATGCTCCGATGCGCTCCCGTGCCCTGCGCTAGATCGCGCAGGGCACAGGCTCTTGTGTTTTCAATAACACACTGCCGGGCGGTAACTTCCGCCCAGCAGTGTGTTCGGTGACATCACCGGCTCTGAGGGGCGGGCTTTAGCTCTGCCCTAGCCGTTTTACTGGCTAGGGCAGAGCCAAATCCCGCCCATCAGTGCCGGTGACGTCACCGGGCTGCCTGTCAGCCCCATAGAGAGCCCGGTATGTCACCGGAACTCAGAAAAATGCCTTTGCCCTGCGCGATTTAGCGCAGGGCAAAGGAGAGCAGCGCAGGGCAAAGGAGAGCATCGGAGCATGAACTGCTCCGATGCTCATGTCAGGGGGGCTGCCGGGGTGAAAATGGAGGGATGTCCAGGTTCAGCTCTGAACCTGGACAACCCCTTTAACTTTCTCTACATGATAAATGCTATTTGCTGAAGTGACACGACCCCTTTAATTCTCTTCATTGTGGGGTTCCTGGTAGTAGGGATATCACAAACATATGCAGTCACGTCTAATAGTTGGAAAAACCTTTAATGTCTGTAATATCGCTTTAGCCATGCCCATTTGTATATTCATCAATTTAGATGAGAGTATGACACAGTTATTATCATTAAATGAGAAGGCGAGTTGAGTAGTTATTTCTTCTACCGTAGGAGCTGGGATTCTCCATTCAATCATGCACTGTTCTATGTCTTCTATGCCATCACACTGATATAACATGGGGAATGCCAAGTGCCATCTTGTGAGTCTCCTTCCTTGTTTGATGAGATGATTGCTGTAAGATAACTGGCAATTACTGTTCTATCAAAGGAAGGAGTCCGCATTTAAAGATTAATGCAACTGGAAATTTGCCACTAAGGGATTAGACATTTTACTACCTTGCCATATTTTTTTCTTATTAATCATTTAAAATATTGCGTTGGCCTTATAATTGACAAAGCCAACAAAAGGGAAAAATAAATCTCTGTAATAATTTAAAGGGGTTGTCGCATTACAACAACATATCCCCTATGCACAGGATAGGTGATAAGAGTCCGATAGTCATGAGAATGGGAGCCTGTGTTTGAATGAAATTGCAGACTTGTTTGTGTGTATCTGCTCCATTGAACTCTATGTGGTTGTGGACAGGTTGTGGGATTAAAATTTTTAGCAGGTTCCCTACTCAAAGGTAGACACGTGGCATCACGACACACGTTTACATATACATACACCATATATAAGCAACACACATACACATAAATACACCATATATACACTACACACACATACCACCCAACTTTTAAAAAGCCTAAGGAGCTAACCTGTGGAATAGAAGCGCTCATCTCCAGCTACTGCTGTAATTTTAACAACCAGATCTGGAGAACCTGAAGGAACTGGCTAAATCCCATGCCTGTGGATAGGGGATAAGTGGTTATATTGGGACAACCCCATTTTTTAAATCTATAGATGTAGTAAAAAGTGAACTCACAGGTTTTGTATTTTGATAGGCAGAGTAGATGGTTGCCTATGATGTCAAGGATGTCATTGGAAGGGGGTCACCATTTATGAATTTGTTTAACAAAAAAAAAAAAAAAAATGTTCTGCTCTTTACAATCAGTGTTTTCCTGTATTCATAAAACCCATTGGGGGAGATTTGTCAAAACTGGTATAAAGGAAAATTCCACTTTTCATTTCAAAAGAGTGCTGAAAAATAAAAGTGAAATCTGATTGGTTTGGAATTTATGAGGAAAAGTGCATCAGAGTGGTGGAGCACATTCTGAAATGACTGCCTTGGGCACCAAGGAAGCTTGTCCTTCCAGCCCAGATGCAAATGTTGGTTAGAATGCCAGTCAGAGCTTTTTATTAGCTTGTGAGACGAATTCCTGTGCTACAAAGGTAAATCCACTGTAACGATTGCATGTGAGTGAATCAGGGAATTGTCTTGGCAGGTCAGGCAATGGTTTTATCTGAGGAAGTTGATCATTATAACCATGTAGTAATTATGAGATCATAACACAGATCATTAATCTATCCTTAAGGCTTGTTCACACTTCATTGTTTGATCAGAATTTTTCATCTGCCAAAACCAAGACTGGATCCTAAACACAAAATATAATGGAAGCATTTATACTTCTTTTGAATCCACCTCTGATCTTGGCTTTAAAGAACAAGTGAAAAGTACTGATCAAATACCGGCGTTTGAATGAGCCGTAGAAGAGAGGCTGAGGTTTCATTGATGTACTGTACCAGAAATTTTCCAATTCTGAATTCTCTGTGAAGAAAGAGATGCAAATGAGCTCTTGACAAGCTCTTCCTCTAATGCCACCAGATGTTGTTGAACATTGACTTAGATAGCTGTCTTACATTTGGTGGCATCAGAGGCAGAGCTTGTCAAGAGCTCTTTTGCATCCCTTTCTTCCCAGAATTCCAAGTATGGCCTATAAGTCTCCTCACGTTGATTAAGGCGCTCTCTCCCCAAGGAGAGATAATACCCCCCAAATTCAGAATTTTCTGTGATACATTGTTTCCCCTTCAGAAAGCTTGCCATAAAGACATTCAGTGTCAAGAAGGAGCTGATCCTTCTAGACGCTATTGTTTCAGTTATGGTGCTTCCCTTAAAGTCCAGGAATACATCACTTCTAACAGTTGTCGGCAGCCTACCTTCCTTACTGAAAGGGTCATACTTACCTGCCACTACGGTTCGTGCGCTGGCTACTGCATCTCCATCTTCCAGTCCAGGGATGGTTTTTCTTCTCTCTGGCATGGCATGGTCAAGATCATCCTCTTTAGCCAATTGCTGGCTTCAGTGGTAATGTGTCCACAAGAAACACGTCACCGATGAAGCTAGTGGTTGGCTGAAGAGGATCTGACCATACCCAGGCCAGAAAGAAAGAAAACAAACCCTGGACCGGGTATGGTCCTTTCAGTGCCAGAGACAGGCTGCCATCAACTGTTAGAGGGGATGTTTTCCCGGACAACCCCTTCAAGGTCACCTATTGTACTGATCTCTCATGCTATACTATAGCACAAGCGAGCCACTGAATTCTGAAAATGAGAAATTCTATCATTACATTTGCTGGCTTTTTATGGAATTTCATAAAAAATAAATGGTTTACCCTCATCAGGCTTCATTTAATCTGTAAATCCTTTGTAACACGATTCCACATTACAGCCTTTCCCTGAAATGCTCCAAGTATGAGCAGTCTGTTCCCAGAAGTCAGGTCGAGCATTATCAGATCACAGGAACGTCATATAACCTAATATTACACTGTATTATATGAAAGGTGTAATGGAATAGTACAGTGAGGTTGTGATAGAGAATGATATTTCTCAGCGTGTACTGCTGCTTGACATTGTGCAGGTTTGTCCCCACATTATCTGTGTGTAGCCTATCCAAAAACGAATCTTGCTACCGAGTGTCGAGATGTGACATGTTACATTGGGCAGATGTATAAATATATATATTTTTTTCTTTTGAAAATCTCTGAAAACGAGACACTTCCCCCTCTAAAGTGGCACAAAAATTGTAACAATCAATAGGCGTAAAATGTTCTGGTAACGGCGAGTGACATTGGTGGACCTCCACAAGAGCTTGGCGATCCGACGTTGTCACTTATTAGCCTGTTAACTGTTTGCTAAGCAGTAGCTACAGAGACCATGGCTGCTAAGTATGACTTAGGAAGCCCAAACACTTAGGCTATGTTCACATCTGCGTTGGAGCCTCCATCACAAAGTTTGTCAAAAATAGAGGAGAGAAAAGTCTTGCCTGCAGGACTTTTTTCTCGGCTAAAAAAAAATGTCCTCCCGAACGGATTCCATCATAGTCAAGGGGACCTGTTAGTTTCTGTTCATGTCATCTATGTGCCAAACCCAGCACTTCCGTTATTTACGTTTTTCTGCCTCTATAACAGAACAACGAGTAATGATAGTGCTGATGTGAACATAGCCTTACAATAGAAAACTTTAAGCCCAGGTAAATGTCTTTTATATTATTTTTGGTTATTTTTCAAAACTGATTAAAAACCAAAAAAAGGTAACGCATTGTCCAAATTGAGTGCATTCTTAAGACATTTGTAGGAAGCCTATGCTCTTCCCTACTTCCCTGTACGATCAGTCCTCGTTATTTCATTCATTTGAGGTCATAGTGGATGCAGCAGAATAATTTGTGTGATTGATGTGGCATATGTTGTAGTGTACTTTTTGTAGAATGCTTTGAGACCTGAAACCTTGTCATCTACTGCAGCCTGCTATGCCAAGCCTCTAATTAAACTGTCTTATGTGCAGACCTAGCAGACATGTAGAAATTATGTATTATAAATGGAAGTAGACTGTAAATGACATTTGTACAAACTGTGGAATAAGAAATAAAAATAGCCATTGCAATGTGTGCCTTTTTTATTTTCTCTATTGCTTTATAATATACAATATAATTATAATAGATCTTGTGCAGAAAGGAAGAAAACGTTTGGAAGCAGTTCTATAAGGCTTATTTATAAGATTGTATTATTAGCATATAATAGCTATGCTAATAGCAGGGGCAATGGGCTACAGGGGCATGTGCCATGAATGCTGGGTGCCGAGGCACCAACAAGCCTTTTACATACAGGGCTAGGAGAGTGAACTATATCTATTTTCATTGAACCAATGGATCAAGTAATCTAGCAGAGCAATTGGAGCAGTGTATGTGGAGATCTCTGGACCCATGTACAGGGGCCGGTTATAGCTTTGTTAGAACGGAATCGTCATGTGCATTTCACCCGACACAGGCAAAAGTAGATGGAGAAGGACCATGCATTGGTGTGCATTGTACTCGATATTTTGTAAAAGGTGTGATTATAACCATTAATATTTCTCTGTCTTTTTATAGTGGAATTTTTTCCTAAGTTTTGAAGTTTGCTTCCAGTGCCCAAAATGTACCACTGATACGTGTAGAGTTCTATAATAATTATGTGGTTGTGTGTGGATAATGATTAATTGGTGGCAATTAAAGGGAACCTGTCACCTCTCCTAACATGTCTGTTTTAAAGTGAACCTATCACCCAGTGGCGTGCCCAGGGTGTTTGGCACCCGGGGTGGGTCATTTCTCTTCCCCCCCCCCCCTCCCCAATACTTGACCACATACCTCTTACATCCAGGGATATCTCCTGTCATGTAGACCTTCTCTTTCCTCTTCTCCTCCGTTAGACCGCCATGAGAAATTCTTTCAGCCGCATCTTGTCTCTACAGAGTTTGTAACACAGACACGTTAGATTTCTCCATCAACCTCCCCATCCTGGTGTCCCCACAGTGTGATCCTGCTGCCACCCCCAATACCTGTGCCCATTGTGCCCCCCAATGCCCCAGGTACTATACTGCTGAAAAAATAGGGACCCTAATAGACATAATTGGGGTCATTTATCAAACTGGTGTAAAGTAGAACTGGATTTCTAAAAGAGCTGTGAAATATGAAAGGTGGAATCTGATTGGTTGCTATGGGCAACTAAGCCAGTTCTATTTTACACCAGTTTGATAAATGACCCCAAATGTTCCTATAGTGTCTACAGCAGCTATAATATCCTCTAGAATGCCCCCCAGTAATAATAACAACCAATACTGTGCTCCAGGCAATAATCCCTGTATAGTGTCCCTTGAACTAATAGACTGGCCCCTACAGTGCCTCCCCAATAGAAAGGCCCCCATGCTTCCCTCCACACAGTAATTTCCCCCACACTGCCCCCACACAGTAGTGTCCCCCACACTGCCCCCACACCGTAGTGTCCCCCACACTGCCCCCCACACAGTAGTTTCCTCCACACTGCCCCCACACAGTAGTGTCCCCCACACTGCCCCCACACAGTAGTGTCCCCCACACTGCCCCCACACAGTAGTGTCCCCCACACTGCCCCCACACAGTAGTGTCCCCCACACTGCCCCCATGCAGTAGTGTCCCCCACATTGTAGTGTCCCACACACTGCCCCCACACAGTAATTTCCCCCACACAGTAGTGTCCCCCACACAGTAGTGTCCCCCACACAATAGTGTCCCCCAGACAGTAGTGTCCCCCACACTGCCCCCCACACAGTAGTGTCCCCCACGCTGCTTCCCCACACAGTAGTGCCCCCCCACAGTGCCATCCCTCCCATAATAAATTGCCCCCCACTGTGCCACACAGTAACCCACCATATTCCCCCCACGTCCTCCTGTGTGCACCCCCCTCATGTCCCCCAAAGTTGGCACATTATAAAATAAAATAAAGGTTTGCCCCCAAACGTCCTCTGTCCTGTGTGCACCCCGGCCCCCTCATGTCCCCCAAAGTTGGCACATAAAAGAAAAAATGGAAAAAAATGAAAAAAAACCCTAAAAGCTAAATACTTACCTGCGCTTGCTTGTAGAGTCCCGGCACTGTGCTGCTAAATACGGGCACAGGTGTGCGCGATGACGTCATCACGCGCGCCTGCGCCGGGATTTCACTACCGCATAGGCTTCAGCTCTAGTATTGCCTGAAGCCTATGGCAGTGATCGGCGGGGCAGGGAACTATGCACTCCGCTCCCTGCCCCGCCGCAGTATGTGGGACTGAATCACACGGGTGTCATTGCTTCAGCAATGAGCGCTTCCATCTGTATTAATGGAAGCGCTCATTGCTTCTGGGCCTGCTGGCACCCCTGTCAGAGCCGGCACCCAGAGCGCACCGCCCCCCTGCCCCCCCTGGGCACTCCACTGCTGTCACCTCTCCTAACATGTCTGTTTTAATAACTACGTGCAATCCCTGTGCAAGAACAGTTCTGGATAATGATTTTTTATGACTTTATATATGCCTTTTCTCTATTATTCCTTCTAGACATTTTAGGAATAAATTGCCAGCAGTCTGCAATAACAGTCCACCTGGGTGTTTCCAATTGGGGGGTGTCCCTGCAGAGTCTGACATCATCCAGTCAGTGCTGCCAATGTAAGACAGTGCAGGGACCCCACCCCCATCCCAACGGTAACATCCAGGTGGACCTGTACTGTACTTTGCTGGAAATTCATTCATAACTTGTAGCTGGAATAATAAAGGAATGGCGCTACATACTCGTAAGAATAGATGCTCCAGAATTATTACATGGGGAATACATGTAGTTACTAAAACAAGTTTAGTGCTCTCATTAAAAGAAACAACATAAGAGTATTGCAGGTTTGATACCTTTTAATGGCTAAAAAAAATCGAAGTAATGATGTTACATAGCGAGCTTTCGAGACATCACCAGTCTCTTCATCAGGCGTACTACAAGAATATATGAAGAAACAGCAATATATATACAATAAGAACAGAGGCATGGGGGGAATGAATGGACATTTGAAAAATAACAGAACAACATATTAAAGATCTTGAGAATGAGTCCTTAATTATCTTACAGATAAGGGGTGTGATAGTTTTATGGTCTCTAAATTGATGTTATCTCAGAGACCTGGTGCCCCGACTATGTCTATAGAAGACTCTTTACATCTTGTAGTGTGTCATAAATCCCGGGGACAAATTCAGTCCAGTATTCAAAGTGTCAAGCAGTGTTATAAATTTGTATTCCCAAATTCTTCTAGCTTTTTGGGATTTGAAGTTACCTTTTGATATGAGAACTTTCATGTGTTCTCCATTGTGTCCTGGGCTACAGAAATGCTTAGCCACAGGAAAGTGTAGCTTCTTCTCTTTAATTGTGTGGCGGTGGGACCTCATCCTTGCATTGAGTCTCTGTCCTGTTTCTCCAACGTAGAGGCCTCTAACAGGACATGTAGTGCAGAGAATCGAATAAACAACATTACATGTAGAACATGTGACTGTCCCAGGGATCCTATATTCCGTTTGTGTGTTGGGGATCCGGATCTTATCTGTTGTCATTATATGGGAACAGGTTTTGCATCTTCTTATATTACAGGGATGGGTTCCTTTTTCTGTGGTACATGGCCTTGAACTTGATCTGATCAGAATGTTCCTTAGATTTGGAGGTTGTCGGTAAGTAGTAAGGGGGGTCTGGGGAGATTGTTTTTATTCGTTCATCCTTACGTAGGACATGATGTAATTTTTGGGCAGTTTTCCTCAGTACCGCTAGTTGTGGGTTGTAGGTCACAACCAGAGGTACAGAAAATAATCTTTTGAAGAAACTGGCACACCTGGACAGCGACACTTTATTTTTTTATTTTTCTTGTTACTAAAATAGACATGTCAAGGGGGGTGTTCTCTAAACCCAGTTTGGTTAGAACAGATTGAGAATTCTGAAGTAATTCAACAGGTTTCATTTTAATGAGGGCCCGTGTGAGCCAGGACTTGGGGTGCTGCCACACATTTTTTGAGGTTTTTTTTATGCAGTTTTTGAAGCCAAAACCAGAAGTGGGTTCAAATAAAGATATGTACTGTCTTTTATAATTTCTCTCAAAAACTGCATCAGAAAACCTGAACGTGTGGAATACTATGAAGGCTTTTCTAAAAGGTGCCTTAATTGGGGCTATATATATATATATATATATATATATATATGACTTCCCATGGTCCCGGCCACCAGAGAAACTTTTCCGGCATTGAGTTCCGTCCTAGGGGCTTAATACCAGAAAAAAACTGATCAGTTTTATCCTAATGCATTCTGAATTGAGAGCAATCCGTTCAGTATGCATCAGGATGTCTTCAGTTCAGTCACTGTATGGTTTTTGGACGGAGAAAATACCGCAGCATGCGGAACACTTGCCGGCATTATTTTCCATTGAAATTAAATGTTCCGGAAAAATGGATGAAAAAATGTGAAGAAGATAAATACTGGATTCGTTTTTCCAGATGACAACCGGAGCGACGGATCCGGTATTGCAATGCATTTTTGAGACGGATCCGCATCCGGATCCGTCTACAAATGGTATCAGTCGGAACAAGAGACGGAACTGCCTGCTGGAATCCAACAGTGCAAGTGTGAAAGTACCCTAAAGTTGACAGGAACGACCACTGCTGGTCAATTGTAGGGTGGTCATAACCATGGAAAAAAGCAGTGTATTATATGGTGGTAAAAACGAATCCAGCCAGAAAGGAGACAATATGGACAATCACATTACATTAGTAAGTGCCTTGTATTAACTTTCTCTACATGATAAATGCCATTATCTGAGGTGAGATAGCCCCTTAACCTTTTTGAAATAAACAGATGTCAGGTTTAATTTTGGTTGCTGTCAGATTTTATTGCGCCCTTCCATTCACTGGTATAAGACGTGCTGATCTCGTGTGAGAAGTCCTTGTGATAAATAGCTGTATCAGGCAGACACACACATGGGACATTCGACTATGTAGATCCTGGCATCCTAGCGGAAAGAATCAATTTGCAGGGGGCAGTTGGTTATTAACCAGGTGAGAAGAGGCTTCAAAAATCTAATTTAGATATTATTTGCAGAGAGGTAGAACAAATTAGTATAATTAGACTTCATTTCTGAATCTGGTATTCAGACTTGCATTAGCATCTGTCCAAAAACTGCTTGGTTTATTACAATAACAGACACAGAAATCTCATTAACCTGCTCCCATTATATTATGGCAGCTCACTTGCTGGCTGAAGGTGAGTGTATCAACAATACTATGGCAAACTTCATAGACATGGAGCCCAAAGGAGATGTGTCACCTTCAGATCCTGTTGGCCAATTTATGGCTTGTATCATGGATACTCGTCGCATGATTTTGATTTCTATCCAGACTCCTTGCTAAGATGTCCACTTAGCCCAAGAAGCATACCGCTTATATTTCGCACCCTATATTGAAATGATTGGGAGTGAATGAGACAATGGCCACTTTCACTGTTTCCCTAAGTGACACTGTACTGGAACACTTTCGATATGTCCTAGTGACATTGACATTTTTGATCATGGGGGTCCAATCGCTGAGACCCCCACCGATCACGAGGAAAGTGAAGTACTCATATAGACAAGGGGCCAAAGACTTTCTATTAGTCCATCTTGATAACCTCTCATGCAGTGATGAGAGAGAGAGCATGCTTTCCTCGTCTAGCGATTGGTGGGGTTGTCAACACTCGGGCCCCCACCGGTCAAAACGTTTGATATGTCTCTGACATAACAAAGGTTTCCCAAAGGACACAGACACTTTAAACAACCCACATAACTCTCATTCATTTAAGTGAGTACATAGAAATTCAACAGTCCATCAGTTTGATTTAATAATATAAAATCTGATCTGAATTTTAGGCAGTTTTCCAATATGACTGTAAAATATCTTATACAGTCTGATGTTCCTGTGAGTAGCCATTACATACAGGATATATGAATCGAAATGTAATCTAGCACAGCCACAATTATAAAAGTGGAGTCTCAATTATAAAACCAGACTTTATTAAGGACAGGGTACAAAGCACAAGACGTTGACGCGTTTTGGACTATGCTAGCCCTTTTTCAAAGCGTAGAAGTACACACACATTTAAATAGTGTTCAAAATCATTGTTGAGCCAATAGAAACAAGTCATTTGGACATGTCAGATGGATAACCTCTGAATTAACCCTTAGGATGACAAAAATGAGTCAAGATGGGGAAACATATGTCAATCAAATTGAGCATAAGTCACATTTGGAGGCGCCATCAGACAAACAAAAAAATCTAAAATATAGAACATTCAAAAGAAAACCCCTCATCAAACAAAGATGTTGTAAAAATTGTAGCTGTGGATAATTGGGGATTATTTTTTGTTTTGTGGTTGGAACTCTGTCTCGCCGGTCCTCAGGAAGTGAGAGGCCACTGATACGTAGAGCTGGTCAAGGTGAAAACCTATTGTACTGTTGGTAGGATATATGAAAGTTACAAGCACCAGCATATTACTTTACTATTCCTTTAGCCATAGGTAATAATAAAGGGAGTTCAGGCATTACACTTTTCAAAAATAGAATCATAGAATCATAAGAAATCATGTTCAAAGTATATCCTGTATACCTGTGGCTCTTCAGCTGCCGGGGCTGTCAGGGCATGATGGGAGTTGTAGTTTTGCAACAGCTAGAGAGCAATCAGTTGGGGAACATTGTTGTATACAGTTGTATTGAGAACTACAGTTAAATACACTTTTTAATACATGTGAACATGCACAATCCCTACATATTGTGGCCACACATTTTCCCATTAAAGGGGTTATCCGAATTAAAAAAAATCCCTCCCCCTTAGTGCCCAGGCCCCTTGTATACATTATACTTACCTGCTCCCCGGCAACCGCGTCGATGTAAAGAATGGCACACAAAACATTTTAATAATGATATGTATGTAGAGTGAATATTACAATAGAAATACGGCTTTCTGAAGCAGCAGCTCTTATCTACCACAAGCAATTGTAGAATCTGTCAGCGCCTCTGTGCCAGCATTTCATTTACTAGTTTATTTATAGCTTTTAGATATTCCCTATTGTTTGCAATTATTGCACAAACTAAATAATCAATTCCATGTATTTAGGAGTCAATTAGGCAAATAGCTCCAGGCACTGCAAAGAACAAGCAAAATTGTCAGTTAGACATGATGCAAACAGAATTATTGCTTTAAGGAGATAGCAAGCATGGTCTTCCCCTCTGGCGACACGCCATTCTTATAGAAAATAGATTGTTTTACATCATTTCTTCAGTTTGATTTAACATTGGGAATTATCAAGTTGCTGTTTCTGCCTTGTTTTTTTTGTTTTGTTTCATCAAATCCAGTATTTGGGTGTATAAAATAGAGTGACAGGGCCTTTTTTGTTTTATCACTAGTGTTATTCAAGCCGCGTGAGCGCCCGTACTTAGTATATAAGTGGTGTCAATTTTTTTTTACAGATAAGGTCTCATGCACATGGCCGTAGTGTGGAGCTTTAATATGGCGCTCATAAACTTGGGGTGCCACTGTACTATATGGACTGATAAGTATAACCCTGTAATACAATTCCGCATGGAGGACCATAGAGCATAGAGTGCCTATGGCTCTTTAGTATGTAGTAACAGGGACTTCAAGTGCCATCATTCAGCCTCCTCATATCTTCTAATTTACAGCCTCTGCCATGAGCATAAGGCCTTAAAGGGGTTGTCCTAGTTATATAAAAAAAAATATATATATATATATATATATATATATATATAGCAGTGTAAATCTGATGGTCAGCAATATATACATAAGCTAAGCAAGTTTTTGTCAAAAACTATTCTATTTCCTCATTTCCCTAGTTCTGTTTTGGCCCTTTGTTTACCTTCAATGACAACAATCTGTGAGGTTTTCCTCAAGAATATTTGTGGGCATCAAAAAGACTGCTCCTACCCCTGCTTTGCAAAGGGAGTGAAAAAAAGTGCTGCCCTGACTGCAGGGGTTGTGTTTCATTACAACCTGCAGCTGCTCAGCAAAGCCTCCAGCCCTGAGTGTGTGCTGCAGAAGGGGTTAAAGTTTCCTGAAGAATCCAATGGGAAGGAGACCCAGGGCAGACAGGGGCAGCTCGGCCAGTGCAGGGGGCATGGCCAGCACAGTGATGGCAGTGCAGGGTACGTGACCAGCACAGTGATGTCTCGTGCACAGACTCAGACTTGTACACAAAACATCGGCAAAGCAGAGAGAGAAGCTGACATCACAGGTCATGTGACATGTGAAATCTAAGAAAGGAGCCCCTGCAGATGCAGTAAGTGAATTGTAAACCCCTTACATTTGGTTAGAAACATTCAAAGAACAAAAAAATAACTCAGACAACCCCTTTAATTCTTTTGTCATTCAGATTTAATTTATTGAAGTAGGACTATAAGGATAGAAATGAGTTTATCTGTTACTACCGTATGTACAACTCATGTTTTCTTACAATTTTTTTAATGAATAAAACTCATCAGGGGACCTTAAAGGGGTTTTCCAAGCTCCTCATATTGATAACCTATCTTCAGGATTGGTCATTCATATCCAATCAGTGGGGATCTGACTCCCAGCACTGCAACAGGAAGCATATTTCTGTTCAAAATGTATTGGCCATGCTGGATTACTGCAGCTTAGCTCCTATTCACTTGAATGCTGTAGTAACCCAGCACGGCCACTGCACTTTAAATGGAGCTGTGCTTCCGGCTCTGTTCAAAGGTTGCAGGGAACAGCAGATCATTGGGGGTGTCAGATCGTAAGGAAAGGTCATCAATATCAGATTTCTTGAAAACTTCTGTAAGAACAAATAAAGCCAATGATGTCACCTTTTTCCAACAACAAATAACTGTCCTGTGTATTGTGATTGCCCATGTTGCTTCCTTTGCTGACTGGTTTCATTTTTCCATCACATTATACACTGCTCATTTTCATGGTTATGACCACCTTGCAATCCATCAGCGTGGTCATGCTTGCATACTCTATGGAAAAGCCTCGGCCTCTCTGGTGGTCGGGACCGTGCCATAGGCTGGTGCTCTTTCCTATAGTGTGCAGCATGGCCACTGCTGATTGATTACAGGGTAGCTGTAACCAGGGGCGTAGCTAAAGGATCATGGGCCCTGGTGCAAGAGTTCAGCTTGCCCCCCCCCCCCCCCCCCTTCATTCAGCACTGGTGCACCTAGCTTTTCTGCTGCCCGAGGCAAATATTGAAATGGCCCCCCCATGCCAAATTCTTAACCTAACCACTTCCCTCCAGTCCTACTGTTAAAGGGGTTGTCCTCTTTTTACTACTGTCGATAGGTCATCAATATCAGATTGACGGGGTGCTCCTAGAGCCCCGGCGATCAGCTGTTCGAAGAGAGTGCAGAGCTCATGTGAGAGCTGCTTTCTCTGCTCTGTTCACCTGCACACTGTAGCATTTGCAGTGATGAGCAGGTAAACAGAGCAGAGATACCTAAAAAAACATTACATACAGTGCTACAGAACATACAGGGTAATACAGCCCCACATATGTACCTCTTACATCCAGTGACTTCTCTTCTCTGATGCAAACATTCTCTTTCCTCTTCTTCTCCTGTCAAACCAGACCATCATGGTGACCACTTTCAGCCGCACCTCGTCTGCAGGAAACAGACATCTTATATCTCTCACCTTCTCAACACCCCATCCTGTCACCCCCAATACTGTGCCCGCTGTGCTCCCCAATAGTTTCCTGCAGAAACAGTCCCCCTGAAAATACTGGTACCACACAGATAGTACATCAGTGAAAAAACAACCCTTTATATTGCGTGTTAGTACAAAAAAAAGACCCCCATATAAAACCCTAAATGAGACCCCCCCATCTCAGACCAAACCCCATTTAGACCTCTGTGTCAGACCCCAGTTTTAGACCTCAGATCAGACCCCCATTAGACCTCCATGTAAGACCCCAACCCAATATCAGACCTCAGATAAGACCCCCATTAGACCTCCAGACCTCCATATAAGACACCCATTAAACCTCCAGACCCCTATATCAAACCTCCAGACCCCCATTTCAGAACTCCAGACCCACATATCAGACCTCAGACCAGACCCCCATATCAGACCTCCAGACCCCCATTAGACCTCCAGACTACCACTAGACCTCCAGACCCCCATATCTGACCCCCAATCAGACCCCAATTTGACCTCCAGACCACCAATAAGACCCCATTAGACCTCTCCAGACCCCCCAGTCATATCTCTCCAGACCCCCAGTCAGACCACTCCAGAACCCCCAGTCAGACCTCCAGACCCCCCCCCCATTAAACCACCCCAGACCCCCAGTCAGACCTCCAGTCCCCCCAGTCAGACCTCCAGATGGACAATCACAATACATTAGTAAGCGTCTTGTATTAACTTTCTGTACATGGTAAATGCTATTTGCTGAAGTGAGAAAACCCCTTTCAGTTGCTAATTAGCCTTCCTATTTAGCTGGCGTGTGGATCCACCTCCTCATCTGGGCTTTTGAGGTTTTCTAACCAGTGAAGGTGATCTCGTCTGAATTCCCGTGTACCAAAGCTTTGCTTGTCTTCTGATTCCGCTCCTTCCCGACTGCCCCCACCTTGCAGCTGTGACCTGGATTACGCTTGTACTCAGCCTGCCCTAACCTTGGAACTGCTATTTGGAATATGCAAGTACTCAGCCTGCCCTGACTATTGGACTGTGTTCAGACTATGTCCTTGGTGCCTTACACCGATGTCTCTGACCCCCGAGGGTCAGCAGCCAACTACTCCAGGACTACTCCAGGAGGTAGCGGCCTGGTTTGTTCCCTGTGGCAAAGTCCAGATCCCTGTACAGGGGTTAAAGGGTGAATACCAGGGACCCACCAGGACAACGCCCTTAGGTTTAGCCCAAAGCCAAACTGGTTAGTTGGCGCGGTGGTTCCACACCCACTGACTATAAAAATATATAGTACAAGATACTATTCTTACAATACATTTAACCCATATAAAGTGATGCATTTGCATTGACATATCACCACTTCATCAGTCTCTGTGATAAGGCTGAACGTCAAAACATAGGCCAGGAAGTTATGAGAATACGAGACCCAAGGAACAGCAGGCATCAAGTCTGTAACTTCAAGAACAGATGGTATTACAAAGAAGACATTCAGGAATGATTTCACACTTGCATGTGCTCTGAAGAGTCTGTCATATTACACTTCTGGAAGTTTTGGGTTAAAACTTCAAATAACAGTGCGTTATCACTGCTGATACTAGATAACTGACCATATATTATTTTAAGAAATATGGTATTATATTGTATGTTACTACACCATTTATGCTTTAAATGAGCAGCAAGGGCCAATTCACTTCTGCGTTTAACTGATTTATCAGAGGAACAGCCTGCTAGAGTTTACCAGATCCGGCATAGCCAGACACGGCTGTGCACTGCCAACCCCATTGACTATAATGGGATTAGACGGTGATCTGGTGTATTCTGGCATAAGTGCCGGTTTTGGCCTCTAAGTGCCATTTCTGGGTACTTATGCCGGAAAGGGACCAGATCACTGCCAGATCCTATTATGATAAATGGGGTCCAGAGGTGCACGGCCATGTCCGGCTTGGCTTGATCCAGTGAACTTTACGCTTTTCCTCTGCCTGAACAGGCTGCCGGATCAGTTAAACGCAGATGAGAATCAGCCCTTAATTATAGGCAGGTTCTCATTTATTAACACTTTTATTAGGGAAATGATTAGCTCCATGGCAGCAGCTCTAAAATGCTATTTTTGTAAGAAAATCTAAATACACCATTAGCAAGAGATGCTGCTTCTCTGTATTTTATATCCCACTGAGTAAAATGCCCCTTACTTAATGAAGCAATTTGCTATTACTTCAGCAGGCCTGCCAAGACTACTTTAATGAAATTTAAACTTGGCAAATGCATCAAACGTTTTCTGTAGGTCAGCTGGGGAAATCTGATGGCGGCTGTTGTGATGACAAGTGATACATTTCAAATCACACAGTTTATCAGTGTTATAGTTATATTCATATTTTTTATTGTACTGCACTTTTAATATAAAACGTACATTTGCTCAGAATTGGTCCTGTTCCCTGTAATGTATTCAGCTTTAGAGCAGCAAGTTATGCTCCAGAGCTGCACATCCCGCTGTAATTGGGGAGATGAGGAGGCAACCATAGTCATTTTGGAGGCTATTGAGGGCTGCCACTGTGGTCACCCAACCCATAAATAATTGTAACAGCGTAATTTAAGATGACGGTTTTAGAATAAGTTGTACACGAGGATTAACACTGTATCTGACCATTATATAACCTGTACATACATACATTTTTCATCAGTCTCTCCTTTGTAGGCTTCATCTCTAATTGTCAGTTTAGTTTTCCTTTAACTCATCTCAGAGTAGGGGGAGACTGGCTGCTGTGATGTCTCCCATACACTTCACAGATATAGAAGAGTAGATCATGTTCCCCTGTCTCTCTGTAGCACCCCTGGGAATCAGCAGCAGCCGCATGGAGGATACTAAACAGCAGTACTAAGCAGAGTAGCTCTCAATCCAGCCCAGAGGTGAGCTTCAATACTTACTATAGCAGCAGCAGCAGCAGCAGCAGCATCTCTGTGTTTCTCTGCCTCAATTTCCCTCCAGCATTTCATTATTCCGACTCCGTCCCCTCTCCATAGACTTCTATCAGCAACATGTAACTTTATCTTTCAGATGGATTTTAGCTGCAAATTGAGGGTGAATGATCAGTTTAGGAGGCAAGAAGGAGAAAAGAGTTTGCTCATACGTAGAGAAGGAGGTATTTTCTGTAATAGGAAGTATTACAAAGTTGCTTATGTTCACTTGTACTATCATACAAGTGTTGCACCTTGAATCTCATCTATAAATAAAACTTAGTACAAGTAAGGGTGGGTTCGCACTAGCGTTATGCCATTCCGTTATAGGTTCAGCCCAGACGGAATGCAAAACGGAAGTCTTTAAGAACCATTCCGTTTTGCTACGTCCTAATAGAAGTCTATGGGCAAGCATAACGGATTCGTCTGGTTTCCGTTATGCAGGATGGGAAAAAAAAAGTCCTGTCCGCAGCACTTCCAATTGTAGTGAAAGAGTACTGCCCTTTAGTGTCCAAGTGGCAACGTGTAAGTCCTCTTACTGGGACTTTTTTCAAGCGACTAGATACATACAAGTGCATAATATTTATAGGACCATGTGAACATCTGTGCATAATTGATAATTAAAACATAAAATATATATATATTATAATGTGTCCTAAAGAACTGTGCAAAGTACTCCATATAAATAATATAAAAAAAAACTTTTTTACTTTTTTGTTCTTTTTTGTGTTGAACATCCGCATTATATTTTGATGCATGCCCATATACCATGTACATTTTATGTTTTAATTATCAGTTGTGCACTTGGTCCTATAATTATTATGCACTTGTATATATCTAGTTGCTTGAAAATAGGGGTACTTTCACACTAGCGTTATTCTTTTCCGGTATTGAAATCCGGTAAAGGGTCTCAATACCGGAAAAAAACGCATTTGTTTTGTCCTAATGCATTCTGAATGGAAAGCAATCCGTTCAGTATGCATCAAGATATCTTCCGTTCCGTCCCTTGTACGGTATTTGACCGGACAAAATACAGCAGCATCCGAACAGTACCGCATTTGCCGAATCCAGCAATAATTTCCATAGAGATGTATTAATGCCGGATCCGTTACCAAACGGATATCTTTTTTTTCCCGGTTCCGGAATTGCCTGCCAGATTCTAACAACGCTAGTGTGAAAGTACCCTAATCCCAGTAAAAGGACTGAAAGGACACTATTTCACTACAATTGGAAGTGCTGGGGCATTTTTTTTCTATGTATCTATCATCTATATGTACATCTAATATCTATCTATCTATTTATCACAGTGTATTAAATAATGTATATACTATATATAATGTTTTCTATTTTTTCCATTTATAAAATGGAGTCAAATCAATTTTGTACACTGCTTCATGGAAATGTTAATTTATACCAACAAAGCAGCATTTAACATAAAGCTCACAAATTCTTGTTTGACATCTGCGATTTGGGTTGGGTCACAACGTGCAATTTTCCATATTTATCAAATTAGCCCATATAATTTGAGATATAGGAGAGGAAGAAGAAGAACAAGAAGGCTTGCATTTTCAGTAGCCCTTTTGTGTTGTTATTCAGGAAACTGTAGCAGTGTTTTCCTTGTGAGTTGCACACTCCTAGCTCAGTTGGATCATTTATTCAGGTTATAAGAAAAACATTTGACTCGCCCAAGAGACCTTATGTAAGCAGAACGTCCAAGATGAACTAGTCACTGGGATTTAACAATGAATGGCATTATGTATGTAATTCCTCAGTTTTCCACCCTGGGTGAAATCTAGACAGGGTGCTTCTTCAGTACTTGTTATACTTACAGGACATGTCCACTATTAGTCAGGCCAGACAAAGCCTGCATTTGTATGGTGTTTAGCACACTGCTTTTTTGTTTTTTCTCCCCTAGTCCCTTTATAGTTTATTTGCATTATTAGAGCCATTATTGTGAATGATTGTATATAGTATGCATGGCATTTACATCAAATAAGGAGAAATACTGTATACAAATTAAAGAAAGATCTTTAGGTTGTCCACTGATATCTAACAGCTTCTGAATTAGATTATAAAGATGGGAAAAAAAGGCCTTCATGACCACCTTGGGGCCTCCACAGTTCACAGCAACAAGTCTCTGATATTGGGCTTGGGAAATGAAGACGTGTTGATATTATTAGGTAACTCTATGGCATTTTTATTTATTTAGGTAATATAGTGCCATTAGTTTGGTACTGTAAGATGATATTATTTAGACACTTATTTTATAATAAATTTTTATTCAAGTCAGGATGAATATAAAAAAACCATTACAGAGTGTTAAGCATCTTGATAAACCATACAATGCAAATCTTTGAGAGCAAAACTAGTCACTGAACATATCCTCATTATTAGTTTTGTTTCCTTCGATCTTCAACGGATCTGAACTCGAAAGCAACATCCTGACCCATGTTCTGTATGTAACTCCCCCACCCTCCCCCAACCCAAAGTGTCACCTTGCACCATGGAGTCCTAAGGCTCTTGGATTATACAATTTGCATAGTCTATTGGCTTAGGCTACTTTCACACTTGCGTTCGGAGCGGATCCGTCTGGTATCTGCACAGACGGATCCGCCCCTATAATGCAAACGCTTAGATCCGTTCAGAACGGATCCGTTTGCATTACCATGAACAAAAAAAAACTTTTTTTTTTTTTTTTTTTTTTTTTTTTCATGATAGTGCAAACGGATCCGTTTTGACTTTACCTTGAAAGTCAATGGGGGACGGATCTGTTTGAAAATTGAGCCATACTGTTTCAACTTCAAACGGATCCGTCCCCATTGACTTACATTGTAAGTCTGGACGGATCCGTTTGCCTCCGCATGGCCAGGCAGACACCTGAACGCTGCAAGCAGCGTTCAGGTGTCCACCTGCTGAGCGGAGCGGAGGACAAACGCTGCCAGACTGATGCATTCTGAGCGGATCCTGGATCAACGATATCTCTCTAGTAGCTATAGCCTGTAATATTATTACACTTCATAAATACATCCAGGCCCCTCCTGAATTCCTTTATTGTACTCACCATCACCACCTCCTCAGACAGAGAGTTCCATAGTCTCACTGCTCTTACCGTAAAGAATCCTTTTCTATGTTTGTATACAAACCTTCTTTCCTCCTGACGCAGAGGATGTCCCCTTGTCACAGTCACCGTCCTGGGAATGAATAGATGATGGGATAGATCTCTGTACTGACCCCTGATATATTTATACATATTAATTAGATCTCCTCTCAGTCGTCTTTTTTCTAAAGTGAATAACCCTAATTTTGATAATCATTCAGGATACTGTAGTTGCCCCATTCCAGTTATTACTTTAGTTGCCCTCCTCTGGACCCTCTCCAGCTCTGCTATGTCTGCTTTGTTCACTGGAGCCCAGAACTGTACACAGTACTCCATGTGTGGTCTGACTAATGATTTGAAAAAGTGGTAGGACTATGTTCTCATCACGGGCATCTATGCCCCTTTTGATGCAACCCATTATCTTATTGGCCTTGGCAGCAGCTGCCTGACACTGTTTTTTGCAGCTTAGTTTGCTGTTTATTAAAATTCCTAGATCCTTTTCCATGTCAGTGTTACCAAGTGTTTTACCATTTAGTATGTACGGATGACTTGCATTATTCCTTCCCATGTGCATAACTTTGTCAGTGTTAAACCTCATCTGCCACTTATCTGCCCAAGCCTCCAATCTATCCAGATCCCTCTGTAGTAGTATACTGTCCTCTTCAGTGTTAATTACTTTACACAGTTTAGTGTCATCTGCGAAAATTGATATTTTACTATGCAAGCCTTCTACAAGATCATTAATAAATATGTTGAAGAGAATAGGGCCCAGTACTGACCCCTGAGGTATTCCACTAGTGACAGTGACCCAATCTGAGTATGTCCCATTAATAACCACCCTGTTTTCTATCATTGAGCCAGTTACTTACCCACTTACAGATGTTTTCTCCCAGTCCGAGCATTCTCATTTTATATATTAACCTTTTATGTGGTACAGTGTCAAATGCTTTGGAGAAGTCCAGATATACGACATCCATTGATTCGCCGCTGTCAAGTCTAGAACTTACCTCCTCATAGAAACTGATTAAATTTGTTTGACATGACCGATCCCTCACGAAGCCATGCTGATATGGCGTTATTTGCTTATTTCCGTTAAGATGCTCTAACATAGCATCTCTCAGAAAACCTTCAAACAGTTTACCCACAACAGATGTTAAACTTACCGGCCTATAGTTTCCAGGCTCTGTTTTTGGACCCTTTTTTAATATTGGCACCACATTTGCCATGCGCCAATCCTGTGGGACATTCCCTGTCAGTATAGAGTCCGCAAATATCAGAAATAAGGGTCTGGCTATGACATTACTTAGTTCCCTTAGGATACGGGGGTGTATGCCATCCGGTCCTGGCGATTTGTCTATTTTAATCTTTTTAAGTCGCTGTTGCACTTCTTCCTGGGTCAGACAGGACACTTTTAATGGGGAATTTATTTCAACATTTGGCATGTCATCTGACAGTTTATTTTCCTCAGTGAATACATTGTAGAAAAAAATATTTAACAGCTTTGCTTTCTCCTCATCGCTCTCTGCGACTCCCCCCTCATTACTCTTTAATGGGCCGACACCTTCAGATTTATACTTTTTAACATTTATATAATTGAAGAACATTTTAGGGTTAGTTTTACTCTCTTTGGCAATTAATCTCTCAGTCTCTAGTTTGGTTGTAGTTCAGTTTAGAATGTTATAATATATTCTAGTTGTAATGTCTCATCTTTTTTTTCATCTTTGGTCAATTTCCTTCTTTAAAAACAAAAAGAGCAAAACATGTGAGTGGTTCTTTGATCCAGCCATTTTTAAATGCTTCATAGCTCTGGTAAGTCATGGCACCAGTTTTCTTAAAATAATATTATAGGGAAATTTCGACTTTTAAATGGTATTTTATTTGCCACAGATGGAATAACACTACTGACATGACATAGGGCATGATGCAGCACAGTAGCATGCACTGCCATCTATTAACAAATAGATACATAGGTTGAAAAATGACACAGGTCTATCAAGTTAACCCCTTGTAAGATCAATTATACAACAATAATTGTTAGATTAATCCTCAATGCCTTTTGCTGCCATATCTGTCATCACTATCTCGTATGGTAAGGCCTTCCTGTATTGATGTCTAAATTGCCTTTTCTCCAAATATAGAGATTGTCTCCTTTTCCTTTGTAAAGTTCCTGTAATGGATAAATCATGTGCCAGTTCTTTGTATTGACCACACATGTATTTGTACATGTTTATAAGATACATATATACATACATAACCCTTGTTCATTCCAAATCATATTATTCAACGTATTTTTCCAAACCCCAATCCAAGGAATGCGAGTAGATATCCTCAGCTTTAAGAATCTGAATCTTGGCACACATCAAGGTTCTCTCTAGTGTTGAACGAATCAAACTCAACACTAGTGTGGAGTGGAGAAGCCCATATTGTTGTCTATTGTTGAAATTTAATGGGCCTGCCAAAATCCAATTGAACAATTCTGGTAATGTAATATTTAATCCCAAACTGTGGGTCCAGATAAACATGAGGCAGTGTATTACCCCAGAGGGTTGAAAACCGTGTATATCCTGTAATCACAGACATTTTCTTAATGTCTCACCACACTATCTTCATTAAAATACTAATAGTAAACTTGGTGAAAGTCTTAATAACCAAATTATTCCCATTTGACAACTCAAACAGTGCTATTTTTCCACCACCTAGATACATGCTCTTGATATATTGACAAACACAACCTGACTCCAAATACAAAAAATGCTTAAACTTACTCCCTAGAAAATAAAATTTAAAAAAATTAGGAACTGCAAGTCCCCCTTTTTCTCTTGGAATTTGCAGATGTGAGAGAGCCATTCAGAGACGTTTAACCCTCCAAATCTACTCAGTGTGTAATGCTTCAATTAGCCTAAACACTTTGGGGCGGGATCCACACTAGGCTATTTGCCCCCCAAAAAAGTTTGAGTACAATCATTTTACATAGCCCCACCCAAGAAGCAAAGGATAATAGAAGCTGTTTCCATGTCTTAATTTCCCCCCTCAGTCTATGAATCTAGGGGATTATATTCAGGTCCTCATAATCCCCAGTTCTCCTAGACACTACCACCCCTAAGTATTTAAATATAACATTTTCATCAGTTATCCCCATGGGGAAGTCAAGAGCGCATGTGCCAGCATCCAAGAGAAGCAGGACTGATTTCTGCCAGTTGATCACAAGACCTGGGCAAACACCAAACCTCTGAAAATTTTTGATAATAAGGCTCCATTTAGACGTCCGTATGAATGGTCCGGATCCGTTCCGCAATTATGCGGAACGGGTGCAGACCCATTAATTTTCAATGGGGCTGGAAAATATGAGGACAGCACACAGCGTGCTGTCCGCATCCGCACTTCCGTTACGCGGCCCTGCCAAAAAATAGAACATGTGTTATTCTTGTCTGCAATAGCGGACAAGAATAGGCATTTTCTATTATAGTGCCAGCCATGTGCACATGGCTGGTGTCAGTGTTTTGCGGATATACAAAACAGTCGCTAGGGCAAATAGTTCAGTCACTAGGGCAAATAGCAGAGGGGACAGGGGACATTTATTGTGCATCCCCCTAAACACTTTAAATGGACTTGAAATCTCACCATTAACCATGATCCTAGCCAGAGTGCATCAACTTCACCCAAGCCAGAAAATTATCCCCACTACCAAATCTCTTCAGGGTCTCCCACAGATATTCGCCCTCAGTGGAGTCAAAAACTTTTGAGGCATCTAAAGAGTGCTGTCCAATGTTGAAGGGATCTACCTGAGATCTGCTGTCATTTTTAATATTCACATTTTGTAGTTCAGTAGATGTATAAAATTGTATAATGCCACATTGCAATAGTATGTTGACCTAGACTTAGCCTCACCCATTATGTCTCTCCTGGAAAACATCAGTTTGAGGGATACTCCCTCTGATTTCACTAGACTACTCTGGCAGAAAACGTGTCCGCATGACTGCATCTCTGTTGATTTTTCCAGGCTTTTATATTAATGTCATCTGATGGGTAAAGTCATACCACTCTCAGATCAACCTTGTGTATTATTGTGACTCTAGGCAAGGTCAGTCTATCCATGTATGCCTGGTTTATCTACTCTAATTAGAAGAATTTTGTAAACAGTTCATATCTATTATTTAGCCCCACAGACAGATTTTCAAGAGGTCCCTTTGAATAACATTAAGTAACATATATGTGCAAAGTAGGGCCTCTACGGAACTTGTGTTTTTCAGCACATTCCAAGGATGTTCCATCATATTGAGACCTGGGGAATTTGGAAGCAAAGAGTCAAAACCTTGAACCCTCTCATATTTTTTTCAAACCAACAATGAACAATTATCTGCAGTGTTTAAACAGACTACTGCCATTAGGAAATATCACTGCCATGGAGGGATGTATTTGGTCTCTGAGAATGTTTCGGTAGATGGTTAAAAACATTAACTGCCAGGACTTAAGGTTCCCTAGCAGAACATTGTCCAGAGCATCATGCCTCCTCCACCAGCTTGCCTTCTTCCCATAGTGCATCCTGGTGCCATCTCTTCTTCAGGTAATCAAAGTACACACACCCAACCATCCCCATGATATAAAAGAAATTGTTATTTAAACCAGGCTACATTCTTTTCATTGCTTCATGCTGCAGTTCAGATACTTTGTAGGTGCTTTTAGGGGGGTACAACATGGGCCGAGCTGGGAACTTGAAGTAGCCATTGTAAAAAATAAATAAAGTGGCCCCAATGTTATGGGTGGTTCCAAATTGACAGCAGAAGGCAGGGCAACACAAGTAGGTGTGGTGTGCAATACTGTACTACAGCACAAAATACCGCCCCAGAAGTACCAAATAGCACAATGCAATATACTTATCAGCAGAAGCAAATACCACAGTGCTGCACAAAATACTGCTGCCTCACCATCCTGAGGCCGGTGATACAGTTAAGTTCAGGAAGGATCCTGTGGCCATTGGCCAAGTGCATAAGTACCTGATGCTCCTAGCATTAATGCTTAGAGCATCAGATCGTTATGTACCCATCTGGCAGTCGTGAGAAGGGCTCGGGCGGCACCATGGGATTCAGCCCACTGGGAAATTTCCCTGTAGCGTCTATGGCCAGTCTGCCCCTGTGGACAAAGGTCAGCAGAGGGATTCTGACGAGCTTTACATGTTACGGCCGGTTGGCAGTATATAAATAATAGAAGCTGTGTTTTAAAGATCTTTGGCCCACTTTGGAGATATTGCGTCACTGTGAAATCTAAGAATAACTGGGGCTATTTCAGACTAGTATAAGAAAGTGATGTGGATAATACATGTTATGATAATGCTTGTTATAGTGTTCAATAGTCCATTATATTTAAGCAACTCACTCGAGATCCTACTTATAATCTTACATTTACACATTCCATATGTGGAAACTATAAATTAATAGGCAAAGTGTGTCTGCTTTGGCTTAAGGAGAGCCTGGAGCGATATAAAGACAGTCTTTATCCCCTCCTTCCCTCAGCTTCAGGAGCTGGGATTGGAAAAGCAGCTCAGAAACAGAGGTAATTTGTTAACTTGCTTCTTCTGGTATATTTCCATGGTGACAGAACCTGGATACAGACAACAGATATGTATTAACTGGGCAGCTACAGTGCTGCAGGAGATTATAGGAAATGGCAATCCGGTGTGCAGGGACCTTGGAAACCGGGACTAAAAACAGGATTCACATCTGTCCCAATGTCTGCAAACCTGCTATCGACCTGCAAAAGTCCTATGTAGACATGTCTTCAAAGTATACATATCTGGCTTTAGTATATCATTATTATTATTATCATTATTATTATTATTATTATTATTACTATTATTATGTCTTTTTTACCATAAACTGTATAAGGCTTCTACCTAACAAATGCCGTTTTTGATGCAATTTTTTTAAACCAAAGCCACAAGTGGATCCACCTGGAGGGAGAAGTATAAAGCTTTCCTTTATATCTGTTCCTGACTTTTGCTAAAAAAAAAAACTGCATCAAAAATGTCATGCGTGATTCCAGCCTTAGGCTCCATTCATACGTCCGTATAATGGGTCCGCATCCGTTCTGCAAATTGCGGAACGGGTGCGGACCCATTCATTCTCTATGGGGACGGAATGGATGCGGATAGCACACTATGTGCTCTCCGCATCCGCATTTCTGAAGTGCGCCTCCGATCTTCCGGTCCGCGGCTCTGGAAAAAAATACAACAATTGCGGACAAGAAAAGGCAGTTCTATGGGGGTGTCGGTCGGGTGTATTGAGGATCCGCAATGCACTACAGACATCTGAATGGACCCTTAGACAAAGGATTTACTTTCTTTAAAGGGGTTCCTGGATTGGGTCCCTTTTAAAGTAATCCACCAGCACCATAGCTCTGTTTGGTGATCTTCCTGTCCTCGGCTTACTTCTGGCTGGGGTACAAACAGGGTCACGTGCACTGATGCAGCCAATGACTGGCTTCAACGTTGAAATGTCCCTAAGCAGCAAGTTATTGCAGAGTCATGTGCTGCTCGGGGACATGTCACTGCTGAGGCCGGTCATTGGCTGCAGCGGTGCACATGATCCTGTCCATACTGCAGCTGGACATAATCAAGCCCGGGACCTGAAGATTGCTGAAAGGAACAGGACACAGGACCAAAGTGGCAGGAGAGTGTTTTTTCTTTCTTTAGGTACCACTAAATCTGCAGTGGACATACCACTCTTGGACATGAAATGATGTAGGCTAGTAGTACTTAAAGGGTGTCTCAAAAGACTTGTACCTATGACACTGACTGATCTGTTACATGTGCACTTGGCAGCTGAAGACATCTGTGTTGGTCCCATGTTCATATGTGCCCGCATAAAAAAAGTTGTTTTAATACAGGCAGATGAGTCTCTAGGAGCAATGGGGGTGTTGCTGTTACACCTAGAGGATCAACTCTCTCTGCAACTGCTGCGTCCTCTCCACTTTGATTGACCTAAGGAGAGGTCAGGGCAAGGTGTGATGATGTTTGCACTGCCTGGCCCTGTCAATCAAAGTGTAGGGGGAGCGGCAAATGCAGAGAGAGCTGAGCCTCTAGGTGTAACGGCAACACCCCTGTTGCTCCTAGAGGCTTATTTGCATATATTAAAACATCATTATTCTCAGTAATGCGGGCACATATGGACATGGGACCAACACAGATGCCTTCAGCTGCCAAGTGCACATGTAACAGGTCAGACAGTTCCATAGGTGCAAATCTGCTGACAGATGCCCTTTAAAATGTTAAACTGTCCCCAGTCACAGTAGGAAAAGTACAGACTGTTTTCAGTTTATTTCTGTGTTAGAAAATCACTGCGATATGACTATAGGGAGTAAATGTGTCATCAGATCTGTATTATCTGTGTGTAACTGTACAATATCCATTACTAGTTCACATATAATGTTCACACTCTGATATAGTGAACATACGGTACAGAACTGTGGGATCTGACTACGCACAGAGTTTGTTTGTGGTCTGTAACCATGGGGTCACAATGTCTGCATTGGAGCTGTATACAAGGACAATTGTCAACATTTTAAAGTTCGTTTTGAAAATGGTGCAGCAAATAAGGCAGACACAGCAGGGTTCACAGGAACAGAGATTTACTCCATTGTGACAACGAGCATATTTATTGGCATTTACAGTCTACAATGGGCACTCTGCTCGATGGCTACAAGTAATGGCAGATATCTGTCTTTAATGGTCATACAGTACCATGTACTGCCATTGATCTCTCCTCCCATGTTTCACTGTAAGCCAGCCCAGTGCCCCTATGTCAAGGACTCTGCTCCCTGAAATCCCATGCCAGCTCGCGTCACTGTTGGGCCCAGGCATGTGCCAACGCTGCCCACTGTGGGCAGCTGCATCAGTGAACTGATTGCACATGCCTGAGCCCAGCAGAGTCCGTGACGTAAGGGCACTGGGCTGTCTTAGAGTGGAACATGGGAGGAGGAGGAGAGATAATTGCAGTCTCCAGAGGGCATGGGCACTCCATCTGTGAGGAACGCCCCTGGGCACTTGCAAGTCATTTGCATATATCTCCAAACTTAATTTTTTTTTTACATCAAATATACAGAAATATACAGAAATGGGAACCAAAGGTACAATCTGTTAACTATTTATATCACCTACAGGGCAATGATGACAGTTTAATATGTGTAAAGTAGGTGACAGACTCCCTCTAAAAGTAAAGCTGTGTTCAAATGTCAAAGGTTCTTCTGTTGTGGACACAGTATACAATAACTATTTCATGATGTTTTCTTTCAGGCCATTGTGCAATTATGCAGATCACACAAAAAATAATGCTTTTTAGATGTTTTATGTTGTAGTTCTCCTTGTGTATCTTTTTTACTGAAAGTCTATTCCAGTATGATATCATTTTATATTTGGCTGTTGGGCTGCATACGTTTTTCTCACATCTATATATAAGTGTATGAATGGTTGGTTCAGAATTCCAGAACCAGTAAAGCATGGAATTCCTTTTATCTTCTTGACACCGATTCAATGTGTTCCTCAGAGGTTTCTGTATTTAAATGGCATATAGTCATTTGGTATCCTCATATGACATATCAAGTTTGCTTTGATGAATAATGTGTGCGGTTTGTAAGAGGTAAAAATAATGTAGGCATTTAGTGAAACCCGGTTTTAAGAGGAGCTGTCCGCTCCCCTGACATGTCTGGCATTACCATTCCTCTTGTCAAAAGATGTGTTCCAAGGCAGTATGACATGTCAGCACTAGACAGTGTCAGTGTGTGCAAGGTCGCATTCATACATTTCCAGGAGGAATAATAAAAGTAACCACACAGTGTGGCGTTCTAGGAAAAGATGCTCCAGAATTATTTTATAGGGAATGCAAATGTTTACTAAAATAGACCTATCCGGAGAGCTAAATATAAAAATATATATTTTTAAAAAATATACGGAGTATATTTTGCCATATATTTTGTATTGCTTTTCTATATTTCATTTTTAAGTGAGTATTGTAAAAATGTAGACAACATATACAGCCCCCCCAGAAATAAATAAATAAATAAAATAAAAACTAACTCCACCATAATGTGCACAATGTAACCTGACATCATAGAAGGAGACAGTGTAATTTTTTAAATTTAAAATTTAATTTGTATTTATAGCAATACCCCCAAGTGAGAACTCATATAAAGGAAGCTGGACACATGAAGTCCCTGTGGATCAGTCCTAGGGGAATGGCCACACAATCAGGTTTTTGCATCCAGTTTTGGGAATTCACTCCTGGTTATGGCTTCAAAAATTGCATAAGGAAACCTGACAGTGTGGCTTTACCTTAAGGGGGTATTCCCATCTCACTGATCATAGTGTACGCTTTTACTTAGGTGCCATGGATCATTTTTGTAATTATGTTGTATTATCTAATTCCCACCCTTTTTGTCAAAATTCCTTTCCTCCTACCCCATTGTTGTATGAAGGTAATCATTAGATACGGCAGCCGCTTCTCTCTCAAATCCAGGGGCCGCGCTTGCGCAGAACACACTTTATTTTCATCCAGCCGGCCGCTCATTGCAGTCCTTGACGCGCATGCGCAAAGCTTATTTCTTCAGTGCCGCGCTTGCTCTGTATGCAGCGCGGCCATAGGAGCGGCTGAGATAGGACTTGGAGGACGTGCCCTGCATCTGAGTACTGGACGCTGATGCAGGACACTATGCAGTGGAGGGAGGCTCAGTGTGATGTCATAAAGAGGCGAGGCAGGTCGTCACTCAAACTGCCTAAGCCCGCCCAGCCTTAGAAGCAGGAAACCAGGAAGTGAACGGCAGAGCTGGCTGCAGGTGAGGATGAAATAGCAAGATGGGAATACCCCTTTAAGGTCTGTGTGTTGCCATGTATTACTGTGACTTATATCTAATAGGTATACTCCCATCTAGAAGCAATGATTCTAGACGAGGATACCTTCTTAATACTAGACCGAAGGCAAACTGTACCAATAACCTACCCTAGGCCACCTAATTGATCCAGGTTAACATGCGGTTGCACGGCATAGATATATCCATCCCCACTTCTTAATCATTTTCATTTGCTGGGTTTTAAGGTTATTAAGCAGATTCTATTACCAGTCTGGTCCACCTCACTCTATGATAAATGCCATTTATATTCTGTTTCAGGTTTCATGACATTCACATTGTAACTTTTTTGGGAAATCTTATATCCATTTATCTATCTATGTGTATTTATGTGTACAAGTCTGTAAGTCAAATCTGGCCAAATTTATGGGTGAGAAAACTTTCGGTGAACTGTAAGAAATCTTTTCTCCAGGCTGCTCCAGACCAATAACTGCATGTTTAGAACAGGATACGGCATTTTTTTGCTCTTTATTCATGGTCGCTGTGAAAGTGGCTTGTAACCACACAGAACTAAATAGCTCTATAACTTTCACCTCATACAATGCTCATTTGTAATTTAGAAGGTCTGTGTGTGTGCAACCCTGTGCATAATATACCTCTGTGAAAGCACAGCATTCAGGTCCAATAACATTGTTGCTAAAGATAGATTTTCCTCTTAAAAGATATGGGGTGTGAGAGTGAAGTCAAAATTTCTAACCAAGTCGGACCACATCCTGATTTTTTATAAAAGTCCTGCTTGTAGCAAAGCATGACACTGGGCGCCAGGTCAGACTCTGGTAGAGGCTCCCATAGGCAGTCACAAATGCAAAATTGCTGATTTATGAGCATCTCATATGTTATACAAATAGCAATAATATAGGATAAATAATAATATAAAATAATGCATATTCATGTAACCATTTGTGTTGGACATTTCTTTAAAAAAATGATTAACCGTTCACACAAACGTTTTTTGCATTCCGTATACAGGCCGTTTTTTTAGTTCCGTATATGGTCCGTACACGGAACCATTCATTTCAATGATTCCGCAAAAAAAACAAAAACGGAATGTACTCCGTATGCATTTCATTTTCTTATTTCTGTTTTTCCGTTCCGTTCAAAGATAGAACAGGTCCTATTATTGCAAATCACGTTCCGTGGTTCAATTCAAGTCAATGGGTCCGCAAAAAAAAGGAACACATACGGAATGTATTCCGTATGGCTTCCGTATCCGTTCTGTTTTTGCGGAACCATCTATTGAAAATGTTATGCCCAACCCAATTTATTCGATGTAATTGCTATGCACTGTACATGCCATATGGGAAAACGGAATGGAAAAACGGATAATGGAACCAGAGACACCACTGAAACAGAAAAACGGATCTGTTAAAAACGGTTCGCAAAACACTAAAAAAGCCAAACGGTCGTATTAACAAGCCCTAAAAGAGATTTCACGGCGGACAATCCTTAGAAATGCACAGATTACAATGGCTTGCTCATTTAAACAAACAACTTTATTCTCTGGGGGAATCCGGCACCAAGTGTTTTATTGACCTGTAGCACCACCACAAGGGACAGGGTAAATTAAATATTACATGGTACCCATCGAAATCAATAGGCTTTCCATATAATGATTGGACATTTCAGGTCCTCCAAAGAGAAAGAAGCTATTTGTAGTTCATCTGTGTTCCAGTTGATGATCAGCCTAGTTGAAGGACTCCCATTATTAACTGAGAATGCTCTAGAGTAACTTTTTTGCCACTTAAAACATTGAAAAGTAAATGACCAAATCTAAAAGAGTGTAAGAAATGCAAAAGTCAGCAGAAAAACTGCCTGACGCCAGCCTTAAACACTAAAGGCCCCCTATACGCATTGGAATATTGTCCGTTGAGCCTGCCATTTCTGGGTGGCTATCTCATGTGTTTGTGACCTAGACAGATGATGTCCAGGATAAGGGCTTGTGTGAAGCACGTGCCAGTGCTGTGGACCGCTAATTGGGGTCCGCAATGCACGGGCACCATCCGTGGGGCAGCCGCATGGGGATTCCAGACCCATTCACTTGAATGGGTATGCGATCCGTCCGCTCCGCAAAAAGATAGAGCAAGTTCTATCTTTTTGCGGTGCGGAGGCACAGAACGGAACCCCAGAAAGCACTCCATAGTGCTTCTGTAGAGTTCCGTGCTTCCGTTCCGCATCTCCGGATTTGCGGACCCATTGAAGTGAATGGGTCCGCATCCGTGATGTGCAAGAGGCCTAAGAGGACTTGGCCAAGCTCATTCCTTTCGTTCTGGCGGGAGATAAGCATCCGTTAGAGGTGTCTGGCAGCAGTCTGAAAACACATGCATGTGCAACTGAGCTGAGTGTGCATGTGTATGTGGTAATGGGGAGAAATAGCTTCCAGTCTGACCATATGTGACAGCCATTGAAGGTTTATGGGCACCTAAATTCTTTGATGACCCACAGAACTCACCTTAATATAGGTTACAGAATACTTAGAAATTAGGTTTGCTACTGTATTTACATAACTTTCATGGCCAATGTCCTTTTCCTCTATTATTTAGAAGGCCTTTTTTCTAAAAGACTGTTCATTTGTAGCTTTTTGTTTGTTCTGTATACTTTACATATATAGGGTAATGCTAACAAAAATGCAATATGTTGGACAAAGATAACTATTCACTAGCAGTGTAACATCCCCACAGGCTGCCATCATAATTCTCTTATTCATAATCATATCAAGTCCGTACGAGATATTTTTACGAAACCAAGCTCATTTTTCAGAAAGCACTAGATTAGCCTGCTTATTTCTTAAGACAAATATTGCAAATTCTAAATGGAAATAATTTCTTTTAACTACTTATCATTCATTTTAAGACCAGATAAAAATAAAAAGCATTGGGCCCATTTACCCCATGCTCCTAAATTACCCCATGTAGATGGGTAAGTCCTACTTGTCCCCCTTGTCTTTTTTATTTTGCAGCATATCAAAAGATAAGCATTAACATATAATTTTACTGCTTTGATCTGGTTTCTAAAGGCAAGTTCACACCTCCATTTAACTGATCAGCACACTATTCTAGCAGGGAATGAGCTCAGTGGACCTGGCCTAGTTGGATACTGCCGTTCACAGCTAGACCCCATTGACTATAATGGGACCTGGCGGGGATCCAGCCGCTTTCCGGCATGAGTGCTTGGTTTTGGCCGGACAAACACAGGTCCATGCAGCGGAACAGCCTTGCCGGATCAGTTAAATAGAAGTGTGAACATACCTTAAAGGGAATCTGTCACCTAGTTTTACCCTATAGAGCTGTGGACATGCACGGATAGATCTCCGCTAGCATGTCCGCAATATACCTGTCCCATAGGGCTGTGGTTTTATTTGGCTTAAAAAAAGATTTTATTGATATGTAAATTAGCCAAGTAAGGTGCCCAAGGCGTGGTTACTTGCGGTTAAGGAGCCCAGCACCGCCCCCTGTGAAAGAGCCCAGCACCGCCTGCATCCAGGACTCTCCTACTTGCTCACGAAGTTACAGGGCCGTAATCTCGCGATGCGCAAACTGGCGCATGCACAGTGCCGGCAAAGTGTTTGTTCCCTTTGCTGGCAACAGCTTCAGTGAACGAAGTGCGCATGCGCTAGCTGGCACATCGCGAGATTACTGCACTGTAACTTTGTGAGCAAGGAGGAGATTCCTGGATGCAGGTGGTGCTGGGCTCCTTAGGCTACTTTCACACTAGCGTTCGATCGGATCCGTTCTGAAAGGATCCGATCATAATAATGCAGACGGAGGCTCCGTTCAGTACGGATCCGTCTGCATTAATAACTTAGAAAAAAATCTAAGTGTGAAAGCAGCCTGAGCGGATCCGTGCAGACTTTCAATGTAAAGTCAATGGGGGACGGATCCGCTTGAAGATTGAGCCACAGGGTGACATCTTCAAGCGGATCCGTTCCCATTGACTTACATTGTAAGTCTGAATGGATCCGCTCGCCTCCGCACGGCCAGGCGGACACCCGAACGCTGCAAGCAGCGTTCAGCTGTCCGCCTGTCCGTGCGGAGGCGAGCGGAGCGGAGGCTGAACGCCGCCAGACTGATGCAGTCTGAGCGGATCCGCTCCATTCAGACTGCATCAGGGCTGGACGGAGGCGTTCGGGTCCACTCGTGAGCTCCTTCAAACGGAGCTCACGAGCGGACCAGCGAACGCTAGTCTGAAAGGAGCCTTAACCGTAAATAACCACGCCTTGGGCACCTTACTTGGCTAATTTACATATCAATAAAATAATTTCTTAAGCGAAATAAAACCACACAGCCCTATGGGACAGGTATATTGGGGACATGCTAGCGGAGATCTATCCGTGCATGTCCGCAACTCTATAGGGTAAAACTAGGTGACAGATTCCCTTTAAAGAGGACCTTTCATGGGTCCAGATATTATAAAATAAGTAGCACGTTATGTAGGGCATAAAGCAAGGATCTAATAGCGCTTACTATTTTTCCTGGGCCCCGCTCCATTCGCCCGCTGTGCCCCTGTTAAATTCTCCCGTCTGGTATGCTAATGAATAGCATCGTAACAGAGAGAAGGAGACGCCAGGGCTTCTCAATGGGCGTCTCCTTCTCCCTGGCTCACAAAGGAGAGCGTCACAGCCAGGGAGAAAAAAAACTCACCTTCTCCCTGGTTGTGACGCTCTCCTTTGTGATAAGACTGCGCTACAGCCAGGGAGAAGGAGACGCCCATTGAGAAACCCTGGCATCTCCTCCTCCCTGTACCGATGCAGGGGCACAGCAGGCGAACGGAGCGGCACCCAGGAAAAATAGTAAGCGCTGTTAGATCCCTGCTTTATGCCCTACATAACGTGCTACTTATTTTATAATGTCTGGACCCATGAAAGGTCCTCTTTAAATTAATTTTAGCTCCAACTCTGCACATTAAAAAATGCTTGCCTTTATCCTTCTTCCCTTCCATTCCTACACTTAGTGTGTGCTGTATGAACCCAGCCAAAGTGATCCTCTTTGGAAATGTTGTAATTGGCCCATACATTGGAACGAATTAGCAGATATCTTATAGTAGGCACAGTTTTGCCCTTGTAACATTCAGTGAAAGCCAGCCCCAAAACATAAAATGATGGTTTCTAGCCCAGAGAGGAGCCTATCTATACCTCCACAATATTACATACCAGGTTCTTACATTGTTACATTCTTACATTGCCCAACCCAGCAATACTACTCACCTGCTCCATTAGGGAGAATACTTCTGGCTCACGACTAGAGATGTTCTCTATCCAATTTAGGTTTGCTGATTTGCCTGCTATTAGGATGCATGGGAGGAACGAATCACCAGGTTTGAAATTTGCTTTCCGTGAATTAATTAGAAAAAAAACTGAGGAACTGACTCTCCCAGTCCCTTGGGCCCACCCACTGTGTATATAGCACCTTAAAGGGGTGTCTCACTTCAGCAAATGCCATTTATCATGTAGAGAAAGTTAATACAAGCCACTTACTAATGTATTGTGATTGTCCATATTGTCTCCTTTTCTGGCTGGACTCATTTTTCCATTTTATTAGATTTTAGACTTATTGGCTGTAGATTCAGTTTAACTTACCACCATATTTTGTCAGTGAATGAGTTAAGTTACCATGAGACTACTACATATAGTATTTTCTTGTGTATGGTATGTTTTTTTGTGTTTTAAGGCCTACACTGCATAAGCTATTTTGAAACGCACACTGCATTACTACTTAGCATTTATGTCTGTCATATCATCATTTATACCTCTATAAATATTGATTTACACAAACTAAGCAAAAACATAGGAAAACATAGCCCTTCTATGCTAAGTCAGGGTTAGCAATGTCAATTCAGCTTTTGCTAATTTTAGAATTTGCTTCAGTAATTGGTTACACAAAACGCAGATTGTAGCCTCGCAGTGATCTCAGAAAAAGAGTAATGTAAGGTGAATGGCTTAAATTGCTGAGCGGAAGGAAATGATTTCTGGAAAAACACTGACATCGCTTTGCGGGGGTACTGTGAGATGTACACTGCGCTATGGTATGTTCTTTACTGGACAGATGTATCACAGGGAGGATCGTGGTTGTACTTGGTACTGTTGACATCCCCCTTCATATACAGGGGTGTGTAGTCTGGCCCTGCATATGTCACTGTTTCCCAGGGATCATTTAAAGGGATTTTCCAACTTCAGATGATTTTTTAAACCCCCCACCCCACCCTCTACCTAGTGGTACCTGTTGTGGAAACATACTTACCTGCTGGCTCTGTGGGTCCACTGCTGTCTTCACTGTGCTTCAGTCCTGCATGGACTGGGGCCACATGCACCGCTGCAGGTGAGTGAGGACAGTGGTGGACTCACGGAGCCGGAACCAAGCGTCAGGAAGTATTTTTCCTTCGACAGGTTGCGTGTGGTCGGGAAATGTGCACTGAAGTTGGACAACCCCATTAAGTCAAGAACAGGGGTTCCCCAGAACACCCGTCACTTTTACGGTAGCAAATGCAAACTGATTTCAGCCTACCCAAAGATGTGGTAACATATCTGAGCCAGGATATAGCATTAGAGAAGAAACATAGAATGCCTAACCTGCCCCTATACCAGTGGTGGCGAACCTATGGCATGGGTGCCAGAGATGGCACTCAGAGCCCTCTATGTGGGCACCAGCACCCTGGAAAAAGTCTATGGTGTACCAATATGCCTTAGACTTTTCCTGCCAGTTTGGGCACTTGGTCTCTAAAAGGCTTACCAACTTTCTTTGAGGAAGGAAAGCATAAGGGCATTTGGTTTCCTCTTTGTATGTAAGAAAAAAGTCCTGTCAGCTATGATACAACACTGGGGCTGAGTGTCAAGTTTGTGGAGCCCATTTAGTATGGAGAAGAGGGCCAGAGATGGGTACATCACACTGCACTACTCACATTTAGGGTACTTTCACACTTGCGTTGTTTGATTCCGGCAGGCAGTTCCGTTGCCTGAACTGACTGCCTGATCAGGCAAACTGTATGCAAACGCATGTCATTTTTTCTGACTGATCAGGCATTTTTCAGACTGATCAGGATCCTGGTCAGTCTGAAAAAATGCCTGATCAGTCAGACAAATGCATTGCAATACCGGATCCGTTTTTCCGGTGTCATCAGGCAAAACGGATCCGTCAATGAGGCAGTTTGAATGCCGGATCCGGCACCAATACATTCTTATGGAAAAAAATGCAGGATGCGGCATTCAAGCAAGTGTTCAGTTTTTTTGGTCGGAGATAAAACCACAGCATGCTGCGGTATTATCTCCATCCTGATCAGTCAAAATGACTGAACTGAAGACATCCTGATGCATCCAGAACGGATTGCTCTCCATTCAGAATGCATTAGGATAAAACTGATCAGTTCTTTTCCGGTATTGAGCCCCTCGGGCGGAACTCTATGCTGGAAAAGAAAAACGCTAGTGTGAAAGTACCCTTAGTAATGATATTTGTATCTTCTCCTTCAGCTGTTTCAGCAGTTTGGTTTTTTGTTTACCCCATTCCACCTCCTCTTCCTTCCCCATGATTTTCTAGTGTACAATGCATAATGGTTTGCTTTCATGTGCAGTTTTTGTATGTTCACTTTAAATTTTCAATAAATATTTAATTTAACAAAGTCTACAGTGAGAAAAGACAAGAAATTTTGATGGATGGATCCTTTTAAGGGCTCATGCACACAAATGTATTTTCTTTCCATGTCCGTTCCGTTTTTTTTTTGCGGACAGTATGCAGAACCATTCACTTTAATGGGTCTGCAAAAAAAAAAAACGGAAATTACTCCGTGTGCATTCTGTTTCCATATGACCATATTTCCATTCCGCAAAAAAATAGAACATGTCCTATTGTCCGCATTACAGACAAGGATAGGACTGTTCTATTAGGGGCCAGCTGTTCCGTTCCGCAAAATACGAAATGCACACGGATGTCATCCGTATTTTTTGCGGATCCGTTTTTGCAGACCGCAAAATACATACGGTCGTGTGCATGAACCTAAAATTAATTTCTAATACACTAATATATAAAAAATAAATTAATGAGAAATCAGGTAAAGGCAACAAGTGATAATTAGTCCTAGACACTAATCTACATTAGTGCAATTTTTTAAGACATTTATTATGTGAGTTTGTTCTTGTGTCAGTTAGGACTTTTTTTGCAACGTTTGCAAAAGTCACACTCAGTAAATGTGCCATAATCCAGGTTTAATCTCACTTTTAGCTCTTAAACATAGACCACTGTGAAAAATGGTGAGGATCACCAAATGTTGCAAATGAAACCAAATGTTGCAGAAAATGTCACAGTGCCATGCCTTGACTTTTTCAGAAAATTGATGTATCTTATTTGATAAATGTCCCCCATAAAACATACGTATCGCACCCTGCACACACTATGCTGCATGGAGATAACGTTCCAAAATGTCAGCGCAGAACAGCCGACTGGCGCCACCTACTGCCCTGCAGCAAAACTATTTCAGTTCATTGCGGACTGTCCTAAACCTCTATCTATACTTCATTTAAGTAATTAAGGCATCAATGTTCTATGCAACCATACATGTTCACTTTTGGTTTAGACTAAACTTTATTGTAAAATATGTATTTAATTAAGCATTTTATATGTCATTGCATTAAGGGAAGCAGCGATCCTTTCTGGATACTGTAACACATTAATCATTGCAGTTTATGGATCTGATTTAAAGCTGAAAAAAACTGCGGCTCATCAGAGCCAAAACAAAAGAAGCCATTTGTATTGTGGCGTCTGATCCTTTCGGCAGTGGAGCCAGTGGCGTCACAATCTGTAATTTTCATTGACAACTATTGCAGTTCAATCGAGCAGCAAGGTCAGTACTGCCACACTCAAGGTCTTAGCACATTACCCAGCCCTCCCTGTGCATAGCCTGTCTGTGTGATTTATTGTACCGTACCATTGGACATGGCACAGAAGCATTATTGAAATGCAGTAAAAATAGGAACTTTTCCATCAACATATTAGGTGCACTTCATCTTAGTGACCATAAATAATGCAGGATTGTGCACCTTCAATTGGTTTTATCAACCTCTTTCATAGAATACTGCATACTATGGCAGCATTAGTATAGGTTTACAATTTCCACCTGGAAGATCTTGATCTGCAAGGTACAGAAAATGCAATTCATATTGTACATTGTGATTGCTGTACAGACTTAGAAGACATTGTGTTTCACCCGGGATGAAAGGTATATGTTTGCCTTTGTTTACCTATACATTATATCTATACATAAGGGGACGGCATGTAAAGCTAATCCCTAATATTCTTCTGTTATCAGATTTCCTCCCTTTATAAACAAGAACAATAATACAATAGAGTAAGACTGCAAAGGGTATATCAAACTCCTGTGAAACCATCAGAAAGACTGAAACTTGTTCAATGGCCTATAGGTACTATGTCATAGAATTAGGTTAAGTTCTCCAGGTCATTGGCAAGAAATTTGAGTCTCCACCACTGTCCTGCTTTATCTGAAAGCTTGGTCTAGTTTCACACTAGTAGGAAATTCTTCCAGCAGAGGAACAGCCTACCAGAAGACATCGTATCCGACATAGCTGGATACTACCTGACACGTCTGGAGAACATTGACTATTATGAGACTCGGCAGGGATCCCCGTTAGTGGGGCCTGGCGGTGCTCTGGCTTTTACCATCTATGCCAGATACAATGTCTTCCAACAGGCTGTTCTTCTGCCAGAACAACCTACCTGAAAAATATTTACCGCTAGTGTGAAACTAGCCTTATACATGTAAAGGGGGCAATTATATATCCAGGTGCCTAATATACAGGCATACCTTAGTATAAATCATATGGTATGTGCCTCCTTTGTCTTTCTCGATGTGTTTCTAAGCATTCTTACTTAGTCAAATTAATCAACCCAGGGACCATTGCTGCCACCTTACTGTAGAGGCCTTCAACCATAAGAAACATGGTAGACTGTATAAAAACTGTATACAAGTGCTCCTTTTGCTTGTTTACCTGAAATAAGGCCAATTGTGTGTGCTTTCTCCTACTTTCCCTTTGTGTTGGAGAATACAATAAAGGCACCTATCCTTTTATCTTCAGAATTAATGCTGTCATTTGTTGTAATTGGTGGAAACACTGTTCTGTTTGTTGTGTTCTTCCATATTGTGTGTGCTGCAGAAGTCTATTACAGGCTTTTATAGTTGTTAGAAGCAACGGGAGGTTTAAAGTACATAGCCCTGAAGTTTTTTTGAAAGGAAAGCAATTTCATGAACAGCAAGGGTTTTCGTTACAATGTTCCTATGTTATTGCAGTTAAGGGGGTTAAAAAGTTAGAACCCAGAATTAGTACTTCTTAATGCATAGGTAATACAAAAAGTTCATTTCAAGTCCAGAGGAGATACAGTGAAGCCTCGCTGAAAAAGCATCTCTTTGAGAATATCCCCCTTTAATTATACCAGATTTTCTATGAAAGAGTTTCAGTTCCAGCATATATTATGCATACTAGCCAGCTTCTTTGTGAGGATCACCTCTGTAAAAGACCACTCACTATTCAATGCAATTGTGGGTGGTTGTCTCATGGAGGTTTAACTGTAAGAGATTAACTATTAAACTTATTAGAAAACAATAATATTTTTGGAGTATGAAGCTAAGTAAATGCTTCTAGGCATTTGCAGGATCAGAACCTGGAAGAGTAAAGCCTCTGGGATGTTTTTCCTGCTCTCCATGGCCGCTACCTAGTGCTGTCAGCAGTTCATGGTAACAAACTCTTTTTAAAGGGGTTTTCCGAGACTTAAATATTGATGACTCATCCCCTGGTCGACACCAGGACCCCCACGATCAACTGTTTGAGAAGGCACCTGTGCTCCTGTGAGAGCGTTGCGGCCATCTCCCTGCTCACCAAGCACTGCACCGTACAAAGTATAGCGGCTGTGCTTGGTATCACGCTCAGCCCCATTCACTTCAGTGGGGCAGAGCTGCTCCCAGGTCATTTGACCAATAAAAGTGTTGACACTTGGCCTAGGGAAAGCTGCGAGAAGGTCGCTGCGCTACTGTGAGGGCCGCTGCCTACTCAAACAGCTGATCGGTGGGGGTCCCGGGTATTGGACCCCCACGATCAGATACTAAGAGGGTTATTTACTAAGCTGAAATACTCAACGGTTACGGCAGTTCTAAAATTGTGGGCAGGGAAGGGGTCTCAAATCTATAAATACAGGACCTAACCTGGGTAAGGTTAATTAACAACTTTATTTACAAATGCCTGAATAGGCAATAGAACCTATCTTGGCCCAGGTACAAATTAATACTTCACTTTTATTACAATAATTATTAAAATCTGACACTAAATGTGAACATGATACACAGCTTGATTAATTACAGACAAAAGAAACAAAAAAGCTACTAAGGTGTTAAAAACACAGTGATCAATCCACTGTTAGAAGTGTTGGTTTAGTCAATTAGAGGGGATGTGCACAATCCCTCACTCTAATGTCTAAAGAGGCAGACTATTGCCGTGCCACGTCTGCAGGTGTTGTCGCCGACTTGTCAGCTAAATCTGATTGTCAGAAACTGCTAAAGGATGGTGGGAGACTTGACCCGTCAACCCACTAGAAAACTCAACGTGCTGTTTGGCAGCTAACACTTCATGCAGACGTTGACAACACAGCTATGACTCCTGTGTGTGCCAACTGCTTATTGCACCAGAGATGTGACAGTAATCCGGCCGGACTACTATTAGCCTCTTAACAGTGGAATGGTGACAGCATATAAAAACCTAAAACTGCCCCCCCAGGAAAGGGGTCTCATTCACCATTTTCTACACGTGTTTTAGGCATTGAAAATGGACTAAATGTAAGATAGCTTGGAAGCTATCTTAGGCTACTTTCACACTTGCGGCAGAGTGATCCGGCAAGCAGTTCCGTCGCTGGAACTGCCTGCTAGATCCGTCAAAACGTATGCCAACTGATGGCATTTTAAGACCGATCAGGATCCTGATCCGTCTTAAAAATGCATTGCAAGAACGGATCCGTCTGGCCGTTTGTCATACTGTTTTTTTTCCCCATTTTTACTGGTCTGTGCATGCGCAGACCTGAAGGACGGATCTGGCATTCCTGTATTTTGAATGCCGGATCCGGCACTAATACATTGCTATCGAAAAAAAATCCGGATCCGGCATTCAGGCCAGTCTTCAGTTTTTTGGGCCGGAGATAAAACCGTAGCATGCTGCGGTTTTATCTTTTGCCTGATCAGTCAAAAAGACTGAACTGAAGACATCCTGATGCACCCTGAACGGATAGCTCTCCATTCAGAATGCATTAGGATAAAACTGATCAGTTATTTTCCGGTATTGAGCCCCTAGGACGGAACTCTATGCCGGAAAAGAAAAACGCTAGTGTGAAAGTACTCTAACATTTAGAACTAGCGCTGGATGCACTGAAGTTATGTAGAGACCAATAACTCCGGTGGATCCACCACCAGATATTTAGGTTATTAAGACTGACGTCTAAAACGCTGGTCTTAATAAAAAAAAGTGCCCCTAAGTCTTGGAAAACCCCTTTTAGTGTCTCCAAATCTTAGCTTCACATTTAACATGTCTCCTTAAATTCTGCCCATTTCTTGTTAGGTAAAGTCTGTAATATTTTCTATGGATTAGACAAAACATAAATTATATTATGCTTAACAACTCCGTATTTTCAGCAGACAGGAAGATTAGTAGGATTAAGGCGCTTTTGGTTGGATAAACCTATCTGCTGTTGATGATAAACTTATGGATTTAGAAGTAAACAGCTCTTATCTATGGAAGTGTGCTCAACACAAGTTATGCAGAAATGAGGATGTGAATTAATTACTTAGTATCTTTCAGCTTTAACATATTGGGCCAGATTTATCATTAGCTCAAGTCAGAATAATGGAGTGAAAAAGTTGCAAATTGTTGCGCAATCACTTAAACTGCGCAAAAATTTGCGACTTTTATTGGCTCTGCACTATGCTTGCCAGTTTTCTGAAAGTGGGCGTGTTTTCCTATGTAAATGAATCTCTAGACAGATTTCCTATTGCGACTATTTAAAAAGTCGCAAAAAAGTCGCAAAAAATGCGCAATTTCACTCCAGTGAGGACCATGCTCATCTTATGCGACTTTTTAATAGAACATGCAACTTTTTCGTAAAGACGTGCGACTTTTGTAAAGCTGCTTACTGACGGATAAACTGCTACCGTCAAACCACATTTATTACAGTCTTAAAGGGACAATCATAAATCTGACTTGGCTAAAACTGACGTTAGCCATATGTGAAAGTGGAGTGAGCTGTCAGAGTCGTGATAAATCTGGCCCATTGTCTACTAAATAAAATGTAATTGTCCATCTAAAGCAGTGGTTCTCAACCTTTCTAAAGCCGTGACCCCTTAATACAGTTCCTCATGTTGTGGTGACCCCCAACCATTACATTTTTTTCCTTGCTACGTCATAACTAATTTTGCTACTGTTATGAATTGTAATGTAAATTTCTGATATGCAGGATGTATTTTTATTGCTACAAATTGAACATAATTAAAGCAGAGTAATTAATCACAAAGACAAAATGTTGGGTACCCCTCAAATAAATAAATCAGTGGTGCTTCAAGTCCCCCCCAAAAAATAAATCAGAAGTGCTCAGGGTACCCCCAAATAAATAAATCAGCGGTGCTCAGGGTACCCCCAAATAAATAAATCAGTGGTGCATCAGGTTTCCCCCAATAAATAAATCAATCAGCGGTGCTTCAGGTCCCCCCCCCCAAATAAATAAATCAATGGTGCTCAGGGTCCCCCAAATAAATAAATCAGAAGTGCTCAGGGTCCCCCAAATAAATAAATCAGCGGTGCTTCATGTCCCCCCAAATAAATTAAGCCTTGCTCGGCCAAATAATTAAAATAAAATCAGCCAGGCTCAGCCAGGCTCAATTAAATCATTGGTGGCAGTGGTGCTCAGCAGCGGTGTCATTAACGAAAAAACTCGGACCTCAGCAGACAGGCGGCCCGACTTACCCGTCCAGACGTCAGGCTCCTTCAAGCACAGGCAGTGATCGGACATAACTTCCTGTGCGCAAGGATAAGGGGCCGCTGCCGTTGTGCGGGCGACCCACAATAGGAAGCCTCAGGTGACCCCCCGGAAAGGGCCGATCGACCCCCAAAGGGGTCGCGACCCCTAGGTTGAGAACCACTGATCTAAAGCATAAATTTAAATGTATACCGGTACTTTAACCCTGGATTTTTAAATACTAATGAGTTGAAAATCACGAATGTCCAAAGGCTCTGAATCCAATCCTAGTAAGATGCTATGCATAGTAACTGATTATGGTAGCTGCTGTTTGATTGGTTGAAATGCATTTTTTGGCATTCATTTTTAACCTATTGAATACAAATAGATCAGGATCCGCTTTTACATTTTAGCAAACAATTCATCTACATAATTCATCCACTAATATAGTGTACATCTGCATGTATGGGAGAGTTATTGTAAGGGGATTACATAAATGAAATCTATCTATTTGTTAGATGTTTTTCTTTGAAGTAAAAAATTTGGGAAAAGCCGTCACCATAATATAAGCGACATAGCTTTGTCAAGCATGGGTGTATACAAGCCATTGCACTTAGCCTATTGGATGGTTATAACCACCAGCTGATCAACTTTTACCCAACAGCATCAACCTACAGTTTTTTCTTGGATTTTGCTCAAAACTAATCTAAAAAATATAACTAACGCAGTTATGCAAAAGTACAGCTAAAAACACGCCAAGAAAAGCCCATACATTTCTCTTAATTTTTAAAGTGTGTTTCACAGTAAAGGCTTGTACTGTACATTCTGCTATAACTTATAGAATTCTATGGTTCCATATTGTACTTCCTCATGTCCTACCTTGCAGGGTCCATGCACATGGCATCCCCATGTGCATAAAGCCTTAAGAACCCATACACATAAGAGAAATTCATCTGTACCCAACAATTTTGGCAGAATCTGTCATATATCTTATGTGTTTTGGGGCCCCTCGACTTTTCTCCGAACAGATGAAGAGGATTGGGCATGTAAATTTCAATGCCTGATCATTTTGTTCTCTGGAAGTAAGCCACAGCCAGAGGCTTACTGCCCACTACCCACTGATAACACATGCTCGCTTAATGTCCCATAATACACATCCCTTACCATCCCTTGACTGAGTTGATGGTCATTGTTTTTTTTCAACAGTGCTATATAAGTACAGTGGATATAAAAAGTCTACACACCCCTATTAAAATGTCAGGTTTCTGTGATGTAAAAAAATGAGACAAAGATAAATCATTTCAGAACTTTTTCCACCTTTAATGTGACCTATAAACTGTACCACTTAATTGAAAAACAAACTGAAATCTTTTAGGTAGAGGGAAGAAAAAATATAAAAATAAAATAATATGGTTGCACACCCTTAAACTAATACTTTGTTGAAGAACCTTTAGATTTTATTACAGCACTCAGTCTTTTTGGGTATGAGTCTATCAACATGGCACATTTTGACAAGATTTGCCCTCTCTTCTTTGCAAAAACACTCCAAATCTGTCAGATTGCAAGGGCATCTCCTGTGCCCAGCTTTTTTAGATCACCCCACAGATTTCCAATCGGATTCCGGTCTGGGCTCTGGCTGGGCCATTCCAAAACTTTAATCTTCTTCTGGTGAAGCCATTCTTGGTTGATTTGGATGTATGCTTTGGGTCGTTGTCATGCTAAAAGATGAAGTTCCTCTTCATGTTCAGCTTTCTAGCAGAAATCTGAAGGTTTTGTGCCAATATTGACTGGTATTTGGAACTGTTCATAATTCCCTCTAGCTTAACTAAGGCCCCAGTTCCAGCTGAAGAAAACAGCCCCAAAGCATGATGCTGCCACCACCATGCTTCACTGTGGGTATGGTGTTTTTTTGGTGATGTGTTGTTTTTGGGCCAAACATATCTTTTGGAATTATGGCCAAATTTCAACCTTGGTTTCATCAGACCATAACACCTTTTCCCACATGCTTTTGGGAGACTTCAGATGTGTTTTCTGCAAAATGTAGCCTGACTTGGATGTTTTTCTTCGTAAGAAAAGGTTTTCGTCTTGCCACTGTACCCCATAGCCCAGACATATGAAGAATACGGGAGATTGTTGTCACATGTACCACACATCCAGTACTTGACAGATATTCCTGCAGCTCCTTTAATGTTTCTGTAGGCCTCTTGGTAGCCTCCCGGACCAGTTTTCTACTTTTATTAATTTTGGAGGGACGTCCAGTTCTTGGTAATGTCACTGTTGTGCCATATTTTCTCCACTTGATGATGACTGTCTTCACTGTGTTCCATGGTATATTAAATGATTTCGCTTTGTCTAATTTTTTTTACAGCACAGAAACCTGACATTTTAACAGGGGTGTGTAGACTTTTTATATCCACTGTATGTAAATTTCTAAAATTCCATGTTTCAATCTGGTCAGCAAAAACTAATTTTGTTTTATCCATAGGTAAATCTTATTCAATCTTACCTTATAACAGATCAAATGGGCAATACCTCATTAGAGTATCATGATATCAGGTCTTGATGATAAGACCACATTGTGACAAACTGCTTTACTGTGTGTAAAGTTTCCCACACACCTTTAGCAGCTGTTGAACTAGGGCTGACACATAAGATACTACATTCTGCGGACCGCTATCACTTCCATGCCCCCCACACTCATGGCTGCTTGGCTCAGCCGAACATGAATACCACTATCAGACTCCTCAGACAGTTGCTTATTTTCCCAAGAACAAAAGGATTGAGTAGTTTAAATCCAACATGCTTGGTCCTTATCTCCCCCAACATTTGAGGCCTCCCTCACAATACATATTAGATGGTTTGCCGATTGGAAGGTTCACTCAACGTGTATCTAATGTGTATGGGCAGGCAGTGGTGTACATAGAGAATTAAGGGCCCCATAGCAAGGATTAAACCAGGACCCCCACACAGGACAGAAGGGTTTCTGTCCAAACCCTTTTCAATGACCCTTGGGCCATTTTTTTCACTGCCTTATTTGCTAAAACTTGTTTCTTTAGATCAGGGGTCAGCAACCTCCGGCACTCCAGGTGTTTGTGAAACTACATCTCCCATCATGCACACTTGCTTGGCTGTTTTCTAAACTCCCACACAAGTGGAAGGAGCATGCTGGGAGTTGTAGTTTCACAACAGCTGGAGTGCAAGAGGTTGCAGATTCCTGCTTTAGATGGTAGAGTCCAGACTAAGTTTTCACCCCCAGTAGAAGAGGAGATGATCTTTACTGGGCCCCTTTTGCCCTGGGCCCCATAGCAGTCGCATGGTCTGCCGCTATGATAGTTACGCCCCTGTGGTCAGGTTAATACTTGTTTGGCCGGTAGCTATTCCTTCCCCCCTTCCCCCCAGTAGACATACACACTGGGTTTGGGAGTGAAAAACCAGATTTCTACACTTGCACATGTGTGCGGAAGAACGCACGTGAAATCTGCACAAGTTTCCATGTGGATGTATGTGCATTTCTGCAGCATATCCGCACCATAATCCACAATTTCTAATTGCAGATTTTGGTGTGAATTAGATGCGGTTTTGCCATAGATCTCACCCTTCCCTTGAAAATTGTGAAATCTGCAGCTAAAACCTCAAAATTAATTTAGATGCTGTGGATTTGGAAATCTACAATGCAGGTCAATTTCCAGATAGAAACAATCCACAAAGTATACATGAGATTTGTGTAATCTCATACACTTTGCTGATAATGTACAACGCTGCAGTTTTTCTGCCTGGGAATTGGCACGTTTTTTTCCGCAGCATTGTGCAGGTGACCTAAGGAGGACTATTGTTCTTGCTTGCTTTCATGTACTGGAGTAGTAGTGCTAGTGGTGAGTATTAATATCTTCTAGTTTTACTGAATGTGGGTCACACATCGATATCTGATAAGAATGTATAAAAACTAGAATTGTTGCTGAGCAACGGCCCAGACATATTTAGGACATGCATAGAAAACAGAAGAACCAAATAAGTATCGGGGAGTCTACAGTCTTCTATTCTGAAGTTTCCTTTAAAAATAAATTCTGTAGAAAACCCTTATATTTTACATCACCCCTTCGGAATACAAAATAATGATACATTGCACTGGCCCACATTTACTATTGTGGCTGCACTTTAATTCTGGCATCATTTGCACCACAATTTGGTGCATTTTTCCTGCAAGTTTGCACATCTCATTTTAGATATATTTATAAGGCATGTAGGCCAAAAAGAATAAAAAGCTGAGTTTCACCTGATAAGGTTTGGGTGTCTTAGCTAGAAAGGGACATGGCTCAACATGAAAGGGACATGGTAAGCCAACCAGTAGATGGTGTAAAGTTAGCCATGCAATAGTTTTGTCATCCAGCAGGATCCACAGCGATTTTTAGACTGTAGATTACACTGCCCACATTTTAGACAGGATTAGTAAATCGTCATCAATGTTTGCTAACATTCTAGCAGCCGTAGAGAACATATCATGATGCAGGTCCTTACGGACCATTAAAATGGGGGTAGAACCTACCTGGCATAGGCCCACTCTCTCCAAGGGCTTAATAGCAGCTCCACGGGCTGCCTCTATGGGATGTACATCACTGGGATGAATAGCCATACATACTAAACATACACAGCCATGCATACTGTTTTAAACCAGTATTGAAAATCTCTTCATTTCTAAATAGAACAAGAATGTAATTATTCTTCTGGTATACTACAGTATTTCATGACTATAGAACACCTTATATTTGATTAGTTTACGGTAGATATTCCATCTAATTTTAGTAAAATACAGGTCCTTTTCAAATAATTAGCATATTTTAATAAAGTTCATTATTTTCTGTAATGTACTGATAAACATTAGACTTTCATATATTTTAGATTCATTACACACCAACTGAAGTAGTTCAAGCCTTTTATTGTTTTAATATTGATGATTTTGGCATACAGCTCATAAAAACCCAAATTTCCCATCTAAAAAAATTAGCATATTTCATCCGACCAATAAAAGAATAGTGTTTTTAATACAAAAAAAGTCAACCTTCAAATAATTATGTTCAGTTATGCACTCAATACTTGGACGGGAATCCTTTTGCAGAAATGACTGCTTCAATGCGGCGTGGCATGGAGGCCATCAGCCTGTGGCACTGCTGAGGTGTTATGGAGGCCTAGGAGGCTTCGATAGCGGCCTTAAGCTCATCCAGAGTGTTGGGTCTTGCGTCTCTCAACTTTCTCTTTCCAATATCCCACAGATTCTCTATGGGGTTCAGGTCAGGAGAGTTGGCAGGCCAATTGAGCACAGTAATACCATGGTCAGTAAACCATTTACCAGTGGTTTTGGCACTGTGAGCAGGTGCCAGGTCGTGCTGAAAAATGAAATCTTCATCTCCATAAAGCTTTAGCAGATGGAAGCATGAAGTGCTCCAAAATCTCCTGATAGCTAGCTGCATTGACCCTGCCCTTGATAAAACACAGTGGACCAACACCAGCAGCTGACATGGCATCCCAGACCATCACTGACTGTGGGTACTTGACACTGGACTTCAGGCATTTTGGCATTTCCCTCTCCCCAGTCTTCCTCCAGACTCTGGCACCTTGATTTCCGAATGACATGCAACAGTCCAGTGCTGCTTCTCTGTAGCCCAGGTCAGGCGCTTCTGCCGCTGTTTCTGGTTCAAAAGTGGCTTGACCTGGGGAATGCGGCACCTGTAGCCCATTTCCTGCACACGCCTGTACACGGTGGCTCTGGATGTTTCTACTCCAGACTCAGTCCACTGCTTCCGCAGGTCCCCCAAGGTCTGGAATCGGTCCTTCTCCACAATCTTGCTCAGGGTCCGGTCACCTCTTCTCTTTGTGCAGCATTTTCTGCCACACTTTTTCCTTCCCACAGACTTCCCACTGAGGTGCTTTGATACAGCACTCTGGGAACAGCCTATTCGTTCAGAAATTTCTTTCTGTGTCTTACCCTCTTGCTTGAGGGTGTCAATGGTGGCCTTCTGGACAGCAGTCAGGTCGGCAGTCTTACCCATGATTGCGGTTTTGAGTAATGAACCAGGCTGGGAGTTTTTAAAAGCCTCAGGAATCTTTTGCAAGTGTTTAGAGTTAATTAGTTGATTCAGATGATTAGGTTAATAGCTCGTTTAGAGAACCTTTTCATGATATGCTAATTTTTTGAGATAGGAATTTTGGGTTTTCATGAGCTGTATGTCAAAATCATCAATATTAAAACAATAAAAGGCTTGAACTACTTCAGTTGGTGTGTAATGAATCTAAAATATATGAAAGTCTAATGTTTATCAGTACATTACAGAGAATAATGAACTTTATCACAATATGCTAATTTTTTGAGAAGGACCTGTAAATGGTAACTGTATACTGTAAACCTAACCTTCCAAATGCAGAAAGGACACAGAGCACTGTGCAGCTTATTACACTGTTAATGGAAGCAAGGGAATGAGAATCTATAAGCAATCAATTGGGATAGCCCGGAGGATTTTTACATAAAATACAGGGCAACCACCACCGGGGTATAGGATCTGCGCCTGACAGATTTTTACCCCAGGCATAGTTATGTTCCATTCATGTGTACATAATCCTGCAAGTAGCACAGAGTGTCTCATCTGCAAAACTGCTGGTAAACATTTTGTAATTAGCAATAAATATGTTATATACTTCTGCAAAATAAATCTTTATTCATCTGGATGAAATACATATACATAGTTATATTTCCAAATAGGTGATTAAAAAAAATTGCAAGCTTTATCTCCATTTCCCACTGGAAAAAAACATTAAGTCAATGGGAGGGAATTTATCACGAGGGGTTAATTTGGAGTCAGTTTTGCTTGAATCTGTGTTGCAGTACTTTATGCCACATTTATCAAATATCACGTTTGATAAAATATCCTTAAACCTAACACTTTTCCTACTCTACCCTCCTCCTGGAGTGAGATTGTGACTTTTTAAAAAAAGTCTCAATGATAAATCTGGAGTAAAACTCATTAACATAACTTACCACGCCCACTTTCCCAACCTTGTTTCAAAACTGGAGTGAGTGGTGTAAAAATGCAAAAAGTCACAAAAGTTTTCCGCAAGTGAGGCAAAAAAAGTCACAAAAGTTGCATTTTGCGACTTTTTGAAGGCAGGATTCTGAAGAGAAAGCATGGTAAATCAGGGCCAATATCTTACCCGTCTCAATTAGAAGGGTATCCAAACCTTTAGACCCCCGCGATGAGCCAGAATAGAGAGCCTCTCTTTGTATTCTTGTTTACATTCAGAATCTGAAAGCCCCATACAGACCTAGTGCTGATCATATGCATGGCTCCCTCATGTAGCAGGACATCATTAGGACCTGGTTGGAGACATCAAACAAGTCTTTGAGGAATTAATGCCCAAATAATAACTATACCATTTATTAGACGTGAATACCTTCATTAACTTAAAACCAGAAAATCCCTTTAAGTCTGATGTCTGATCTTGCTGTGTATACTGATTACGTTTCTGTCGCTCTTTTGTTTCTTCCCTGCTTGGTGTTCATTACTGCTGTGATTGCCTTTTAAATTCATCATTTGTCACATATTTCATAACCTTGTCAGTCTTGATTAAAATGACAGACCACAAAACCCTTCTATGGCAATTCTAATCAGTTTATATTATTTTCAGCGCACACTGGTCAATCCTCTAAGCATCATCAGAAATCTTGGATAAATAGTAGGAAGTAGTATTATGCACTAGTACACATACTGAGAGTTATGGTATGGGTGCAGTAGGACAAACTCTGTGTGCAATGTATGGGGGAGGGCAGGGGGAACACCTATGGACCTGAGGGGGAGCATCTGTGGACCTGAGGGGGAGCATCTGTGGACCTGAGCGCCCCAGTAGCATTTTCATGCAACAGAACTTCCAACCCTAGGGAGGAAGGCAGTTTTTTTTTGAAACGGGTCAACTGAAATCCTTTTTTTATTCTTTATGGCTCTAAGGGCCAAAGGTGCCCACACACCTTCCATAGGTGTTAGCTGAATGGTCCTTGAGCTGACTGCTACCTATCCTGAATCCCCCATATACATACATTTTAGATTCAGCCAAGTGTGTATATATTGTCAGAAGGGAGAGAGGAGAAAGCTTCTGCCAGACCCTTTGGTGGCAGCTTATCTTCTTGGAGAAGATAGAAAGAAGTTACTGTATCCAAAGCATCCAGCTTCCAGTAGATGTGTCTGTGCAGTTCTGTTCATGTTACAGTTGTATTAATATCATTAATAAAAGCAGTCATTCAGGAAGCTTAGAGAAAGAAGATCCATCCGTGTTCAGGTTTTCTGTTTCATAATGCACTGCATTGCAGACATATTGAAGTGGTTATGAATATGAAAATCTGCATTTCTGGAAACCTGCCATTCAGATCTCATAAGGAAATGTGCACCAACACTCTGGAACCTGACCCGTTCATTGCTGAAGTTTAAAACACTCCAAATTTAGGGGACAGACACACGGTTTCTTCATGCAGTTTTGGAGGCCAAAACCAGGAGTGAATTCAAAGAAGAGAAGCTGTATCTGTCCTCTATACTTTCTCTCCTTTTATGATCCACTCCTGATTTTGGCTGCCAAAACGGCATCAGGAAACCTGACCACATGGCCATTCCCTAAAGCAAAGTGCTGTGTAGGTCACCTGTTTCTTCTGTTCTTCTCCTAGGAAATAAAAGGGAGCCTGCCAAACAGCTAATATGAGCTTTTTCCATTAACCAACCCACCAGTTTTATTGGGTTGCCAGTCAAGTTCTTTTCCACTGCGTTCCACAAGATACTATATAGTTTTCAAGTCTCACCCTCCAGAACTGATATGACACTACAGTCCAGTGTTTCCTGATCCGGTCAAGAACTCCAATACTAATTACTGATGTAGTTAAACTAATTAATTACCAGCATTAAGGAATACATCACCATGTGATCTTTCAGGGTTCCTTGGGGATTGAAAAGGGAAGCAGATGATATTGAAGCTCTTGAGCCCAAATGCAGAGATACGAATTGATCGAAGCTGTAATAAAGAAAAAAAATTATGGTATGGCCACACAGTCAGGTTTCTGCTTCTAGTTTTGAAAGGAGTGGATCATAAAAGGAGAGAAAGTATAAAGGACTAATATGACTTCTGACAGTGTGCCATACCATTACTAAAACTTTCTGTGATTTTTTTGAGGACAGATCACTGCCTATACTGGGGAATTGCTGGTAAATGCTTCTGATTGCAGATGGATTTGTCAGCAGTGTGATGTCTATAAGGGCTCATTCAGACGGCCATATGCTGTCCACAAAAATACAGATCTGTTTTTTTGCGGATTAGATGCTGTCCCATTCAATTCTATGGGGCCCTTTTCTTCCATTGCACGGCTCAACAAAAAAAAATGACCCAGCTAACCAATATGTCCTGTACTTGACAGTGAAAATCAGGAAATGGCCCTATTGAAGTCTATGGATTAGCAAAAAAATGGAATGCAATCCGAAGGCTGAGAGAAATGGAGAGCATGGTTTGACTTAGAGGTTTTACAGTACAAAAAACCTGTTGTCTATCCATCTATAAACTTACAATACACACAGTACTAAATAGATTAGTAACACTGTTCAGTACCCCAAAATATGGTATCCAGATCAAAGGCTGTCAAATGTAAGGGTACTTTCACACTAGCGTTATTGTTTTCCGGCATAGAGTTCCGTCCTAGGGGCTTAATACTGGAAAAGAACTGATCAGTTTTATCCTAATGCATTCTGAATGGAGAGCATTCCGTTCAGGATGCATCAGGATGTCTTCAGTTTAGTATTTTTGCCATTTTAGGACGGAGATAATACCGCAGCATGCTACGGTTTTATCTCCGTCCAAAATTCCAGAACACTTGCTGGAATGCTGGATCCGGCATTTTTACCCATTGATATGCATTAATGCCAGATCCGGCCCTGAGTGTTTTCGGCAAAACGGATCCGGCATTGCAATCTGCACATTCTTAGACCGCAAAAAAATAAAAAACAAATAAATGCCGGATCCGTTTTTCCGGATGACACTGGAGAGACGGATCTGGCACTTCAATGCATTTGTCATACGGATCAGGATCCTGATCCGTCTGACAAATGCCATCAGTTTGCATACGTTTTGCTGGATCTGGCGATGGAACTGCCTGCCGGAATTCTCTGCCGCAAGTGTGAAAGTAACCCTAATACAGAAAAAAATCTCATTTCAAACACATGCCTACGCCATAGAAACCTATAGGAAGGTTACAGTAGATGTCTGATGCAGAACAAAACTTAAATTTTTTTAGATTTTTAATATTTAATATTAATTCTTTAATTTTATTTATTTCATGATCAGCCATTTTTCAGAGTTCAAAAAGATCCAGGGTTTAATTGATTTTCCCTATTTTTTATCACTTAGTTTGATAGGAAATGCAAAGAAAAGAATATTACAGACTGTCAAAGTGCCACTAGACATCATTTTGTATTGAAAAGCATGCTATTTTAGTGCAGATCCTAATCATTCTGCTCTGAAGTATTTACAGTCTAGGAAGCAAACTGATGAAAGTCACAGGTCTAGGTTCCATGCTGGGAGATCATTAATTGCACAACTGACTTGCCTGTGCAAGCTTATAGTCTATTGGGGGGATTCTGACTGATAAATCAAATCTAGCAAGCATAACATCCAAATAAATGAGAAGAAATTGGCACAAATTCAGTTTATACCACTACATTTTTTAAAATATTTATTCATTGCATATTATGTTTAGTGGAGAATGAGAACGTCTTTTATTTTAGATGTCAGGCAATAGGCTGAGGATATAGAGAAGCATTACCTTAAAGGGGTTATCCCATCATTAATGTAAAATATTTAAATCACACATCATATACTACATGACAATCTCTTTCTAACAAAGCTAGAACCAGCTCTGTACCTCACATGGAGCCAGAGATCTCCACAATCATTACTCTGCTAGATTTATATCAAGCTGGCAGCTCAAGGGGAGCATCATTTCTGCTGCAGCTCAGGGGGGATGAAACTGAGCATGTGCTACCTTCTCAGTGAGCAGGACATCCTCCTGATGGGCGTGGCTACTGCCATTTAACAGAGGCACTCGGCGGCCGTGCTACGGCCATCATAGTGTCGAAGGCTATGTGAGATCGCGTACACGCCAGTGGCGCGCGATACATGCTATATGTGCAAATCATCTCCGCTTGTATTCCTGATAAACTACTGTCTTTACAGCAATGAAACGCGTTGAGTGTGAGGAGAATTAGGACTAGGAGTATAGCCCACAGGGTGAGGGTTATGCAGGGATAGTGACCGGGTTAGGTATCACAGTAGTGTACCTGAGTTACCAATAGAGACAGAGAGGGCACGGATGACTGTGTTTATGGATGTCTGACCTACGGTCTATGTGTGGTGGGACCCCTGCAATGAGTGTTTGCTTGCTGATACACTAGATTGCTGAGCAATTATATGTCCGGCATCTTTAGGACATTCAATAGGATTTACTAGGACAGCTGAGCATTTTACACTAAGGGGCCACACTATCCTTTACCCTCAGCTTTCAATTATTTATAGGGCAGATAGCCATATATATATATATATATATATATATATATATTCTTGTTTCTCTATATTTCAATAAAGTTCTTTTTGTTTTTCTTGCAACGCTATCTACCTTTAAGTTAACCCCTCAGTATCTGAAAAGCGTAAACATTATATTAATCCTTTAGTTAACCATTAGAAAAGCACCCTTAGGCCTCATACACACAGGCATATTACGACTCCAAATAACCTCCTGGTTTTAACCTAAAAACGTTTTAATCGTAACTCTGAAAGGCTCCGATTTAATAACCGTAAGAAATGTCATGAGAAGAGCACTAAATGGAGGTAATATGTGATAGAATCCAGAATGTGCCCAGAATGTTTTATGCGATCTGCTATGTTTCTGTACAGCTTGTATTCTGTATGACCCACAAAATCTAAATTTAAAGCACTTTCATCTTGGTATACCTTCTCCCACCTATTAGATGTCTACTGGCTGGCACATTGTTACTAAAGCTCTGGATGACTTTCAAATTTAACAGCGCGGATTACATGCGCTAGATTTGACCTCTACAATGCTCGATGCAAGATCGACAGCTTTCCTTTGCCATATTTCTTTGACATAGCCCTTAATTAAAATGCTGATTTATGCCACTGCTTAAAGAATGAGCCAGGATATAAGCCATAATCACAGTAATAGCCTTTTTTTGTCAAAATCTGAAAAATATATTTATGTCTTCTAGGATTATTAATTCCAGCATATGCCATCAATGAAATTATTGGGAATTATATCTGTATGAGAGTTAATGAAAATCTCAGATTTTTTTTCTCCACAAAGAAGCATTACCTTGCATTCCTGCCCCCGGTGTTAGTGACCATGCTACCCAAAGAAATCTGGGTGGAATGAAAGTGCAGGTGGTTTGTCATCAACTGGCTAGTAGCATCCCTGACAACACAGTATTGCATGCTGTGGAGTTGTCGGCCACTTATGTGGAGTTGAGTGCTCACTTTTTTATGCCATGTAGTTTTCTGGTCTAAAATCTTGTGCCAGTTAATTTTCTTATTAACTCCATCTTTTGGATAAAGAGTTTTTAGTGAAACTGTACTTTGAAACAACATTTGAAATAGCAACATATCAAAGTGTTTGAGCGCTGAGACTCACAATGATCGCTAGAACAAGGAGATAGAGGAGCTCACATAGCGCATTGTCTCTCTTTGCTGTAGGAGTTGGACTCAATAGTAAGTCTATGAGTCCTATATTCTATCTCCTGCTGCAAGGACATGGAGTTCGCTATGTGAGCCAGAGGTCGCAATAATGCCTGTACAAGCGTCATAGACGCCTCTTCATGCCATTTTACTCCCTGGAAAAAGACTTGTGCGTATTTTTACGCATGGTCCTTTTCTAGTCAGGAGCGCTGTATCAGAAGCTGTCAGATCCGGCACACATGAAGCCCCGCTACTCTCCCGATAAGCCCCGCCGCTCACGGACATCTCTCTCACCAGGAGCAGCTCCAGACTACATTGTGGTTACAGGACCTGTGGTGATGTCACAGTCATGTGATTAGCCATGTGTGTGGGAGTAGTTAGGGGAACACAGGCTCTGTGGACTGTGCTGGTGGAGAATTCAGAGGTACTTTTTGTATGGAAGGTGTGTATAAAGCAGGACTATGTCAGTGTAACCAGTCTATTGTAATATGTATATAGTAGTGTCAGGTGGGTGCTGTGTATGGCAGCGTCAGGTGGGTGCTGTGTATGGCAGCGTCAGGTGGGTGCTGTGTATGGCAGCGTCAGGTGGGTGCTGTGTATGGCAGGGTCAGGTGGGTCCTGTGTATGGCAGTGAGCGCTGTGTATGGCAGCGAGCGATGTGTATGGCATAGTCAGGTGAGCCCTGTGTATGGCAGCGTCAGGCGGGCCCTGTGTATGGCAACAGTGGTCTTATGTTTAGTGTATGATGTTGGATAAATGACAATAATTGTCTACATTTATTTCTGCATGGAAGACTAGCAATGGTCTCCCTGCAGAAATATCAGCCTCATAACGTTATGTGGGCCTACACATTATATATGTGAATTACTGCTAAATTTGTACTCCTCCTCGGCTAAAAATACTCCTCAAAATTGTTAAGAGGAGTATTTTTACTCTTCTGAAAAAATATAGTGCGACCTCTGCTGTGAGCTCTTCTCTCTCCTTGTTCTAGTGATCAATTGGGATCTCAGCACTCAGAACCCCACTGATCAAAACTTTTGATATGTCTCTATGACATATCAAAGGTCTTTTCAAAGTGCAGTGACACATTAAAGGCTATGTACACCTTCGGAGGCAGTAAGATAAGAACTTAGCTTTTATGGGTGTTTATAAGGTCAGAGATAAAGAGTCCATCAGCTCCCCAACTGATGGAAAAGAGAAAAAATCCAGAGGAGGCTACTACAGCATCTCATCTATGAACAGAAAAAAAGGACTCCATATGTTTAATAAATACAATTATTTTTAGCTCAAAATGAGTACAATGCAATAATTTAAAAAATTGCCCCCAAAGGTGTGCATAGCCTTTAACTCCCATTGGTAGACTTATAGTCAAATGATGAAACTCTTGTCAGTCTACAGTCAACAGCATATGGAGCTTTGTGACATTGAGCATGGTTTCTCATCTGCAGACAGCAGACTACAGAGCAGGAGGAATTGAGCATATTGGTCTTTGTGCAAAAAAAAATCAGTATAACTTATTTATGTAAATCCCTGCTTTTTCTATGTTTAGGAGTCCATTGGGGAGTCCTATCAGTGATTGACAGCTATCTCTGTACGAATAATACAGAGATGAATTCTTTTTGATGCATTAGAGCAATATTATGATGGAATAGAATTCCAGTAATAGTTTTCACGATATATTGTGAACACTTAATGGCGGGAAATTTGAAACAACATAATATGTGCATATACTGCGGTACAACTTCATTGGGTCCTTTTTAAGGTTAGGTATTAGAGCATCAGATGAATGAAAGTATGGAGGTTGCTCACGCTACACCTCTAACCAGAGGGGAAAACGAGGCACATCTAACCCTGACCTTCATAATTACTGGCAGGTTGAATGCTATTTTTGGAATACACACCACAGGTATTTAATTATTTTTGTCCACATGGTAATTGTATAACTCGGTTACAAGGGTAAAGAAGCGATAAACAAATCTGTAATGACTCCTTGCATATGCTATGAAAAAATCCAGTGGTGCAGAAATAATTGGAAAGTGCTTAGACCCTTTTAGCTGTATGCCTCCATTTTTCTTGTAAGAAAAGTTGACAAGTGTACAGAGATTACTTGGCCCTGCTGTGTCCAAGCAGCTCAAAGAAAATACCCTGCAGCTTATTTTGGAGATTTTCCTGTGGTAGCAAATTTGGCACCTAATAATACTGAGGCTGGAGGTTGATGGATGTCAAATAGATTGCAAGAGAGGTTCCAAATAGCTCTACCTCCTATAGTGACCAGGCATGTAACAATCTGACCCCATTGCCCTGACGTTATGTACTGCCTGAAGTGAACCCTTTTCTGTTCTCATTTTCAATCTTTTATAGCACCTGTATTAGGTGAGGGCAAGATTTGTGCCAATGTCTGAGTCTACTGAACAATATTTACCAGATCATTCTAAGGCCTCATTCACACTTGCGTGTATTGGCTTTGTATTTTGTCCATATGGAGTAAGCGCAGAATACAGTACGTACTTTATTCTAGTGAGAAATTCATACCTCTGATATTTTGCATGGACATATTCACATGTGCACTCTTTTAATATACTGCATCTTTTTTTTTTTTTTTTTTATAATTAAATTTTATTTATTGTGATACAAAAACTTAAATACATATTACATAATTAACATTATAAAATCCATAAGTCCGCCAATTCTAATCTGTGAACGTGGTTAACAATAATTTCATACGAATATACATAATAGTGTCGACATTTGAACCTTCACATTCTACAACTATGGAATAAATGCTGAAAAGCCGGACAGATAGCATTTTCCCCATCTCTTCCCGCCACCCCCCCCCCCCCCACCCTGCAGGAAAAAAAAAAGAAAAAAGAAGGGGATCCTAATTAATTAGCCGTGTCCCAATCTTTCCATAGACTATTCCACTTTGAGTAGGATCCTCTTTGTTTGTACAGGATCCTCTCATAGCTTTTCACTTTCTCCACCAAACCCAGCCAGTTCTTGCAATCTGGGGCAGAAGAGCAAAACCAGGATCTAGAAATCAGAAGCCTCGCCAAGAACATCACCTTGATCAACAAGTGACTTTTTATGGGTTGATGATTGACCTCAGATAAATCTCCCAGGACCCATATCCTAGGAGACAGAGGAACAACAATTTTAAGTTTACGCGTCAGATTTTTTTGGACCAGGCTCCAGTACCTCCTCACCATTGGGCAGTCCCAGAACAGATGTAAATGATCTGCCCCGGGATCGCCGCAGCGGGGGCAGTCAGAGGAGGTCCGGAGTCCTCTTCTGTATAGCCATATAGGTGTCGCATAAATTTTGTGCAGAATATTAAATTGAACAACAATGTGATTAGAATTGTGTGAAACCAATTTTAAGCTTTCCCCTATGTTCTCCCAGTTTGGGGGACCCTCCTCTGAAAGAAGAGAAGACCAGGCTCTCTGTCCTGGAGAAAGAACATCCCGAAAAAAATTATCCATTAAGTGTCTGTAACAGTAAGATAGTTTAATTCTCGTGGCAGTTTTCTTACAAATTAAATCCTGTAAAAATAAAGGAGTGTCTATAATAAAAAGGTGACTGTTCAAAGTGCTAAAGAGTGCTGACCTCAATTGAAAATATGCGAACCAGGCCACCTCACCTAATTTTGCCCTTAGTTCCATAAGGGGCAGAATTTGTCCACCGCTGACTACTTGATGTAAGTACTGCACATTTTTAGTCCTCCAGTACTGACTGCCACTTAAGTCGTTTAGATTAAGAAGTTTCGGATTGTGCCATAATGGGGTGCAGATAAGCGATGCCTTAACTGCGCACCAAGCCCTTATAACCGACCAGGTTTTTATAGCCATTCTGCAGAAAAGTGTGTACCCGCTCAGTATATTTAATAGGTAATCGGATTCCAGTACAGTGAAGAAATCAGAAAAACCTGCCTCCTTCACCACTTTAGTGCAGAAAGGACTATTTTCCCAGTCACTAAAAAGGCAGAGTTGGGAGGCAACAAAATAACCCCTAAAATATGGGAGATTAAGACCTCCCCGCCTATAGGGCATGGAAAAATAAAGTGCCTTCAGTCTCACACGCTTCCTCCCCCATAGTAAGTCATTAAGCATCCGCTCTATCAATCTGAAATGCTTGTCTGTAATCCATATAGGCGAGTTGCGCAGGACATAAAGAACCTGGGGCAGCACTACCATTTTTATTAATGAAATTCTATCCCCTCTTGCTTGCAGAATTTTCTGCCATATCTTAATTTTTGCTCTCAACTTCATCAGCAAGGGGAACAGGTTAAGCTGTAGATATTCCTGAGGTTTAGCGGAAATTATTATCCCCAGGTACTTTATTGAATCAGAGATCGTTATCTGATTATTTAATTCGCCTCGCAGCTCGTCTATCGGGAGAAGTACTGTCTTCTCCCAATTGATCTCAAGTCCGGATATGTCGGAAAAGTGACCGACCAGATCCATTATGCGAGGGAGGGTGGTATTTGTTTGATGAATAAAAACCAGAATGTCATCTGCGTAGAGGGACACACGGTCATGCTTCCCCATTATGCCAAAACCGGCCACCTCCGGATCATGTCGTATCATGGCCGCTAAGGGTTCGATATAAATATTAAATAAAAGGGGAGAAAGGGGACAGCCTTGGCGGGTGCCTCTTCCCAGAATAAAGCTCTCTGTCATCAAATCATTGATCCTAATCCTGGCGACTGGGGAGTTATAGAGTAGCCGGACCATTGCCATAAATTTTGGGCCAAAGCCCATTTTT